>NC_090436.1:694519663-694878423 GCF_031143425.1 Pleurodeles waltl | reverse complement strand
TCCCACCCCGTCCTTCCCCTAGGGCCCGCCTTTTCAGGTCCCAACCCAGCACATCAGCCACCACATCACCGGGCACAGTGATGCCATCAATAGCGGGATTTTGGAGTGCGCCAAGCAACAACGCTGCCAGTGTCCCAAGGAGCGAGGGCAAGGACATTCTGCCACCTCCAAAACAGAAAATGTTGCCCACATCCCCGAGGGAGAAGGCGAAAACACCTGCCACCAAGGGCTCAGGCAAGACAAAAGTTGACAGTGGCAAGACAGCTGTGCCACCATCGAAGGTGGGGAAATGCCTGAAAATGAAAGGCAAGTCCACGTCGACGCCAACCTGCATGACAAGACCGCCACCGCCACCTGCACCGCCGCCACAGACACCGCCCCCAGCACCCCAGACACTGAACCCTTTACCAGCACCGCAGTCATTGAGCCCGCCACCAGCACCGCCACTACTGACAACGCCGCCAGCACCGCAGTCAGTGACCCTGCCACCAGCCCCGCCGCTACTGACACCGCCGCCAGCACGGCAGTCAGTGAGCCCACCACCAGCAGCGCCGATACTGACACCGCCACCAGCACTGCAGTCAGTGAGCCCGCCAGCAGCACCGCCACCACAATGACCGCCACCAGCACCAATGCCACAGAGCCCGCCGCAAGCACCACCGCTACTGACCCCACTGCCAGCACCGCCAGCGGCCCGCAACATCCTGAGCCAGTGGCACCACAGCAGACATGGCTGCCATCAGCCAGTTGTCATTCATAGGAGGAGGCTGGTGGTCAGTTCCAGGGGCATGGGCAGCTTGCATGTTTCACCACCATCAGTGAAGTGTCACATCCACTACCTCAGTCCTTGGTAGGATGAAGCACTCTGGGCACAATGCCCCCTCCAGAACCAGTGGAGAAAGGCATCCACTACCTCAGTCCTTGGCAGGATGAAGCACTCTGGGCACAATGCCCCCTCCAGAACCAGTGGAGTATCACATCCACTACCTCAGTCCTTGGCAGGATGAAGCACTCTGGGCATGATGCCCCCTCCAGAACCAGTGGAGAAAGGCATCCACTACTTCAGTCCTTGGCAGGATGAAGCACTCTGGGCACAAAGCCCCCTCCAGAACCAGTGGAGATTCACAGCCACTACCTCAGTCCTTGGCAGGATGAAGCACTCTGGGCACAAAGCACCCTCCAGAACCAGTGGAGAAAGGCATCCACTACCTCAGTCCTTGGCAGGATAAAGCACTCTGGGCACAAAGACCCCTCCAGAACCAGTGGAGATTCACATCCACTACCTCAGTCCTTGGCAGGATGAAGCACTCTACGCACAAAGCCCCCTCCAGAACCAGTGGAGATTCACATCCACTACCTCAGTCCTTGGCAGGATGAAACACTCTGGGCACAATGCCCCCTCCAGAACCATTGGAGAAAGGCATCCACTACCTCAGTCCTTGGCAGGATGAAGCACTCTGGGCACAATGCCCCCTCCAGAACCTGTGGAGAAAGGCATACACTTGAGATACTGTGGCTTTGCATTCCCCAGGATAAAGCAGTGGGCAAACCACCCACTGGAAAGACTTGAGAGACTGTGGCTTTGCACTCCCCAGGATAAATCAGTGGACAAACCACCCACTAGAGAGACTTGAGAGACTGTGGCTTTGCACTCCCCAGGATAAAGCAGTGGGCAAACCACCCACTAGAGAGACCTGAGAAACTGTGGCTTTGCACTCCCCAGGATAAAGCAATGGGCAAACCACCCACTTGTGAGACTTGAGAGGCTGTGGCTTTGCACTCCCCAGGATAAAGCAGTGGGCAAACCACCCACTGGAGAGACTTGAGAGACTGTGGCTTTGCACTCCCTAGGATAAAGCAGCGGGCAACCTACCCACTGTAGAGACTTGAGAGACTGTGGCTTTGCACTCCCCAGGATACATCAATGGGCATGGATCCCCCTCGTGGAGCTGGCATCGTGCACTCGTCCGGCTGAGGTGCCACCCCTTCCCTTCCCCCTGAGGTGCCTGTTTCGTTTCGATCTGATGCCCCAGCACTGTTCTCTCCGTTTCGAGTCTGGTATCTAGTGTGGGCCTCGCCCATGCATTTTGAATGGTGCACTACCCGGACTTGATTGGTTGGTGTACATATTTTTTTATACTATATATAAAGTTTTGACTAATGGATTTTTTATGATTACAATCGTTGAACTCATTTCCTTTTGTCCGTGCGTTCTTCCAGGGGGGCGTAAATGTAATGTAGCAGCATGTATTGGTGTGTATGTTGTTGTGGGTGGGGGTGGGGTTGTTGCGTGTGTGTGTCACTCTCTTTTCCCTCCCCCGTCCCCTGTGTTGTAGGTGCAGTACTCACTGTGGTCGTAGCCGCCGTCTTTGGCGCTCCTGGTAGAGGAGCAGGAATAGTATCGCAGGGAGTATTTGGAGTTCAGGCTCCATGGCGTCCTGGTTCCTCGTGGGTTGTGTAGAGGTGAGTGTTTCCCCTTCCAAGTCCTGTTTCCGCCGTGTTTTTATTCGCATTGAATCCTCCCCGGAAAAGGTGGAGGATTGGCCTTTCACAATAGTGTGGGCGGTACATTGTGCCAAGCTGTTTGTTTGTACCGCCGTGGCCGTAATTCCATTTTTTTTTCGCCCGGCCTGTTGGCGGTATTACCGCCGCTTTAACACCGACCGCCAGGGTTGTAATGAGGGCCAAAGTGTCTTAAGTCTTTTGAAAACAAAGGGGGTTATTCCAACTTTGGAGGAAGTGGTAATCCGTCCCAAAAGTGACGGTAAAGTGACGGATATACCACCAGCCGTATTACGAGTCCATTATATCCTATGGAACTCGTAATACGGCTGGTGGTAAATCCGTCACATTTGGGACGGATTACCACCTCCTCCAAAGTTGGAATAACCCCCAAAGTCTCTTTTAGCACAAAGTACCTGGTTCGCAGGAAGAATCTCCTCAATGGGCCACAGAGGAGGAGAAGCGTGGAAACAAAGGAGGTGTGCGTCAATTTCTCAGGCCACACACTGTGATGCGTCGTTTGGTTTCCATGCAGGGATGGCTGTGCGTCGATTTCCGGTGCTCGGTCGTGGATCCTCTTCGGGTTGCAGGGTTTTCTGACGCCCCGGGGTCTGTGCATGCAATCCTGAGCTTGTGAAGCAAAGTCACAAGCGCTGCGTCATTCCGGTTCGGAGTGTGGTGAATTTTTCACCACGGGGCAGGCTGTGCGTCATTTTTAGCAAGCTGTACATCGAATTTTTGCAGCACAAGGAGTCCAGTTGCAAGAGAGAAGTCTTTTTGGTCCTGAGACTTCAGGGAACAGGAGGCAAGCTCTATCCAAGCCCTTGGAGAGCACTTCTTCACCACAGCCAGGGAGCAGCAAGACAGCAGGGCAACAGCAAGGCAGCAGTCCTTCACAGAAAGCAGTCAGGTGAGTCCTTTGGGCAGCCAGGAAGTTCTTCTTGACAGGATGCAGGTTCTGTTTACAAGTTTCTTCTCCAGGAAGTGTCTGGGTTGTAAGGGGCAGAGGCCCTGTTTATATACCCAAATGTGCCTTTGAAGTGAGGGAGACTTCAAAGAGTGGCTTAGAAGTGCACCAAGTCCCCTTTCAGTTCAATCCTGTCTGCCAGGGTCCCAGTAGGGGGTGTAGCAGTCCTTTGTGTGAGAGAAGGCCCTCCACCCTCCCAGCCCAGGAAGACCCATTCAAAATGCCGAAGTATGCAAGAGAGGCTGAGTATCCTGTGTTTGGGGTGTGTCTGAGTGAATGCACAAGGAGCTGTCAACTAAACCCAGCCAGACATGGATTGTAAGGAACAGAAAGATTTATGTGCAGAGAAATGCTCACTTTCTAAAAGTGACATTTCTAAAATAGTAATATTAAATCCAACTTCACCAGTCAGCAGGATTTTATATCACCATTCTGGCCATACTAAATATGACCTTCCTACTCCTTTCAGATCAGCAGCTACCACTGAAACAATATATGAGGACAGCCCCAATGTTAGCCTATGAAGGGAGCAGGCCTCACAGAAGTGTAAAAACGAATTTGGGAGTTTTACACTACCGGACATGTAAACTACATAGGTACATGTCCTGCCTTTTGCCCACACAGCACCCTGCCCATGGGTCACCTAGGGGTGTCTTATATGTAGAAAAACGGGAGTTTTAGGCTTGGCAAGTACATTTAATAGCCAAGTCAAATTGGCAGTGAAACTGCACACACAGGCCTTGCAATAGCAGGCCTGAGACAAAGTTAAGGGGCCACTTAAGTGGGTGGCACAACCAGTGCTGCAGGCCCACTAGCAGCATTTAATCTACAGGCCGTGGGCACATATAGCGCACAGTACTAGGGACTTATAAGTAAATTAAATAGTCCAATTGGGTATGATCCAATGTTACTCTGTTTAAAGGGAGAGAGCATATGCACTTTAGCAGTGGTAAAGTGCGCAGAGTCTAAAAACCAGCAAAAACATTGTTCAAAAAGTGGAGGGAGGCAGGCAAAAAGTTAGGGGTGACCACCCGAAGGCTACCAGGTCCAACACTGTCCATGTGTGCATTTGCTTCATGTGGTGGAGAAGCAGGGGCACCGGCTACTGAGGGAGCTGCATCCCACTGGACCCAGGAAGCAAAGTCCACCGACGCTGACAGGACCAGTGGGACAGAGGGCGAGGGGAGCACCACGGCGGAGACAGGAGGTGACAACACTGATTCTGATTCCTCCTCAGATGGAAACTCCCTGGTGGTGGTAGACACCTCTGGAACAACCACAGCTACAGGTACAGCCACCACCCCTGTACCAGCACCACCCTCCCAGTAGACCCCCACTGAGTTGCCTGTGCCCGCTCACCAAGGAGGGTGGGCATCTCCTTTTCCCCAGGCACCTCAGGCCCTGCCCCAGTGAGCTCTGCTGCCCTCAGTGAAGAGGCTATTGACCTCCTGGGATCCATTTCTGTAGGGCAATCAGCCATTGTGATTGCCATCCAGGGGCTGGCATCCCCGATGCAGCAATGCAATGCCTACCCGGAGGGCATTCATGGTGGGTTGGTGGCCCTACTGAGATCGTTTCAGACTCTGGCCTCCTCTCTGATGGCAGCCATTGCCTCTGTTCCTACTGAACCCCCCCTCCAACTACCACTTCCCAGTCCCAGGCTCCTCAAACATAACCTCTCCCATGCACACATACACACAAGCATGCACACAAAACATCACACAAGAGTGGCACAGACAAACATAGTCAGCACACTGCAGGCCACAAGCACTCACACAAACGACAGACAGTTGCACACACAATGACATCCACTGCCTCCACTGTCTCCCTCTTCTCCTCCTCTCTCACAGTCACATACGCACTCACACCTGCATACACTGCATCAACAGCCACCACCACCATCACCACATCATACAGCACACACACCTCACTTGCAGACACCTCCACAACATCCATCCATGTGTCCAGTTGGACCTCTCCCACCCTGTCTGTCCCCCTCCTAAGAGACACAAACTCTTGCACTCAGACACCCAACAGCCATCCACCTCACACACGCACACTGTCCATTCACCTGCACCCAAGTCCAGCAGACGTACACCTCCAACAACCACTCCTTCTACCTCCACTCCCATCCCTCCTCCCACATTCCACCTCAATGTCCCTAAGAAGCTTTTCCTTGCCCAACTTGACCTCTTCCCTCCCCGCTACCCCCTGTCCTGCCCATAAGATAAGGGTCCTAACAACCTAGCCCAGCACCTCAGCCAAACAGTCTGCCACTGCTCCCACCAAAAAATCAGCTGCTTGCACAAAGGGGCCCCTGAGTTTGGTGGCAGCCACTGCTAGTAAGAGCACACCTCTGCCTCAGAAAGGGAGGACTAGGGTGGTGAAAACCAAGAGACAGAGGAAGGGGACAGTGGAGACACCTCCTAATCCTGGAGGCTAGAACACATGTCACATGCCAAAGGCCGAGGTGACCCGTCCCAAGAGGGAACACGTGGATCCCCCAACACCAGCAAAGACCACCAAAGATCCTCCTCCACCACCAAAGAGAGCCAAGGATACCCCTCCATCACCAAAGAAACCCAAGGTTCCCATTCCACCACCAAAGAAAAGCAAGGTTCACACTCTACCATCAAAGAAAGGCAAGGGCCCCCCTCCACCAGCAGAGGCCAAGGAGCCCTCACCTTCAGCAGAGGCAGCCAAGAAGACACCTACACCAGCAGAGGGCAGGGAGCCCTCACCTCCAGCAGAGGCAGCCAAGGAGACACATCCACCAGCAGAGGGCAAGGAGCCCTCTCCCCCAGCAGAGGGCATATTGGCCACCCTCCAGGGACTGTTCGTCAAGGAGCCCCCTCCAGAACCAGTCGGCATGTTATCCACTTCAGAGACTGTGGCCTTACACTTCCCACCACAGACAATTGGGCAAGGAGCCCCCTCCAGAACCAGTGGGCATGTTACCCACTTCAGAGACTGTGGCCTTGCACTCCCCACCAAAGACAATTGGGCAAGGAGCCCCCTCCAGAATCAGTGGGCATGTTACCCACTTCAGAGACTGTGGCCTTGCACTCTCCACCACAGACAATTGGGCAAGGAGCCCACTCCAGAACCAGTGGCATGTTACCCACTTCAGCTGAGGTGCCCCCACACCCTCCCTCCCCCCTGAGGTGCCTGCCCATTTCCAACATAATACCCCTGAACAGTGGAGTCCAGAAATTGTCAGGAGTTAAGTTGGGCCTTGGACTGTGCCCTGTGGCCATGTGGCCCTTTTATACTTTGTACTGGCCATTGGCCCAATCTGGACATTGACACCCGAATTTGATTTGACATTATGGTGACTGTTGGTAACAAATTACAGTCTTCGTTCACTCTAATTTTTGTCCTTATTTTTATTTAACGTGGGTCCTGTGACATTTGTGTTGCTCTGCAGGTGGTTCTGCAGGTGGAGTGTGTGTGTGAATGGTATGTGTTGTGTGTGTGTGTGTAACTCTCCTTTTCCTCCCTCCCTCCCTTGTGTGCTAGGCGGCTGTACTCACCGTTGTTTTCTTCGTTGGCGTTGGTGTTCCAGGATGGCCATGGCGTAGTAGAAAATTGGGAAGACTTGAAGTTCCGGTTCCATGGCGGCGGCGGAATCCTCTATGCTCCTGTTGGTGAGTCTTTCTTTGTCTGTGCGTGTTTCTGCCAGACTTTTGATGGCGTTGGTATTGCCCCAGAAATCCTGGTGGTTTGCTATGTCATAATATGGTGGGTGGTACCTTGGATTCCGCCTGGCTGTTGATGGCTACGCCCTGGCGGTTGGTGTGGTACACTGGCTGTCTATGGGAGGTATCACGCCATGGTCATAATTTGGTGGTAATTACCGCCAGCCTGTTGTTGGTATTACCACCACTTTAACAGTCACCGCCAATGTCATAATGACCACCAATGTCTTTTACCCATGTGTTTTTGTTTGGAGTGTTGTGGAAGTATGTGGTGTGGATTGTAGTTATGTGGGTTGCATTGGAATTGTTAATTG
Organism: Pleurodeles waltl; assembly: GCF_031143425.1. Lineage (NCBI taxonomy): Eukaryota > Metazoa > Chordata > Amphibia > Caudata > Salamandridae > Pleurodeles > Pleurodeles waltl. Next base: position 694,870,942 of record NC_090436.1, on the reverse strand, counting down.
TGGAATAGTGTGGAGTGGCATTGTGTGGTGTGTAGTGTATTTGTTTAGTGAAATTACACCACCATGACCCACCAAGTCAACTCAGGCACATCCTACTGCTTTCACACACTCCAATTTCCACTGGAATATTGGTAAATGGATCCCAAAGGACTGCCGCAAAACCGTAACCCATGCCCTGGTTACCAGCAGACTTGACTATGGCAACGCCGAGAAGAACCATCAAGAAATTACAACACATCCAAAACACCTCCGCCAGACTCATCCTGGATATTCCCCGCTGCAAACATATCTCCAATCATCTAAGTGACCTCAAGTGGCTTCTTATTGAGAAGAAAATTAACTTCAATCTCCTTGTCCATGCTTACACGACCCTCCACTACCTAGGACCTGCCTATACCAACCACTGCATCACCTTCTACTCCCCCACCGGACCTCTCCACTCCACTCAACAAGCACTAGCCACCGTACCCCGCATACAGAAGACCTCGACTGGTGGGAGATCCTTCACCTACTTCACAGCAAAGAGCTGGACCACCCAACCCCCTTGCACATTAGGCAATAACCATCACTACCCCAATTCAGGAAGGAAATTAAAATCTAGCTCTTGGACTGAAGCTCAGAGGACAAATCCTCTTAACGCCTTGAAATTCTTACGAGTGAGTAGTTGTGCTTTAGAAACCCTGATTTAATTTGTTTTGGAATTATGTGGCATGGTGAATAGACAGAGGTAAGAGCTACAGAAGACAAAAATCAAAGCATCAGCCTTTTCACTGCACATGACCAAGTCCTTGAGCCAGTCCTCATAGCTAAGGGGCTTACTTCTCCCCTATGACACATTAATGCACCTCCTATCACATTTCTAATATGAATGAAGCAAGCTCCTACACAAACTTCTTATAAAACAACACTGGAGTGCACTGCTGCCCAAGTCCCCACCATTACTCATAATCTAGCACCTTTTTGATTCCCCCCCTATACAAGGGGGAGCATAAGTCACATTGGCATCATTTAGAGGCTGCCAGGAGTCACAGCTGTGACCCCTAGGTTCCCCTTTGCTACCCCTGGCACTGCCTTTGCGATCCTCTTAGAGGTGGCAAATTCAGTGGCAGGAACACACAGTTAGCTCGTCTTCTAGGGCATCAGTTGGGGCTCCACCCTTTTTGTTTTCTGTCAAATTTGTATTACACTAATGGTGAATAATACTGTATTATTCACCATTAGTGTAATAAAAATGGAGCACAGTTAAATAGAATATGCCCTTCCATGGCAGCTGAGGTAAGTAGAAAAAATGGTTTCAAATGTATGTTGTATGCGTGCTTGTGTATGAGGGTGTTTATGTGAGAGAGAAAGTGTATTTAATTGTGAATTTGTGTGTATGTGCAAGTGTGTGAGAGTGAAAGTGGAGGTCAATGAGCATGTGATGTCACTTATGCTACCCCTGGCATTTCGGTGAATTGATGTCCATAATAAGGACTCTTTCTTCTTTGCCCCCGGCCATGCCCGTTTAGCTGTGTGGACATTGTGATAGGTCAGGTTAAAGGACAACTCGAGGCCCTGGAGTATAGTTTGAATGTGATTTATTGAAGAAAATAGTGAAGTAACGAATAGGCTTTTCTCTGGGTTTCTTGTAGTGTTTTCTTGGGCAGCTTCGGTCTCGTTTCCCTGGATCCTTGCTTCTTCGTTGTTCCTTTTTTCACTTTCAGGGCTCCCAGGAAGCACATGCGTGGGAAAGAACAAGAGAAGTATTGGTAAGTGGTTGTATTCTTTACCTGCCTCTTATCCTTTTCTAAGTCTTCTTTTTCTTCCTCTTCAGTCTCATGCACGTCTTGCTCTGTTTCTTTCCTCCTTTTCTCTGTAGTGGTTATTACTGGGTCCTTTTCTTTCTCTCTCTTATGTCTCTGTCCTATCTAAGACTCTGTGCCTCTGTTCTTCCGTTCCTGTCTCCTTTTATTGGTTTTCCCTTTCTGCACGTAGCTTTTCTGATTTTCTTACTGCCCTTTCTGTGGGTTCTTTTCTCTTATAGCTCCTTCCCCTTTTATTACTGTGCTCTTGGTGGTCTTCCTAGTAATGCCCTTTCTGCCGGTGAGGTCACTACGTGGGGTCTTAATACTTTGATGGGTTTATACCCCTGTGCATTCATTTAATGAGGTAGTGCTCTTGAGGTGCCCGGATTCGCTCCCCTTTTTGTTCTTTCCCACAACCCACTCCCCCTTGCTTGGTGTTCCCGCTCCTCCCGTCCTCCCGTACCCCTGGTTATTCGTAGTGGGGTGTAGACACGCATCTGATATTGCCACGCTTCACCAGAAGCGTGGTGGGGTTCTTTGTTCGGCTTCCCAGAGCCGACGCGGTGTTCGGTCCTCTGGCTGCTGCTTCCTCGTCTTCCTCTTTCCTGCGGGACAAAAACTGCTCTCCGACGTCTCCGTTGCATTCCTCCTCCTCGCCGCTCTCTTTGTCTGCCTCGGATACCGGCGTTATCTCCTCTCCCGCTTCCCTGTTTCCGCCTCTGCCCTTCCACGTCACAGCCTCTGACGACTCCTGATTGGCTCCTGCCCCAGGCTGTTCCGGAGCACCTGGGGCAGGGTCAGCACCAGTTACGGTTCAGCATGGGCTGTCTCCTACCGGCCCGTCACATAGACTCTCCCTAGTGAGCGGCTGATAGAAACTCTCCGACAAAGGATAGCGCAATAAAAAGTCAGCATTTGCCATGTGGGAAACCGGGGAATGTTGTATCTGAAAGGAGAAAGGCTGCAGTGAGAGGAGCCATCGCAGAACACGGGCATTGGTATCTTTGTTGTGGGCGAGCCAGGTAAGAGGATCATGATCAGTCACTAAGGTAAAAGTCCTGCCCGCTAAATAGTATTGTAGGGACTCTACTGCCCATTTAATAGCCAAACATTCCTTCTCTAATGTGGGATAGTGTTGTTCCCTTGGCAGGAGTTTCCGACTAATGTATACAACGGGGTGAAGGGTCCCATCATCCTGTTCTTGTGAGAGGACGGCCTCAAGACTCATATCTGAGGCGTCGGTTTGTACGATAAAGGGTTTCTGGAAATCCGGACAACACAACACCAGTCCGGATGTCTGCGCTGTTTTAAGTGTTTCAAAGCTCTGTTGTTCTCTATCAGAAAGAGGGGGTAGGGTATTGGGACATGATTTCCGTAGGAGGTCGGTAAGTGGTCCTGCTAAGGTGGAGAATTGGGGGATGAATCGCCTTTGATAGCCAACGAGACCCAGGAAAGCCCTTAAATCTTTCTTTGTACGTGGGAGGGTGATGTTTGTGATGGCCTGTATTTTCTCAACCTGTGGTCTAACCTGTCTTTCTCCCAATATATATCCCAAATATTTGATTTGTGTGTGTCCCAACCTGCATTTCTCTGGATTGGCTGTCAGAATGGCCTTTCTCAAGGCCTGTAAGATGTTGTCTAAGTGTTTCAGGTGATCCTCCCAGATCATGCTGTATATTACAATATCATCCAGATAGGCTGCTGCATACTGATGGTAAGGATGCAGTATCCTATCTATAAGTCTCTGAAAGGTTGCTGGAGCCCCATGAAGACCACATGGGAGGACCGTGAAGTGATAGAGTCCGGATGGGGTCGTGAATGCATTCCTTTCCTTATCCTCTGGCCGCAATGGTATTTGCCAGTAACCTTTCGTCAGATCAAATGTGGACATATACCGAGCATGTCCCAATCTATCGAGAAGTTCATTGATGCGTGGCATGGGGTATGCGTCAAATTTTGACAGGTCATTGACGTGTCTGAAATCAACACAGAAGCGGGTGCTTCCACCAGGCTTTCGTACAAGCACCACAGGGCAACACCATGGGCTAATAGATGGTTCAATAATACTAGCTTTCAGCATGGATTGCACTTCTTGTTCCACGATTTTCTGTTTTGCTTCCGGGATATGATAGGGTCACTGGCGGGCTATACTGTCTGATTTACTGCGAATCGCATGCTGTACTATTGATGTTCGACCTGGGGTTTTAGAGAATACGTCTCGTTGTTATCAATCAGATGGTTGAGTTGCCTAAGATAGGGCTCTGTGAGTGCGGGATTTATTTGAGGGGACGGATCCTTGTGGGGGGAATCAATGGAAAGGGAAGGGTAGGGAATCTCATCATTAGTTTTCTGTGTGATATACATGACGGACTGATCGCATGAGGGTTCCTGCCATTTTTTAAGCAAATTGATGAGATATATTTGCTCCCTTCCTGAGCCTTGGGGTATGGCAAGCTTATATGTGGTGGGATTGATCTGCTCTATGACATCATGAGGTCCCTGCCACCGAGCTAATAGCTTATTTTCACAGCTAGGTAAGAGGACTAACACCCTGTCTCCAACCTTTAGACTACGATAAACACTTTTAGCAACATATAGCCGTTTTTGCTTATTTTGGGCCTCTCTTAAGGTGGTATGGGCCTCTTCCCATACCGTGTGGAGATTTTCTCGTAGTTCTGGCGTATAGGTCAAGAGGTCTTTTACCTCTTCCTCAATTTCTTCCCATTGCACAGCCAGCATCTCTAAAAGGGTATGGGATTGTCTCCTGAATAACAGCTCAAAGGGGCTGTGTCCTGTGGAAGTCTGAACATGGGTGCGTATGGCATAAAGCACAAGAGGTAGTTTTTTATCCCAGTCTTTTCCAGCTTCGGAAATACTTTTTCGAAGTAAGGATTTAATTGTCTTATTATATCTCTCAAATAACCCGTCTGTTTGGGGATGGTAAACAGATGTTCGGATTTGTTTAACCCATAGGGAACGACTCACCTCTGCCATGAGTCTCGACATAAATGGGGTCCCTTTATCTGTGAGTATTTCTTTCAGGAAACCCCACCCTGGAAAAAAATTCTATCACTGCCTGGGCTATGGTTTTTGTGTGCATACTTGGGATTGGTAGGGCCTCAGGGTAACGTGTTGCGTAATCGACCAATACCAAAATATATTGTCGTCCTCTCACCGAAGGAGTTAGGGGTCCTATAATGTCCATCCTGACTCTAGAAAACGGGGTTTCTATCATGGGAAGGGGTTGAAGGGGGGCGGGACGTTGTGGTGAGGGATTTAAGATTTGGCATTTCGGACATTCGGAACAATGTTTTTGGATATCACCAAACACTCCAGGCCAATAGAAGCGACGCAATATGGCTTCATCAGTTTTCTCTCTCCCCATATGCCCTTCCCCATTATCCCCATGGGCTAATTGCAGGACCTGCTGTCTATGACTCTGGGATACCACTAGCTGTAGTTCTCTCCCCCCTGCAGCGGTGGAGTTTCTCTATAATAAGGCGTTCTTTACCAGGAATTTGGGACCTACCACATGGTCATCCGGGTTCAAGGCTTGGTGCCACGCATGTTTCAGCATGAGATCGTCATGTTGGCTCTGACGGAAATCTCCTGCGATGGTGCAGATGACGGCAGAGGGGTTTTGGGAGTCTGTATTACAGGATTCCCGAGCCCGCGGGTATTGTCGCAGTTGCTCTCTCTTTTGTTTCCTACTCAGCTTGATCCGTTGTCTTCTATTCTCTTCCTCACCTGCCCCTAATGGTACCTCTTCCCACCAGGTCTGAATGATATGTTCATGTCCTGCTTTATTTAGGAGGGAGGAAAAATCCATGTAGTCAGTCCCGAGGATGAGATCCTCTCCCACTTGTGGAATTACACCCACCTTTATTGACTCATCCTCACCTTTCCAATTCAGGTGTACTGTAGCCACTGGATATGATCATTGATCTCCATGTACACAGGCTATTAATACACGGCTCTGCGGATTCACCTGTCCGGGCAGTACTAAATTCTGTCTGATCACGCTTTGACTGCATCCTGAATCTACTAGAGCTGTTTTTTCAATATCATTGAGGAGGACAGTTAGAGTATAGGTTGGCTTCTTTCTCCTGGACCATAATACTCGCCCTCTCATCATTCCGATTTCCATCGGTTGTTTAGGATCCTTTTTTAACAGACAGTGTCTAGCAATATGGCCCCATTCGGAACAATGGTAACATTGTGGCCCTGTCGTTGGGTAACTTGGGGATGTTGAAGTGGTAGGGAGAGAATGCTCCGGGCCATGCACGGCCATAGGTCGCTGGGTGGTACTTTTTGCTATGGCTGGATGGACCAAAGGGGGAAGGGGATGTCTACTGGATGTAGCACGAAAATCTGGGTCCCGGTGGTAAGCACACGCCAGGTCAACTGCAGTTTGGTTCGTCAACCCCGGATGTTGTCTAACCCAGTTCCGTGTGCTAGGTAGTAGAACATCCAAAAATTGTTCAAGAACAATAGTATCGAACATCTCCTCCCTGGTAACTTCTGTAGGATGTAAACATTTTCCTGCAGCATGATATACCCTATAATATAAGGTGCGTGAGTTTTCTTGTTGTTGCCATTTTGTCTGCCGGAACTTGGCTCGATAGCTCTCGCTATCTAGTCCAATGCGTTCTAGGATAGTTTTCTTTATCTCCTTATACGGTAGAGTACCGCCCGGGTTAATGGCTTGGTAGGCGGCTTGCAACTGTCCCGTAAGGAGCGGGGCTATATATTGACCCCACTTGTCTTCAGGGCAGTTTGCTGTACTGGCTACCATTTCGAAATTAGTGTAGAATGAATCCAGTTCCTCCTGTACTTGGTATCTTTGCAGCACACTACTCGGTACGTTAGGATGGACCTTTGTGTGGGCAATAGTGTCCGTTAGTTTTCCCAGGGCTGTTTCATGCACCAACTGGTTGTTTGCTATTATGGTTGCTTGGCTTTTTAGAGCAGTTTGCAAGGCCTCTCGTTCTTCCTTAGCCTCTTTCAGCTGTTGTTCCCAAACGATTTGTAGATGACGTTGTCCCTCAGCCAACTGGGCAATCATGTCCACCAAGGTTGGTTTCTCTTCCATGTCGGCGATGGTCCTTTCTGATCCCACTTCTGACACCACTTGTGATAGGTCAGGTTAAAGGACAACACGAGGCCCTGGAGTATAGTTTGAATGTGATTTATTGAAGAAAATAGTGAAGTAACGAATAGGCTTTTCTCTGGGTTTCTTGTAGTGTTTTCTTGGGCAGCTTCGGTCTCGTTTCCCTGGATCCTTACTTCTTCGTTGTTCCTTTCTACTCTTTCAGGGCACCCAGGAAGCACATGCGCGGGGAAGAACAAGAGAAGTATCAGTAAGTGGTTGTATTCTTTACCTGCCTCTTATCCTTTTCTACCTCTTCTTTTCCTTCCTCTTCTGTCTCACGCACGTCTTGCTCTCTTTCTTTCCTTCTTTTCCCTGTACTGGGGTCTTAATACTTTGGTGGGTTTATACCGCTGTGCAGTCATTTAATGAGGTAGTGCTCTTGATGTGCCCGAATTTGCTCCCCTTTTTGTTCTTTCCCACCACCCACTCCCCCTTTCTTGGTGTTCCCGCTCCTCCCATCCTCCCGTACCCCTGGTTATTCGTAGTTGGGTGTAGACACGCACCTGATATTGCCACGCTTCTCCAGAAGCGTGGCGGGGTTCTTTGTTCGGCTTCCCGGAGCTGACGCTGTGTTCGGTCCTCTGGCTGCTGCTTCCTCGTCTTCTTCTTTCCTGCAGGACAAAAACTGCTCTCCAACGTCTCTGTTGCTTTCCTACTCCTCGCCTCTCTCTTTGTCTGCCTCGGATACCGGCATTATCTCCTGTCCCGCTTCCCTGTTTCCGCCTCTGCCCTTCCACGTCACAGCCTCTGATGACTCCTGATTGGCTCCTGCCCCAGGCTGTTCCGGAGCACCTGAGGCAGGGTCAGCACCAGTTACGGTTGTGCACGGGCTGTCTCCGACCGGCCCGTCACAGACATACAGATCTCGTGTGCATCTGAGCTCCACCCTGTGTGGTATACAAGTTGATATTATATTGTGTGAATTCAGTTAAGATATCTGTTGGGTAGTGCAGCGAACCACCAAACTGCAGTGTCTAACCTAATGAAGGCCAATGCAGCCCTCAGAAGCTGAAAAAGGCTGTCCAGTGTATGCCCTGTTGACTCCCCCTTCCTGTATGCCAGGGCCGATGTGCATTTCCCTAATATGGATGAAACAGTCCTGGTTGCCTGTTTTCCATTTCAGGGAGAACCCGGTCTGGGGGTTTAGACTGTACTTTTCCCAATGGAGCATGGTCAAGAAAGATTTGCCTGTGACTGAGTTCAAAACTGAAGTGATATGATGGGCAAAAAACAATGGATTGGGATATGACCCTGAGCGATTGCCAGTGGCTTGAATTAATTCAAGTATTCTATCCATCACTTTGCTTTGTTGCTCAGAGAAAAGTTTGTCAGCAGACCAAGTGTCTCGTCTATTCTATGATAGAGTTAGCAGAAGGTTCTGGTATCACTTCGCATTGTACTAACCTGAATATGATGAGTAGAATGTTATGCCATTTCACATTACTCCCTTTACGTCCCTTTTTCAAACACAGTTTTGCAGTTTTGTGTGTATTCATGTTAATCATTCGCATCCAAGACAGTCATTTGAACCGCAACCCTTATTTTGGGACACATAACATTCTGACAGTGTGCAACAACTTGCTAGCAGAGCATGCGCTGAATGTAAGCACCAACCTTTGAAGTGCTCACGTGTGAGGCACTGCACACACCAATCAGAAAAACCCCTTCGATGGAATGCAACAAATATTAGCAATGCAGATGAATGAAAGGGAAACCTCTGGATGCAGTACCTGCCAGCGCCACTTAGGAGATCTTCAGTGGGTTCTTCTAATTTGTCAGGCTTTGGCTTAAACACTTCCCATCAATAGAGTTAGGGACCAGAGGAGTTGCTTGAAGAAGTCACGGTATGCCCCCGCTACTCTCTTAACCTATAAAGGCAGCTGATGGAGACTTATGAAGCCACGCACGGCTTTTGACAACCACCATGTGACAATTAGCCTTCCGTGCCTTGCATGGCTGCTGGCCTCAGAGACATCCACTGGACCAGTCCACGAGCACTGCCAAGTGCTGCTCTGCTATGAAACATCATGTATTAGTTAGCTGACTTAACACTGCAGATGAACCTTTCAATATCAGTGCACGTAATGTTTCTCTTTTATGCTGGGCTTTAAAGCGCTAACAGTAAGGGACACCGGAGATTGGGCTGCAGCAGGGAAATACAGCAGTAACTGGTTGCTGCAGAAGTGAACACATGACTTATATAAAGGAAATGCGCTCAGAAAAAAACACTGTGTGAGGGAGTAACAATAGGCTCAATGGTAAACTCGATAAAGGCAAAAAAAAACACAATGGCCCTCATTACAACATTGGCGGTAAAAGCCGCTTACCGCCGTGCAGAAGACCGTCAACACACCGCCGCGGAATTCCGCCACAACTATTATGGCCCACAGCTCGGAATCTGCCAAAATTCAGACACCACACAAGTCAGCCACACCAAAGGTCAGTAATAAACTGGCGATACCAAAACCTCCACCGTCACGCCAACAGAAATACGCCCACACTATCACGACCCACGAATCCACGCGGCGGTCTTTCAACCGCGGTATTCCATTGGCGGTACACACTGCTGCGCTCAAAGTACACACACATATACAAAACACAGCCACATTGGACAATTCGAAAATACACACACCTGATACTCATACACACACCACTCTCACACATTCAATACAATATTAAACACACACCCACATCACCCACAAACCCTTATGACCACAAATCACGAACGAAAGCCAGAGAGAGACACCACCATCAACAACACTAGCATCCACAGGCACACAACACCATCACCCACATAACTTCCACGCACCTCACACAACACACCACTACATATCAGCACACTTATCACCCCACACACCACCCCACTCATCACCTACACCACCCCATGGCATGGCAAAGACACCCCAGGATCTCGGAGGAGGAGCTCAGGGTCATGGTGGAGGAAATCGTCCGGGTAGAGCCACAGCTATTCGAATCACAGGTGCAGCACACCTCAATTGCAAGGAAGATGGAGCTATGGTGAAGAATAGTGGACAGGGTAAACGCAGTGGGACAGCACCCAAGAAATCGGGAGGACATCAGGAAGAGGTGGAACGACCTACGGGGGAAGGTGCGTTCCGTGGTCTCCAGACACCACCTGGCGGTTCAGAGGACTGGCAGCGGACCCCCACCTCCTCCCCCACAACTAACAACATGGGAGGAGCAGGTCTTGGCGATTCTGCATCCTGAGGGCCTCGCAGGAGTAGGTGGAGGAATGGACTCTGGTAAGTCAAATCTTAACTATTACATCCTCCACCCTACCTGCATGCCACCACATAGCCCCACCCTCACCCCCATCACTCTAACTCCTCACAAATGCCCCAACATCACAAACCACACATCCTAACACCAAGCCCTGCATTCAACAACAAAGCATGGACACCCATCACTAAAGCATGCCCACTGCACATACCCATACACCCCCCTAAACCATCATTACACAAGGTCCCACACAGGAATGCTAGCACTGGGGTACACGGTCACCCACCCATTGCACACCTTGACACACACAGATGCAATAATCATGCTTTTATACCCCTGCAGGACCCCTACCCAACGCCACCGGACAGGAGGGTCCACACATGTCCACACCACCAACAGAAGAGGCCCACAGTGATGACAGCACCTCTGTCCAACTGGATCTAGATGACCAGCCCGGCCCATCGGGGACCTCGGACAGTCCATCCTTAAACTGCCCCAGCTCCACTTCCTATGCCCATTTAGGCAATGCACCAGTGAGACTAAGAGACTGGACTCTGCCATCGACATTCCTCCGCCATCACCCCTCACCATTTTACAACCCTCTCCAATATTGAGCACTTAAATAAACACCCTTAAAGCACAAAACAATCTGGAGTCTCTCTGTGATTACGGAATACTGTATTAGCAATAACTGTGGCAAAACGCTTTTTCATTGGTAATGGCAACATACCTATGTCACACAGCTCTAGTCCATGAGGAATCAAAGCAGTTGTCACACAGTGGGACCCACATCTGTGAAATCGTAAGGGAAAGTGACAACTCAGTGACCATACACTGGGTGAAAACGACAGACAATAGAGAGTTAGTAGTGTTTAAGTACATGTAGTAGGCAGGTTTGTATTCTTACCTGTGTCTCACTGGAAATATTGCTTGATCAGTGAGTCCCTGTTGTCCATGTCTTCTTCCTCTGCTTCCTTGTCTTCACTGTCCACAGGCTCCACAGCTGCAACAACACCGCCATCTGGACCATCCTCCTGCAGAAAAGGCACCTGTCGTCGCAATGCCAAGTTGTGAAGCATACAGCAGGCCACGATGATCTGGCACACCTTCTTTGGTGATTAGAATAGGGAACCACATGTCACATGGAGGCACCTGAACCTGGCCTTCAGGAGGCCGAAGGTCCGCTCGATCACCCTCCTAGTTCGCCCATGGGCCTCATTGTAGCGTTCCTCTGCCCTTGTCCTGGGATTCCTCACTGGGGTCAGTAGCCATGACAGGTTGGGGTAACCAGAGTCACCTGCAAATGGCGAGGGACAACTGATAGACACACACTAACCTGGAGGGATATCCCCAGACCCAGACAACCATTCCCACTGACTTGCTTCCAGGTGCTCACTTAATAGCCACACATGGTGCCTCTGGAGTTGACCCATCATATAAAGGATGCTGCTATCCCGCAGGATGTAAGCGTCATGCACTCTGCCAGGGAACATGGCATTCACATGGGAGATGTACTGGTCGGCTAAACATACCATCTGTATATTCATCGAATGATAACTCTTCCGGTTTCTGTACACCTGTTCACTCCTATGGGGGGGTACCAAAGCCACATGTGTCCCATCAATGGCACCTATGATGTTGGGGATATGTCCCAGGGCATAGAAATCACCTTTCACTGTAGGAAAATCCTCCACCTGAGGGAAAACGATGTAGCTCCGCATGTGTTTAGGCACGGCAGACAACACTCTGGACAACACGTTGGAAAACATAGGCTGGGACATCCCTGATGCTATGGCCACTGTTGTTTGAAATGACCCACTTGCAAGGAAATGGAGCACTGACAGCACCTGCACTTGAGGGGGGATTCCTGTGGGATGGCGGATAGCTGACATCAGGTCTGGCTCCAACTGGGTACACAGTTCCTGGATTGTGGCACGGTCAAGCCTGTATGTGATTATCACATGTCTTTCCTCCATTGTCGACAGGTCCACCAACGGTCGGTACACCGGAGGATGCCGCCATCTCCTCACATGTCCCAGCGGACAGTGCCTATGAAGGATAACAGCGAGCACAGAGTCAAACAACTCAGAGGTACGTACCCACAGCTTACACAGAACACCATTCCAAATCAAAAAGTGGCCTGTATGTGTGTTGAGTCTAGGCCTAGGTATGTGTGACGCAGTTGAAAATGAAGCCATGTGGGCCCCTGAAATGGCGGCTGCCTGACCTCTAAAGTGGGACAATGGGATGTGAGGTAACTGCGCTGGCGTTGTACACCGTCACGTTAGGTGGTCGAAGACCGCGGCGCAATGCTGCATTGGTTAACATTGGACCCTATGGGTCCCAGGAGCCAATGACGATGGACGCCAGCGGTGACGGTACGCACCGCGCGGACGTGACCGCCATTTTCTCTCTGTTCAATCACTCGATACCTGATCTTCGACAGGAGAGGACCTACACTGCAAGTGCTGCTGTGACCTCAGTCTGGAAGAGACAATGGCTCGATGGTCTGGGGAAAGGGCCCCTGCCTTCACATCGGAGGAGTTGGAGAAACTTGTGGATGGGGTCCTCCCCCATTACACGCTACTCTACGGTCCTCCAGACAAACAGGTAAGTACACTGGGAGCATGATGTATGGGCTATGCCTGTGTGGAGAGGGGTGGATGTAAGAAGGAAGGGGGGAGAGTGCGGCGTGCATGAAACAACAGTGAGTGCATGTGCCACATGGCAAGGGTAGGGATGGGGTCCAATCACTTTGACAGTGCAGTTGGTAATAACTTTCTCTTCCCCTGTACAAATCATGTAGGTCAGCGCCCGCCAGAAAAATATATTTGGCGTGCCATCGCCAAGGACGTCTGGACCCTGGGGGACTACCACAGACGGAGCACCCACTGCCGGAAAAGATGGGAGGACATTTGCCGCTGGAGCAAGAAGACGGCGGAGGCTCAGCTGGGGATGGCCTCCCAACGTGGGAGGGGTGCCCATTGCATCATGACCCCCCTGATGTTCAGGATCCTGGCGGTGGTGTACCCGGAGTTGGATGGGTGCTTGAGGGCATCACAGCAGCCACAAGGGGGTGAGTACACTCGCATTCTACTGACTTTGCGCGCAGTGGAGGGGTCTGGGTGGGGGAGGTGGGCTGTGGGTTTCCCTAGGCCAGGGCGAGTTCCGTAGGCAAGGTCCCTCCGTAAGGCAGGCCATGTGGCACCCCACCCCACCTCTGTAGAGTGGCAAGTACACCTAGTCATGCCCCTTTGTCATCTATGTGTGCAGATGTCGTCCATAGCCTTGTAGGCCATTTCCCAGGAATTGAACAGTGGAGCCCAAGAGCGCGGCGTAGCGCAGGGGGCTTCTGTGTCTGTCGTGTCCACCAATGGTAGCGGTAATGCATGCACTCAACATGTCTTTCTTCTGTCATCCCCTCCCTTTTTGTGGTCTCCCTGTTCTTGTGTGCATTAGCATCATCAGGCGGAGGAGCAGTGGCACCGGAGCACCAGGGGGCTGCATCCCACATGGCCATGGAGGGCCACACTATGGAATCAGACTTCACCAGTGGGACGGAGGATGAGTGGAGCTCCACGGCGGGGACAGGAGCTGAGACCAGTGACACAGACTCGTCCTCTGATGGGAGCTCCCTTGTGGTGGTGGCAACATCTGTGCCCCCCCATCTACAGGTACAGCCACCAACCCCCCCTTCCAGCACCGCCGTCCCAGCAGCCCCTCAGCCTTCGCCCCGTGCCCGCTCACCCGGGAGGGTGGGCATCACCTTTGCCCCAGGCACCTCAGTCCCTGCCACAGTCACCCCTGCTGCCCTCAGTGAGGAGGCCATTGACCTCCTCAGGTCCCTCACTGTTGGGCAATCTACATTTTGAATGCCATCCAGGGTGTAGAAAGGCAGTTGCAACAAACAAATGCATTCCTGGAGGGCATTCATTCTGGTCAGGCGGCCCTTCAGCGAGCTTTTCAGACTCTGGCATCAGCACTGATGGTAGCCATTGTCCCTGTGTCCAGCCTCCCCCCTCCAACTTCCTCCACCCAGACATAATCCCCTGTACCTCAGCCTATCCCAAGCACACCTACATACCAGCATGCACACACGTCAACACACAAGGGAAGCTCAGGCAAACATAAGCACCACACATACCACAGGCACTCAGACAAGCATCACACACATGCAGACATAGCAACATCCACTGCCTCCACTGTGTCCCCCTCCTCCTCGTCTCCCTCCTCCTGGCTTTGCAGTCCCCAGGATGGAACAGTGGGCAATCCACCCACTTGTGAGACTTGAAAGACTGTGGCTTTGCACTCCCCAGAATGGAACAGTGGACAAGCCACTCACTGTATAGACTTGAGAGACTGTGGCTTTGCACTCCCCAGGATGGAACAGTGGACAAGCCACCCACTGTATAGACTTGAGAGACTGTGGCTTTGCACTCCCCAGGATGGAACAGTGGGCAATCCACCCACTTGTGAGACTTGAGAGACTGTGGCTTTGCACTCCCCAGGATGGAACAGTGGGCAATCCACCCACTGTAGTGACTTGAGAGACTGTGGCTTTGCACTCCCCAGGATTGTACAGTGGGCATGTGGCCCCCTCATGGATTTGGTGTTGTGCACTTAACTGGCTGAGGTGCCCCCCCTTTCCCTCCCCCTGAGGTGCCTGTTTCCTTGCTCTCTGATGCCCCTGCAGTGTTCTCTCTATCATGGTCGGGGATCTTGTGTGGGCCTCGCCCATACTGTGTGGGCCCAGTGTTCCACGGACTTAATTGGAGCACTACCTGGACTACTATGCTTGGTATATATTTTGTAAATGGTGTATATATATATTTTTGCCTACTTGATTTTAATATATTACAATGGTTACACTCCTTTTTCATTGTCTTTGAATTCTTCCGGGGGAGTTGGGGGGTGTAACTGTGATGTATCAATATGCATTAGTGTGTGTGTTGTCGTGGGTGAGGGTGGGGGTGTTGCGTGTGTGTGTCCCTGTTTTTTCCCTCCCCCCTCCCCTGTGTCATAGGTGCAGTACTCACCATGGTCTTCGCCGCCGGCGTTCGTGCTCCTGGTAGAGGAGCAGGAAGACTATCGCAGGGAGAATTTGGAGTTCCGGGTCCATGGTGTCCTCGTTCCTCATGGGGTGTGTAGAGGTGATCGTTTTCCCTTCGGAATTCCTGTTTCTACTGTTTTTTTCCACGGTGACTCCGCCCCGGAAAAGGTGGCGGATTGGTCGGTTGTAATAGTGTGGGCGGTACATTGTCTCCCGCCTGTCTGTTGGCGGTGACCGCCGCGCTGTTTGTTTGTATCGCCGTGGCGGTCGGATTGTTAAAGTGGCTGTCTTTGTTGGCGGATTCCGCCACGGTCATAATTGCAAACTTTTTACCGCCGGCCTGTTGGCGTTCTTACCGTCGCTTTACCACTGTCCGCCAGGGTTGTAATGACCATCAAGATCTTCTAGAAATCTTTCCCTTTAAAAATAATGAAAAGTAAGAGTTGATTTTAAAAAAAAAACACCGAGGGCTCGAGGCCATGTGAGGTGGGTTTTCAAAGAGCAAGGGTGAATGGGAAAATGTACATATAATGGAGTTGGGGTCACGTTGAAGCTGGGGAATAGGGTTTGAGTCTGACAGATAGATCAACACCCTGTGATTAGTGAGGGGAAGAAGGGAGCAGGCAGAACAGTGCAATGAAGAGGATACAGCGCAATGACTAGAGCAAATGACTTTGAAGATCAGGAGTGTTCGAGCCTGTGCTCCGAAACCTAAGAAAAAAGCAGTCCTTGAAAGGAACAGATAAACTCCTGAAGTGTAAGAATATGGCACTTAGCCTGTGCTCCTCAGTTATGAATGAAAGTGACGTATCATCTGCACAAATAAGTTAAGAGGCAGCAAAGGAGAGCAATATTAGAGTCAACTCATGGTAACTAGCAGCAGGAATCAAAGTCCCTTTATTGAATACAGCAGGTCTTGCAGACAGCGCATGCATGCTTCCTCGGCTCAACCCACAAAAAGGATAGTCCTGAAGCGCAGGGCACTTTCCATTGAGCACCAGAGACAGTGTTTCTTTTCTCAGACTATAGCCATGCCTCACGCGGCAGTCCCAGTCATGGAAATCCATTTGACGCCATCCCACATTGAATAGGGTCTTTAAACCACAAACTCTTCAGGAGAAATAATTGAAAAGGCTTCTGTCAGCCCCTATTTGAATTTTGCTAGGTCACATAAGTGATTTCGTGATATTTGAATTTATAGGTGATAAAAGCTGTCTGTAGTATTTGATTTTATTGTGTCTTGCTTTCACTGTGGTTTGTGAATCTCTGCTCCACTATGCTAGTGCATGGAATCTTATCATGTCACTTGTAGTGATGTTCTTACATTTATCCCATTGAGATGAGCTGCTGAGAAAAGAAGTTGCATGCTTCTGGTGCAGTGTGCAATTGATGCATACTTGCATCCTGAATTTGATCCTAATGTTTCCTAAATCTATATGATGTGTAAATAAAGAAGCTCCTTGTTTATACTGCAAAGTCCACACTAACTTCTGAGCACAAGAGATTCCACAATAAATGTCTTCTTCAGAATTGTATTTATTGAAATAACACTGCCAGCAATCTAAAACACTTTGCATAAAAGACAAAGACAGCATGTTAAAATCAGTCCTATCAATTATCACCTTCTTTGTTGATTGAAGAGTATACACCAGCTAAAAGCAAACAATTCTTGCAGTCAGTACTCAGCGACACTAAGCATGTGCAATGTGTGTGTTTGTTTGACAAATGTTTCCATTGAGTGGGGGTGAACAAGAGAAAGCTGGCATGAAGCAAGGGTTAGGGACTGAGTGGATTATGGACTGATGCTCCACTGGGACACATGGAGAAGAAGGTAGTAGCAAAGGAGCTGAATACTGTAACAGAACAAGTGGGTCTCTTGAGAGATATGTATACTTTGTATGCTGTAAAATGTAATATAACTAGACATAAAAAAGAAGAAAGAGGGACAAGAGGTACCTCCTCCCCTCACCCTTATTTACTACTGACCTCACACACTATAAAAAAGAGGAGAGGTGAAACCTTTCATGCTAATTCCTACAATATATCTCCTTGGAACCCTAGTAAGTATCTTAAAACTGCCCTCCCACACTAAATAGTGGCATGCTTCATCATCGGACATGCTAGTACTCTCTGTTGCAGGCCAACATCCAGAGTGGAGCAAGGTATGTGTGTGTCTTAAGGTGCATGCCTTATATCTAAAGGGACCCTCTAAAGCAGCTCAGCATTAAAACTGTCTAGGGTAGTGTCCTCCTAAATTTTATTCTTGGACCCCCCGGGCAGGATTAAAAATCAAGGTATGGGTAGACTCTCTGTAATTATATCCCTGTCCCCCACTCTGCATGCATCAACATGTTTCAGCCCTTAATTTGCCCTGAAGAGTAGCAGGGCCTTCATCAAAATAATACAATCCCTTGCCTTCGTCTCCCCCTTCTCACATGAATACCTGCTATGATGGGGTGAATACCGTTTTCTCTCGCCTTGTTGGCCCTATGTCTTAGTAACACTTTGGTTTTTCCTGAGTTTCATATTACATTTTCCAAAACTGGGGTAGCAGTGGAAATGTCAACCTATAGTCACACATCCCTCAAGGGTTCCAACACCGCCATCGCAGTCACTAGCCACTCACTGTCTCTGATATCTACCCCTGTTTTGGAAATTCTAATTTGAAATTTGGGAAAAACTGAAGTGTTACCAACACATAGGGTGACCAAGATGAGAGAAAGTGGTACTTGACCCAACCTTTCCCCTTTCTTTAGTGTGTGAGGTAAAATGTAATATTGCACATGGAAAGCAGTTAGATATATATCCACAACAATTTGAAATATGAGTATGGTATGGTAACTATAAGTTTTATTTTCTATTTTCATGGAATGTGATCAAAGCCTTTTCAGGTATCTCAGCATGCTGCAATTAGATGAACATTTGCTGAAATTTACTTCATTAGAAAGCTGTATACTTATGCTGTCCATACTTCAGGAAGAGTTCAATCACCCACTAAGCTTTAATCTCTGTAAGCAGAATGTCTCACACATCAGTTGCAGCCTCTCCAACTGCGAGATCTAGACATACATTCTCTATTATAGCAGCAGATTCCTTGATTGGTTGAGCTTTCTACATTCCAGGGTAACACAAAACTCCCTCCCATGAAATAAAGCCCCCCTTCCATCTTGTCAGTGGCACTAACAACATTTATTTACCCATACATTACGTCAAATCCCAAGTACTTCAATTTCATAAAAATAGGAAGACGAGCCACACCTATATCAATGCTACACAGATGAATAAAAACGAACATATGTGCATCATTAGCAATGGTGAGGAACACAAAATAAAGGCCCCCAACAGTGAAGGAAAGAGATTGGCTGGAGTTATACATACTCACAGGTTGGCTGACATCTAACAATGGAGGACAGAGATGGGCTGGAGCTTTTACTGGAGCTACACATACTCATGTAAATAGTTAGAAGCAAACTATTTTTCCTATTGTGCTGCTTTAGGCTACTATAACCTATTTTCATCTCTCTTTATCCAGAGTGTCCAGTTTCTTTTTGCCCTCTTCTGCATCTTTAACGTTTATGTGTGCCTTTCACTATTCTGTGCAAGGTCCATGTAATGATATTCCTCTATTTGATTGCCTTATTAAACAGTTCAGAGTAGTTTGACCATTTTCTACTTCCAGTCTCAACAAATCTTCTGCTGCCATTCTAGTGATATCAACTGATTTTCCTTGTCAAATACTCTTTCCTCTTCCAATAAAGTTTGTCAAATGTTCTCTCCGCATATACTGTTTGGTCACACTTTCATTCTCCTTTTCCTTATTCATCCATACAGGGTTTACAACTATGTCTACCAGCTTTCTCACCCTAAATAACACAAAGGAAGCTCCCCCTGTCTTGGCAGGAGACGCGAGCCTATATGAGTTGCACTTATTCACTCCAGTTCCTTTCACAACTGTATTGCTCATTTTAGCATTTATTCAGCCTCTCAACCATCCCATTGGTCTTAATGTTTTATAACTTTTTTTACTCAGCATTGTCTCAATTCCTTTTCATGTCAACTGCTCCCCATTATCTATTATCATGGTCCTAGGAATACTGACCCCAGGTGTGTTTCACAATTGTCAGGGAGGTTTAGCTTGAGAGTTTAATTACAGATATAAATGATTCTTTGTATGGAGGTAACAACTCCACTAAATGCAGAATCAAAAGACACGACAATTGTAATGAAAGTACTCGAGGTAACATTTCTAAGCCAATGACATACATAAAATCATCAATGTCCTTCAATTTTAGCTATGCTTATCACTTCCGAAAGAGATAAACCTTCTGAAAATAAGTCCTGGCCCTTCTCAAAAGGCCTGAAATGCTAGGCCATATAAGGACTAAACAACTAGCAACATCTGCTATGTAGTTGCCTTATTAGACCTCATCAGTGTGGAATAGCCTGTGTTTCTGTCCGCAACAATCTACTAGACCATGTCTGGCTGGAGTCACTGCACTCAAGGAGACTTGCAAGAGAACATAAATGTGATTTAAGTACCATATTCATCTTATTGGACAGGAGTTATTTACAATTTAACTAAAAGACAGTGATTAATGCATATTGGATTAATTCCTAGACTTGACAGGAAGCATTAAATGAAATTTGAACCAAATGACCTAGCAGGTTTAATTCTTCAGTGGCATGTATAGCTCACATCAGAGGAATTAGAACTTTAATACTTGAAAATTCGGTGATTAGATAAGTCAATAATAAAACTTCAATGGGAACCGAATGAGTGTAAAAATTTGAAGATCACTGTTGTGTTAGTGTAGAATGTGTGAATTATTATTATTTCACTATTTTTAGTACATCTTGATGAAGGCAGGTCATTGACCATAACACAGCTTGGAGTTGCCAGGCAAAGCAATTTATCAGTAACTTCACACAAGGAGTGGGGCAGGAAAAGAAAATGTGTTTGCTAAAGAAGGTACAATAACACGTTTACAAGGAGGGAATACTGCAGAAGATGTAGTCAAGGTCTACTCAGGAGAAATGCTGTTGTATGAGAGGAAAACACATTAGAAGTTAGACTGATGTGTCGGGGTGGGGTTGAGAACAAGGAGAAGATGGGAAGGTAGTGGTTAGAGAGTCTAAGTCCAAAGTAAAGAAAACATTTCACAATGGGTGTGAAAACAACCCTTTTTAGTTCCCTCATGCACCAGCATCCTTTTGCAGTTCACTGCACCTAGATAGTTTTATTCTCATCCAAATGTAATTAAATATGTGTGAAGACATTATAGAGCAGGATCCGTTGAACATAAATAGTGACAAGAAAGAAACAATGGCATTTATTCTAACATGTTAAGCCGTTATTCCTCCACCCCTACTATTCAACAAAATTCACACAGAAAGCACCCAGGATAGCTGAGCATTCTACCCATGAGAGTCTCAACCAAAGATATATCACTGCTGACTAACAAATTTAGGGGTGGAGTTATTATTATTTCATGCAGTGCAGCAAGCCACCTTGTTCTGCTGCATGAATGGGCAGGAATGCACCGTATTTAACATGATACAGTCCAGCACCATATTTAACATGATACAGTATAGCTCTGTCCTTTTCATTGTGCAAGGGTGCCTGTGTTGCAGGCAGGATTGTTTTTTGTGCAGGAAAGGGCACCGTCATGCACAAAAATAATCTCAGAGGCATTTTCCCCTTTCTAGGGGTGCTGCATAATGCCATGGTGGTGGTCCTAACTACATCATCAAGTTGCTGGACTTTCACACACCCGATTACGATGCATGCAGCCTGAACTGCATTCCACGTCGACGGAGTAGGTGCCGCCAGCGAAGCGGATAACTACAATGTTGGCAATATGTGCTCCGTCGCCGTCAGGGTAGCATGTTCCAGCCGAGCTGATTAGGAAAACACAGTGGCACTAGCACTCGCCTGGTGGCAGACGCTGATGGCGGTCGATTGCTGCGGTACACTCAGAGCATAGCGCCAAGATAGAGGTGAGGCCAAGAGGTGATGACAAGAAAGGCCAGCGCAGGAAACAGAGTATTAAGGGGACCCAAGAAGAATCCAAAGAATCAAGGCCAGCCACCAGGAAACGAAGATACACCAGGCAGGTGCAAGATGCGCCAACGGAAGCGAGGACACCTTAACAGAAAGCGAAGAGTGTTGCACCACAAAGAAAATGAAGAATTCATCTCCTTATGTACTCACAGAAAGGAAGCAATGTAACAGGAAGTAAGAGGTGCCCATCTTGGGTAGGTAACAAGTAATAAAGAAAAGAAGAAAACTGCCATGTTAGAATGGTGCACATAACTACTGTTCCCTAAGCATTCTGCAAACAAGAAGGAAAAGGAAAGGAGGAGAAAACAGCAAAATATGGCCCCAGGGAGTAAGGTGAATGAGCCCTAAACACAAAACGTAGGACTGGAGCTGTGGCATTTAATTTATGTACTATGGCCCGATGCACAGATCTGTGGCACGCCTGACCAACACTGCTGGCAAGCGTGGTGGAACTCCTCCACAAACTAAAAAGGCCACAGGGGGCTGCGCTGCTGACCCATGGCATCCTCTGAAAGAGGAAAGAAAGTGGGACACATTGTGAGCTGAGTCAGATCCCACAGCACGACATCCTAGCCAACACAGTGGAGAGTTAACAAGTGTATATGACCATTCCAAAGGCCTAGCTGTGTACAATACAAACAACCACACAACTTAGTTGAATATTTCACATTAGTCATCATGTGACCGGTGCAAATACAATGGTTCATCTGCAATTTTTAGACAACTGACTTGACTTCATACCTTGCAAAACTTTGGCACACACACTTGGTATGAGGTCACTTATTCCATCAATTGTTTCAGCTGGGAATGTCGGAGAACATAAATCAAAGAATGCAGAAATGTTTTTGACTAGAGCATTGTATGTTGAGTGCTTACTCTATGTGAAAAAGGCATCAATTGTGCTATGTCAGACAAATGAGAATGGTCAAAATAATGTTTTTTTTATGCTTAGAATAGCAAAGACAAGACCTAATGGTAGTTGTAGTCATTTCAATTTCTATTTGCCAACACTAACAAAATGTTTGGTGTAATATACTTGTTCAATGGCTGCATTTAGGATAGACCATCTCCTTACAAACAGATACATTTAATGGGTTTAATTGCATTTCTTATTGGCCGGAAATGGCAATTTGGACCATTAAGAAATGCAAACTGACTGCATACATCTGGCCCATAATTCCCAGTATCTGGAGGAATTTCAACAACAAATATCTGTGTTTTGCTACAAGCACCTTGCTCTACATTAATGAGACACATCATCAGCTACATACACATCACAAACAATGAAGATTTAACCAAACTAGAGGGAGAGTAGCATGGTTGCCTCCACTAGAACATGTTGTTGCAGCACATGATGCAGATAACCTAGTACAGGATTTGTACACCCAAAGTTTGTGTCTTTTATACCCAGGAACAACCATTGTCCTCATTGCACATCCAAACAGCATCAAATACTCACATATGTCACAACTCTTAAATGTCCAAAAGATGATGCCATTGTGAAGGTACCTGAAAAAAAAAAAGAAATGGAAATTAGCTGGCAATCCATACAGGTGAGACAATTCAGACACTCAACTGCTGGACTACACAGTCCATGACAAAGCAACACAAACATAATCACCATGGGGGTTATTCTAACTTTGGAGGAGGTGTTAATCCGTCCCAAAAGTGACGGTAAAGTGACGGATATACCACCAGCCGTATTAGGAGTTCCATAGGATATAATGGACTCGTAATACGGCTGGTGGTAAATCCGTCACTTTACCGTCACTTTTGGGACGGATTAGCACTCCTCCAAAGTTAGAATAACCCCCCATGTGTCATAACCTTCTTCTTCAATACTTTATTCGGTACAAAAAGACCATTAAAGACATCCAATAAATACAATAATTTAAATGTATAAACATTAGATTAATACAGCATATTTTAAAACCTCTTTCGAATTCCAAAAGCAGCATATAAATAGTTTAACATAGCCTGTATTATTTCTGTGTCTTCCAACTTTTGTAAATAAGAGTAGGCGTTCTGGCTGGTTCTAATCCTTTTAGTTAACAAAATCTGCTGTAAAAACCTTTTTCTTGGGGTATCATAGAACTTACAAAAAAGTATAAAGTGCAATGTGCTTTGGGGTGTCTTTCCATCACAATGACAAGGGGGGAGAGTCTAACCTTGTTCAACAAACATCTTCCACCTGGATTAACCAGAGCTTGCCCTCCATGATATTCTCCTATAACATGCTCCTCTCATTATCACAACAAGAGTTGTTGTTACAGTACACCTCTTGACATGTTCCCAAAATACATACACTCATGAGAAGATGTTTCTGCTGAGAGTTTGCAGCAGCAAGTCAGCTTCTTCCTCCTCATCACTCTCATCAACATTTAGCATTCCAGGGTCCATGCCCGTTGTCACTTCAGGGGCTCCATCCTCTGCGATATATGGTATGTTATGTTACAGGGGGAGGTTGTGGAGCATGCAGCAGGCTGCGGGGATCTCACATACATTTCTGGGTGAGTAGAGGAGGGCTCCTCCAGTTTTGTCCAGACAACGATAGGTGGCTTTCAGGAGCCCAAAAGCCTGCTCCACTGGCTGCTTTGTCCTTCCATTCACCTCAGTGAAGCAGACTTCCTCTGGCATTGTAGGATTCCTTATTGGGTGCAACATCCATGGCTGGTTGGGATAGCCTGAGTCTCCTAGATGGAAGACAGTCAGATATGAATAATAATTTACACAGTTTCTGTTTATACCACCTTACATCACTCCAGCAAAGTTATCTCAGATCATACTTAACAACAAGCCTGGACCTCTACTGTTGGAGCTGTGACATCAGCTTGGGTACAGTGCTGTGTCACATGACAAAGGAATCATGGGCAAATCCTGGGAAGCGGGCAAAGATGTTTAAAATGTACAAATCTGACAAGTAGACAACTCAAATGCTAATACAATGGAAGCTTTTCCTGTTTCTGTAAATCAGTTCCCCATTTTATAGTGGTACTAAGGCAATATGTGTGCCATAAATGGCTTCAACAGCAAGTGGTATCCTAGCAACTCCATAGAATCCAGCCTTCACATTGGCTAAATCCTCATGCTTGGAGAACAGGATGTAGCTGTCCAGGTGTCTCACCATTGCTGAATCATTACTCTTAGCACACTATAGAACATTGGTTGAGACATACCACCACTTATTGCCACTGTGTATAGAAATAAACCTGTTGCAGAAATGCAATACTGCCATCACTTTCACTATTGATGTCACACACGTGGGATTTGTGCTTTGAGGTAGGAGATCAAGCTCCAACTGATGACATAGATCCAGTATGGTTTGTCTATTCAATCGAAACTTGCGGATGATGTCCCTTTCTTCCATTGTGTGAAGGTCTGGAAATGGGTGGTACACAGGAGGCTGACATCCTTTCCCTTTCCCAGTGTACCTATGTGAAAATTGTAAACAGTATACGAAAACTGGTTAAAATGCCCCCAGTAAAATGTGTGAAGAGTAAGCCAAAACTCATGTGACAATACATAACTGTTTCAGATTTCATAATAGACATTTCCATCTAAATCAAGTATTGTGCAATATCCATCACAAATCCAGATTGCTGCCTTAATATGTCGTTTGTTTACTGATGTGAAAATTAAACACCACTGGTATATTATTTGCACCTTTTCATGTCATATTAAAATTTGGTTTTGTAGAAAATACCACCAACTGCGGTGTACAGTGCACCATGCTAATGAAGACTGAAAGCACCCTTCCACACCTGACAGATGAAAAGTGTAATAAAAATATTTGTTAATGGTCATTCATATGTTAAAAGATATGACCCTTAATTTGTGGTGGTGGTGAAGAAGTTAACAGTTTCCATTACAGCATTTACAGCCTCTAAAATGGTGACTGCCTAACCTTACGTAGTAGACATTGTGTGTCCGATGCCACCGACAGAAGTCGACCGTACAATGAGCGGATGAGTGCACAACAGACACAGCCATAGGCTAACGTTGGTGAATGTGGCAGTCGAGGGACAATGGCTGTGTCCATGTACGCTAACAACTGCATATGTATGCCGCTGTTTTGCCTCCTGACACTGCTGCTATCAAGACCTCCTCCATTGTAGATGCTTTTTGTCACCTCTGGGACCAATAATGGCAGGCCAAGCAGGTGAGAGGGCTTGTGCCTTCTCAGTAGAGGAGCTGGAGCTGCTGGCAACTAAGGTCTCTTTCCTGTATGGCCAGCTCTATGGCTCACTAGAGGAATAGGTAACTCTGTCACATGCATATGTTTCAATGTTTTACTCCATAATGTTCCTTCCTACAGGTAACATTGTGCCTCTGAATCCAATTGTACAGTCTGATTATGTGTGTAAAGTAGTGTGTTACCAATATAAGGTAATAATGTCATGGATTGGGCAGCAATATACATTGTGTACTGAACATTATGATTGGGGCATGTGAAGTGTGGTAAGCCTTATATTCCATTTATGGTGTAAGTAGACATGTATGCATGAATAGTTTTCATGGTACCTGTAATTAATTAAGCACTCAGAGCACGCTAACTCTGCAAAAACATGTCTGACCCTTACAGTATGAGCTGCGAATGTGTCCTGAACTAAACTGTTGTGAATGATGTTAGGTAGGTTTAAGTCCGAACCTATCACTCACTACAGATCATGTCTCAAAAATATGTTGTCTGTGAACTACCAATAGCTCAAAGACACCTTCAATGTGTTATACAGCCTTGTGCACACGTATGGATTTACCTCAAGCTGCAAAATGATATTTTGAAATGCTTGGAATGTGATGTTCAGGTGTTATTAGTATGCTCTGCCTGCAGGTAGCAAGGCCTGAGATTGAATTGTGCCCAGTCATTACGATTGGCCAGGGTTGTGTGGCTACTACAACTGATGCCAAGGAAATGTTCCTAGTAGATCTCTGAATCCTTGGAAAAGCACATATTAGTAGCCCTGTTTGGTTTTACAGGGTATACATTTGGAATGGTGACTGAGATACCCCTTTGACCTGATACCTCATTCCATTGACCGACATTGCAGCGTTGCCCTGGTGGATTAGGACTGCCACAACTGCTGAACTGCCGGGGCAATTAATCCTGGCGGTGCTGGTGGTCCAACCGCAGTACAACCACCATGGTCATATTGTGGCACTCAGACCGGGGCATTGGGGGAAGTCCGACCACCACCACGAGTCTGGCAGTCAAGTGACAGCCAGACTCATGATGAGAGGCATAGTGTGGTGGTCTTAAGATCAGAATGAAGTGCCATTTTTCATAGTGGCCAGCAACACAGTATGGCCCTCATTACAACATTGGCGGTAAAAGCCGCTTACCACCGCGCAGAAGACCGCCAACACACCGCCGCGGCCGCGGAATTCCGCCACAGCTATTATGACCCACATTTCGGAATCCGCCAAAATTCAGACACCCACACAAGTCCGCCACACCAAAGGTCAGTGATAAACTGGCGAAAACAAAACCGGCACCGTCACGCCAACAGAAATACGCCCATACTATCACAACATACGAATCCACACGGCGGTCTTTCAACCGCGGTATTCCATTGGCGGTACACACCGCCGTGCTGAAAATACACACACTCTTGCAAAACACCACCACATTGGACAATTCGAAATACACACACCTGATACACATACACACGCCAATCCCACACACCCATTACAATATAAAACACACACCCACATCACCCACAAACCCCCACAACCAAAAATTCTGAAAGAAGGCCAGAGAGAGATAGCACCAGCAAGAACAACAGCATCCACTGGCACACAACACCATCACCCACAGAACTTCCACGCACCTCACACAACACACCACTACATATCAGCACACTTAACACCACACACTCCACCCCAAACATCACCTACACCACCCCATGGCACGGCAAAGACACCCCAGTGTCTCGGAGGAGGAGCTCAGGGTCATGGTGGAGGAAATCGTCCAGGTAGAGCCACAGCTATTCGGAGCACAGGTGCAGCACATCTCAATTGCAAGGAAGATGGGGCTATGGCGAAAAATAGTGGACAGGGTCAACGCAGTGGGACAGCACCCAAGAAATCAGGATGACATCAGGAAGAGGTGGAACGACCTACGGGGGAAAGTGCGTTCCGTGGTCTCAAGACACCACCTGGCGGTTCAGAGGACTGGCGGCGGACACACACCTCCTCCCCCACAACTAACAACATGGGAGGAGCAGGTCTTGGCGATTCTGCATCCTGAGGGCCTCGCAGGAGTAGGTGGAGGAATGGACTCTGGTAAGACAAATCTTAATTATTACATCCCCCACCCTACCTGCATGCCATCACATACCCCCACCCTCACCCCCAGCACCCCAACTCCTCACATATGTCCCAACATCACAAACCACCCATCCCAACACCAAGCCCTGCATGCAACAACAAAGCATGGACACCCATCACTAAAGCATGGCCACTGCACATACCCATACAACCTCCTAAACCATCCTCATACAAGGTCCCAAACAGGAATGCAAGCACTGGGGTACACGGTCACAAACCCATTGCACACCATGACACACACAGATGTAATAACCATTCTTTTGTACCCCTGCAGGACCCCTACCCAACGTCACCGAACAGGAGGGTCCACACATGTCCACACCACCAACAGAAGAGGCCCACAGTGATGACAGCAGCTCTGCCCAACTGGACCTAGATGACCAGCCCGGCCCATCGGGGACCTCGGGACAGTCGGTTCCCCTCACCCAGTCACAGGCCACCACAGACCTTCCCCCCTCTGGAAACACCAGCACAGCACCCACCCAGCGGGCCCATACCTCCGTCCCCAGGACACGTCAATCAGCAGTGTGTCCACCACTACAGAGAACCCAGGATAACCCACCACCCCAACAACAACAGGGACCTGGGAGCAGTGGTAGTGGGCACACGGTCCAGGGGACGGAGGTCCAGGGGAACTGGGAGGGCTGCTGTGCGACAGGGGGCGGACAGGCCAAGGGAACCCACTCTCCACGAGGCCCTCTCCTCCATCATGGGAGCATACCACCACTCCCAGGAGACGATGGCAACGGTGCTGGCCAAGTTTCAGGAGACCCAGCGCCTCCAGGAGGAACAGTATATGGGTTTCAGGGAGGAACTCAGAACCATCAGCTCCACCCTGGGCACCATCGTAGGGGTGCTGAAGGAAGTACTTAACACCAGTAGGGACACTGTGGCACTACAAGGGGCCCCTGACACTAGCATGGACGATGAACTGCCCACCACCTCTGCCGGCGCTAGTGGACAGGACGCCCTGCCACAGGACCACCACACCAGCACCCCACCACCTGCAGAGGGAGAACCACCCCGCAAACGGTCCCTGAGATCCAGGACAAAGACAGAGCACAATGCCAAGACCCCACCAAAAAATGAGACCACCCTGATTGTCATCCTACTGTCCCACTTTGTCACCCTGTCCATACTTTAACTGCCCCAGCTCCACTTCCTATGCCCATTTGGGCAATGCACCTGTGAAACGAATAGACTGGACTCTGCCATGGACATTATTCCGCCATCACCCCTCACCATTTCACTACCCCCTCCAATATTGAGCACTTAAATAAACACACTTAAAGCACAAAACAATCTGGAGTCTGTCTGTGATTTTGAAATAGTGTATTAGAAATTACAGTGACAAAATGCTCTTTCAATTGTAATGTCAACATACCTATGTCACACAGCTCTAGTCCATGAGGAATCTAAGCAGATGTAACACAGTGGGACCCACATCTGTGAAATCGTAAGGGAAAGTGACAACTCAGTGACCATACACTGGATGCAAACGACACACAGTAGAGAGGTAGTAGTGTTAAAGTACATGTAGTAGGCAGGTCTGTACTCTTCCCTGTGTCTCACTGGAAATATTGCTGGATCACTGAGTCCCTGTTGTTCATGTCATCTTCCTCTGCTTCCTTGTCTTCACTGTCCACAGGCTCCACAGCTGCAACAACACTGCCATCTGGACCATCCTCCTGCAGAAAAGGCACCTGTCGTCGCAAAGCCAAGTTATGAAGCATACAGCAGACCACGATGATCTGGCACACCTTCTTTGGTGAGTAGAATAGGGATCCACCTGTCATATGGAGGCACCTGAACCTGGCCTTCAGGAGGCCGAAGGTCCGCTCGATCACCCTCCTAGTTCGACCATGGGCCTCATTGTAGCGTTCCTCTGCCCTTGTCCTGGGATTCCTCACTGGGGTCAGTAGCCAGGACAGGTTGGGGTAACCTGAGTCACCTGCAAATGGTGAGGGACAACTGTTAGACACACACTAACCTGGAGGGATATCCCCAGACCCAGACAACCATTCCCACTGGCTTGCCTCCAGGTGCTCACCTAATAGCCACACACGGTGCCTCTGGAGTTGACCCATCACATACGGGATGCTGCTATTCCGCAGGATGAAGGCGTCATGCACTGAGCCAGGGAACTTGGCATTCACATGGGAGATGTATTGGTCTGCCAAACATACCATCTGTACATTCATGGAATGATAACTCTTCCGGTTTCTGTACACCTGTTCACTCCTGTGGGGGAGGCGGGGGCAAAGTCACATGGGTCCCATCAATGGCACCTATGATGTTGGGGATGTGTCCCAGGGCATAGAAATCCCCTTTCACTGATGGCAAATCCTCCACCTGAGGGAAAACGATGTAGCTCAGCATGTGTTTCAGAAGGGCAGACAACACTCCGGACAACACGTTGGAAAACATAGGCTGGGACATCCCTGATGTTATGGCCACTGTTGTTTGAAAAGACCCACTTGCAAGGAAATGGAGCACTGACAGCACCTGCACTTGAAGGGGGATTCCTGTGGGATGGCGGATAGCTGACATCAGGTCTGGCTCCAACTGGGTACACAGTTCCTGGATTGTGGCACGGTCAAGCCTGTATGTGATAATCAAATGTCGCTCCTCCATTGTCGACAGGTCCACCAACGTTCGGTACACCAGAGGATGCCGCCATCTCCTCACATGTCCCGGCAGACGGTGCCTATGAAGGACAACAGCGAGCACAGAGTCAAACTACTCAGAGGTACGTACCCCCAGTTTACCCGGAACATCAATCATACACAAAAGGTGGCCTGTCTGTGTGTTGAGTCTAGGCCTAGGTATGTGTGACGCAGTTGGAAATGAAGCCATGTGAGGCCCTGAAATGGCGGCTGCCTGACCTCTAAAGTGGAACAATGGGAAGTTAGGTAACTGCGCTGGCGTTGTACATCGTCGCGGTCGAAGACCGCGGCGCAATACTGCATTGGTTAACATTGGACCCTATGGGTCCCAGGAGCCAATGACGATGTACGCCGGCGGTGACGGTACGCACCGCCGCGGAAGTGACTGCCATTTTCTATCTGTTCAATCACTCGATACCTGATCTTCGACAGGAGAGGAACTACACTGCAAGTGCTGCTGTGACCTCGGTCTGGAAGAGACAATGGCTCGAGTGTCTGGGGAAAGGGCCCCTCCCTTCACATCAGAGGAGTTGGAGAAGCTCGTGGTTGGGGTCCTCCCCCAGTACACGCTACTCTATGGTCCTCCAGACAAACAGGTAAGTACACAGGGAGCATGTTGTATGAGCTATGCCTGTGTGGAGAGGGCTGGATGTAAGAAGGAAGGGGGGAGAGTGCTGCGTGCATGAAAGACGGTGAATGCATGTGCCACATGCAATGGTAGGGATGGGGGCCAATCAGTTTGACGGTGCAGTTGGTAATAACTTCTCTTTTTCCCCTGTACATTTCATGTAGGTCACCGCCCACCAGAAAAAAAGATATTTGGTGTGCCATCGCCAAGGACGTCCGGACCCTGGGTGTCTACCACAGACGGAGTACTCACTGCCGGAAAAATGGGAGGACATTTGCCGCTGGAGCAAGAAGACGGCGGAGGCTCAGCTGGGGATGGCCTCCCAATGTGGGAGGGGTGCCCGTCGCACCATGACCCCCCTGATGTTCAGGATCCTGGCGGTGGCCTACCCGGAGTTGGATGGGCGTTTGAGGGCATCACAGCAGCCACAAGGGGGTGAGTACACTCTCATTCTGCTGACTTTGCACGCAGTGGATGGTTCTGGGTGGGGGAGGTGGGCTGTGGGTTTGCCTAGGCCAGGGCGAGTTCCATAGGCAAGGCCCCTCCATAAGGCAGGCCATGTGGCACCCCAGCCCACCTCTGTAGAGTGCTAAGTACACCTAGTCATGCCCCTGTGTCATCTATGTGTGCAGATGTCGTCCATAGCCTTGTAGGCCATTTCCCAGGAATTGAACAGGGGAGCCCAAGAGCGCGGCGTAGTGAAGGGGGCTTTTGTGTCTGTCGTGTTCACCAACGGTAGCGGCAATGCATGCACTCAACATGCCTTTCTTCTGTCTTCCCCCCCTTTTTGTGGTCTCCCTGTTCTTGTGTGCATTAGCATCATCAGGCGGAGAAGCAGTGGCACCGGAGCACGAGGGAGCTGCATCCCACATGGCCCTGGAGGGCGACTCTACGGAGTCTGAATTCACCAGTGGGACGAGGGCAAGGGGAGCTCCACGGCGGGGACAGGAGCTGACACCAGTGACACAGGATCGTCCTCTGATGGGAGCTCCCTTGTGGTGGTGGCAACATCTGTGCCCCCCGCATCTACAGGTACAGCCGCCACCCCCCCTACCAGCACCGCCCTCCCAGCAGCCCCACAGCCTTTGCCCCGTGCCCGCTCACCCAGGAGGGTGGCCATCACCTTCACCCCAGGCACCTCAGACCCTGCCCAGTCACCCCTGCTGCCCTCAGTGAGGAGGCCATTGTTCTCCTCAGGTCCCTCACTGTTGGGCAGTCTACCATTTTGAATGCCATCCAGGGTGTAGAAAGGCAGTTGCAACAAACCAATGCATTCCTGGAGGGCATTCATTCTGGTCAGGCGGCCCTTCAGCGAGCTTTTCAGACTCTGGCCTCAGCACTGATGGCAGCCATTGTCCCCGTCTCTAGCCTCCCCCTCCAACTTCCTCCACCCCCACCAAATACCCTGTACCTCAGCCTATCCCAAGCACACCTACAGACCAACATGCACACATCTCAACACCCAAGGGAAGCTCAGGCAAACATAAACACCACACATCCCACAGGCACTCATGCAAGCATCACACACATGCAGACACACCAACATCCACTGCCTCCACTGTGTCCCCCTCCTCCTCGTCTCCCTCCTCCCTCCCAGTCTCGTCTACACTCACACCTGCATGCACTACCTCTACAGCCACTACGTCCCTCTCCAGCACCCCACCACCACACCCCGCTCACGTGCAGACACCACCCCCACTACCATTCACACGTCCCCTGTGTCCTCTCGCAGTGTGTCTGTGACACCCCCTCCCAAGATACACAAACGCAGGCACACACCGAGCCAACAGTCATCCATCTCACAACAGCCTCCAGCGCATGCACCTTCACCCAAAGTCACCAAACGTACACCTCCTACAACCACCACCTCTTCCTCCACTCCCAAACCCCCTCCAGCTACCCGTCCCAGTGTGTCCAAAAAACTTTTCCTGTCCAACCTTGACCTCTTTCCCACACCTCCCCCATCCCGTCCGTCTCATAGGTCCCGAACTAGCACCTCAGCCACAACATCTCCGGGACCAGTGGTGCCTGTAGTCACCGGAATCTGGAGTGCACCGGCCACCAGGGCAGCCAGTGTGGCACGGAGCCACAGCACAGACAGTCCCCCACCTGTCAAGCATCAGAAGTTGCCCATTGACCGGCAGTAGAGGGGGAAGACTCCAGCCACCAAAGCTGCTCCCAGGGGTACAGGTGGTAGTGTGGAGTCAGCTGTGACACCTTCCAAGGTGGGGAAGGGCCACAAGAAACCCGGTAAATCTGGGCAGAGTAGCACGGCGGAGAAGACCACCATCATCCCCGATGCCCCGGAGGCCCCTGCCAGCACCAGCCCACCTGCCCAGGAGGCCCCCGCCATCATCAGCCCAGCTGGCCAGGAGGCCACCGCCAGCACCAGCCTAGCCCAGCTGCCCAGGAGGCCAGCACCAGCCCAGCTGCCCAGGAGGCCAACGCCAGCACCAGCCTAGCTGCCCAGGAGGCCACCGCCAGCACCATCCCAGCTGCCCAGGAGGACACCGCCAGCCCAGCTGCCCAGGAGGCCACCGCCAGCACCAGCCCACCTGGCCAGGAGGCCACCGCCACCACCAGCCCCGCTGGGCCATGAAGGATCGCCAGCACTAGCCCTGCTGGGCCATGAA
Source organism: Pleurodeles waltl (assembly GCF_031143425.1). Taxonomy (NCBI): domain Eukaryota; kingdom Metazoa; phylum Chordata; class Amphibia; order Caudata; family Salamandridae; genus Pleurodeles; species Pleurodeles waltl. Next base: position 694,837,401 of record NC_090436.1, on the reverse strand, counting down.
GGACCGCCAGCACTAGCCCCGCTGGGCCATGAAGGACCGCCAGAAAAAGCCCTGCTGGGCCATGAAGGACCACCAGCAAAAGCCGCGCTGGGCCATGAAGGACCGCCAGCAAAAGCTGCGCTGGGCCATGAAGGACCGCCAGCAAAAGCCCCGCTGGGCCATGAAGGACCGCCAGCAGCTGAGACCCTGCAATGGAGACCGCCATCTCAAGCACCGCTGAACAGGGCACCGCCATCTCAAGCACCGCTGAACAGGGCACCGCCGTTTCAAGCACCGCTGCACAGGGCACAGCCATCTCAAGCACCGCTGAACAGGGCACCGCCGTCTCAAGCACCGCTGAACAGGGCACTGCCGTCTCAAGCACCGCTAGCCCATGAGCGGCAGGGACACTGACGCAACTGAGTCCGTCACGGGGTGAAGGATGCACTCTGAGCACCATGCCCCCTCCAGAACCAGTGGAGACTGTCATCCACTATCTCTGTCCTTAGCCGGATGAAGCACTCTGGGCACCATGCCCCCTCCAGAACCAGTAGAGAGATCCATCCACTACCTCTGTCCTTAGCAGGATGAAGCACTTTGGGAACCATGCCCCCTCCAGAACCAGTGGAGACTGTCATCCACTTGTGAGACTGTGGCTTTGCACTCCCCAGGATTGAACAGTGGGCAACCCACCAACTGTAGAGACTTGTAAGACTGAACAGTGGGCAACCCACCTACTGTAGAGACTTGTGAGACTGTGGCTTTGCACTCCCCAGGATTGAACAGTGGGCAACCCACCCACTGTAGAGACTTGAGAGACTGTGGCTTTGCACTCACCAGGATTGAACAGTGGGCAACCCGCCCACTGTAGAGACTTGTGAGACTGTGGCTTCGCACTCCCCAGGATTAGACAGTGGGCAACCCACCCACTGTAGAGACTTGTGAGACTGTGGCTTTGCACTCCCCAGGATTGGACAGTGGGAAACCCACCCACTGTAGAGACTTGTGAGACTGTGGGTTTGCACTCCCCAGGATTGAACAGTGGGCAACCCACCCAATGTAGAGACTTGTGAGACTGTGGCTTTGCACTCCCCAGGATTGAACAGTGGGCATGTGGCCCCCTCGTGGATTTGGCATCGTGCACTCAAGCGGCTGAGGTGCCCCCCCTTTCCCTCCCCCTAAGGTGCCTGTTTAGTTGCTCTCTGATGCCCCTGCAGTGTTCTCTCCGTCATGGTCGGGGATCTTGTGTGGGCCTCGCCCATACTGTGTGGTCCCAGTGTTCCACGGACTTTCTTAGAGCACTACCTGGACTACTATGCTTGGTATATATTTTGTACATGGTGCATATATATATTTCTGCCTACTTGCTTTTAATATACTACAATGGTTACACTCATTTTCTATTGTCTTTGCATTCTTCTGGGGGGTTTGGGGTGTAACTGTGATGTATTGATATGCATTAGTGTGTGTGTTGTAGTGGGTGAGGGTGAGGGTGGGGGTGTTGCGTGTGTGTGTCCCTGTTTTTTGCCTCCCCCCTCCCCTGTGTCGTAGGTGCAGTACTCACTGTGGTCTTCGCCGCCGGCATTCGTGCTCCTGGTAGAGGAGCAGGAGGACTATTGCAGGGAGAATTTGGAGTTCCGGATCCATGGCGTCCTCGTTCCTCGTGGGGTGTGTAGAGGTGAGCGTTTTCCCTTCGGGATTCCTGTTTCCGCCGTGTTTTTATCCTCGGTGAATCCAACCCGGAAAAGGTGGCAGATTGGCCTGTCATAATAGTGTGGGCGGTACATTGTCTCCTGCCTGTCTGTTGGAGGTGACCGCCAAGCTGTTTGTTTGTACCGCCGTGGCGGTCGGAGTGTTAAAGTGGCTGTCTTTGTTGGCGGTTTCCGCCACGTTCGTAATTGCAAATTTTTTACCGCCGGCCTGTTGGCGGTATTACCGCCGCTTTAATACCGACTGCCAGGGTTGTAATGACCACCTATATGTATTATGGCCCAGGGCTACGTGATGTTAGTATGTTGGCTTAGTCAGTGTAGGACATGATCAGGGATAAGGTTGGTCAGCAGATGAGTAGCCATAGATATGAACATGTCTTCATAGTGCTAAACACGTGAAAACCAAACTTGTTATGTGTTCACTTTTGATTTTGGCTTGTGCTAATTGTGGACAAATTGTATGACAATAATAAACAATAGCCAAATAACTTCAGTGAGATAAGGTTTTTTCCTCTCTTGTGTCCATAGAGGTCAATGCCCATCAGAAGCATAAAATCTGAAAGTCAACATCTGGAAGGTGCAGACCAGGGGCGTCTATCATCAGTGCAGCGTTCATTGCAGAAAGACGTGGGAGGACTTATTGCACTGGACCAGGAAGATCACTGAGGTCCAGCTGGGGAAATCCTCCCAACGGGGAAGGGGCGCGCTGGCAGCTGACCCCCCCTATCGGCCCGCATTCTGAAGGTGGCCTATCTTGAGCTAGATGCGCAGTTGAGGGTGAGTCCTGGCCAGAGGTGTCCATGTTACCTTACAAGCTATATTTTATTTCAGGTAGCCATTTGCCCAAAAACATTGCGGGTATGCCATATCCAATGCACATGAAGTTCTGGATTGTGTAGGTCTGGCAGTAGGTGCATGATGATGTTCTTTGCCTAATGTTCTATGCACAAGAGACCAGCAGAGTCCAGTACACTGCCAATTGTTTGTTTAGACCAGGCACATGCCTGAGTAAGGCCATGATCACTTCATGTTGTTTAATGTTCTAAGAGAAGGTTATACCAGACAGACAACTTGTCCTCATTGTGTAAGGCGTGATGCTCCCTCACTACTTTATCTCATGTGATGAGAGCCATATTACATGTGACATAGCATACAGTGCACGTTTGCTGCAGGGACTGAACTGTATTTCCCAATTGTAAGTTCTGATTTTAGAGTGACTTGAGTATGCAAACCTCACTGATGGCATCAGCATTAGTGCCTGCATGTTACCCAGTCTACCTTCTCCTGTTGGCATTGCACCTGCAATACTGTTTCAAGGTACATCCACTGACTGGTGACACGCATCAGGGAGTGATATGTGACAATGCTGGGATCATATGTGAGTACCTGAACTCAGTTTTACACTGGCTTTGGTGTTTCATATATCAAATGGTGCAGTATTGTGTCATCCCATCAAGACTGAAGTGTGCACACCTCTTCATGTCATACATACAACAAACATCATAGGTGTATGGGCTTCCAGGAATGCAATCGGAAAATGCGGATTGGGGATGTTCATAGTGCCATATGTACCATTATGATGTGTTCATTTTTAGTAGATATCTCCCAATGTCTAGGCCATGATTCTCTCAGCCTACCTTTCTATGCTACATGTGACAGGTAGTCAAGCTACCTCAGTACAGCTTTCATCTTACTATTTTGAAACTGGACATATGATGAAGTATCACCAGAAATATTAAATAAGTGTGAGCCTTTGAAAGTGACATGATTCCTGCCACAGCGATTATTGCATCTACCTTGCTGAACGACCTATTCATCATCACATCATAATATTGTTTCAGGGAAATGAGCATTCTAGGGCATCTGTGGCTTGTGTGGACACTATAGAGATGTCCTGCTGTTAGCCATCATATCTTGTGCCATCAGTACAGAATGCTATGCTACAAGGGCTTATGTATACAAGATTGTCAACTGTCCGACTATATACAGGAGGAGGGTGTGTTCATCAGTGAATTCATGGTATATGTTTTTTGGGTGGTTATGACATCACTGTCATCAACTATTTTCTGCTAATCCAACATGTATGCATGTGTTCCTGCTAATGTTGAATGCCATTTATTGAGCCATGCAGCTGCAGTAGTCTGTGCCCTGCTGTAATCTTTTGTGTTTGAATCTGATGGTCAGGTGTGTTTACGCAGATGCAATCAACCATTTTTAATGTGTCATTTCAGGTTGATCCAGGGTAAGCGAAGGAGACAGTGCCAACATTGTTGGGGAAACATCTGGCCACAGTGGTTCCAGCTATGAGTCTCAGGACACTGAGGAACCCAGCGGCTGAGAGGGTGTGGGGAATGTCATAGAGGACGCTAGCTAGAGCTCTTCATCTTTCAAGCCCTCCTCCATTTGACACTTCCAAGTGGTGGCAGACCCCACAGGATCTCTACCATTTTCATCCATGTCTGCCATCCCCAGATCCATCAACACCCTTTCTGTTGCTACCCACCCAATTGGCCGGGCCTGCCCTCCTAAGAGGGGAGCCATCTCCTTCGCTCCAGTCCTCCAGTCCCTGCCCCCACCACTGGGCAGAGTGAGGAGGCTATTGACCTCCTGAAGACTGTCTCTGTGGGTTAGACTGCCATTCTGAATGTCATCCAGGGGTAAAGCAGTTATCTTCAACAGAAGGTGGCCTGCCTGGAAGATATTCAGAGTGCAATTTCTGGCCTACAAAGATCTTTTTAGGCCTCCTCTCTCTGTGCAGCTTCCTATCCCCGCAACCTATTATCACTCCCCAAACCTCTTCCCCATATCACTAACCTATTCCCCCACCTGTCCAAAGCACACGCACACATTTACACTCACATATCCATACAGAGTCAAGTAGCATATCCACACACTGGCAAAAACACAAGAAATACAACAGGCACGCATCCAAACACAGAGCACTACACACACCACCACCATCACAGACTCCATCACTTGCTTTACCCCCACACCTGCCACTGACAACACCACATCCACTTACTCATGTCATTCCTCATCACATCCACACACAGCACAGACGACACTGCAAACACATGCACACAACATACCCCCACCACCACATCCACAGCCAGTACAGACAACACCACACTCACATGCTCCGTCCTCTATCACATCCATTCACATATCACACACAACCACTCCTACAGTCACCATCATATCAACATCCACAAAACACACCTACCACTTCCACAGTAGCCACCACCACTAATACAACATTCAGTTCATACACACTAAAGAAACACATATGCATCCAAGCAAGTACCCAACATACATCACCTTTAGTAGACACTCCCCTGCTTGCAGTGCATTCACCACACACATGCACCTGCACCCACAACAAACCCAAGCACACCACATATCATCACTTCCTCTACCTCCAAGAGCCCACCCCTTCCCAAACATACTCCTAAGTTCCCTATTGAGGACTCTCCTTTTTCCCTGGCCCTGAACCCTCTCAAAAGCTCAAACCCCTAATCTTAAAAAGGTACCTTCCCCGCCCACACCCAAGAACACCTCTCCCACCTCCCACCCCTAGTATACACCCATCTTCCCCTTTGTTTATCCACCCCTTCCACTTCCCAGATCCCCAAACATGAATCTACCCGTTCTTCTTCCCAACCCACTACTCCCATAAGTCCAACCCTCCCAAACCCAAACGTTCTCCTCCCAAATGAAATCTTTGAGGTGCCTACCCTGCTCAATGGGTCCCCTTTTTTGAGGAGGTTTCCCTGGCAGTGTCTGATATGGCACGTTTGGAGGCACAGCACTGTGCACACTACAGTTGTGGATTAGGCTGGTCATTGGCCTTTGCCATACAGGCATATGTTTTCTTCAAACATGAAATTATGTTTTTTTGAAGGAAAACATTACACCTTGTTTCACTGTTCCCTAACAACTTTTAGGAACACACCAATTTTACATTAGTTTGATTTGGAAACAATGCTAAAGTGTCTACACCAGTGGTTCCCAACCTTTTGACTTCTGTGGACCCCCACTTCATCATTAATGGAACCCAGGGACCCCACAGAATCTTCATTGAAAGCCGGGGACCCCCACGGAGTCATTACTGGGAGCATGGGACCTAATTTGTCATATTTGTTAATATTTTTTAATTGTCTAAGCAGTCCCGGACCCCCAGGGGTCCCCGGACCACAGGTTTGCAACCACTGGTCTACACAATATGGCAGGTTGTACTCTGCATACATTTATAGAGTAAATGTGTTAGGGACATGTATAGATTGTAATGGTATGTGTTGGTGATAGGCTTTTCTGGGTAGGCATTAATCATCTTTGCTTTGTGGAATTGGGATGTGGGACTTCAGGTGTGTTATTTTCACACTTAGGGGGTTATTCTAACTTTGGAGGAGGTGTTAATCCGTCCCAAAAGTGACGGAAAAGTGACGGATTTACCACCAGCCGTATTACGAGTCCATTATATCCTATGGAACTCGTAATACGGCTGGTGGTATATCCGTCACTTTACCGTCACTTTTGGGACAGATTAACACTCCTCCAAAGTTAGAATAACCCCCTTAATGTTGATCAAATGGGATTGTTTGATGTGCATGATGTGTGAGAGTCTAATTCAGTAATGTAGCATAGACAGTGTGTTTCAGTTTCATGCAACATCCCTACTTAAGTTTCATGTCTATCAATACTGGCCCTAGTCTGTGAGAAGTTGGAGGGTGAACAGTGACTATTTGCTGTGATGTCAGTGTGGACCTGCTTTCTGTATTGTGGACACACATCACTATCCCTGTCATTTTCTGGGGCACACATTTACATTTTGAAGGCGTGTCCCTGTGCAGTCTCTTTGGAGCTGGCCAAAGAGGGCATCAGAGGGTGACTTGAGAGCAAACACTATTAGGGACCTCAGAAATATTTTTGTCACAGGGTTCCCCTGAACCTTATATTATACCTGTCTGTGCATCTGTTAATGGAAAAGTAAATGGAAATGGTTGAGATGAGGGCTTAACATTGGTTGAGTCCACGACATTGTAGGTTTTGGCATTGGCAGGATGTATACAATCTGATCCATGATGCAGAGGATGTGTGCAGGTGAGTGGAGGTGAGTTTAAGCGTTTTATCCCTCATTTTCTGCCACCTCAGGTGTGGAGGTTTGGCCACCTCAGTCACTTTGGTAGCAAAGTAACTTGTGATTGGACATGTGGTGGAACTGGTCCGCCATCATACACTTGAGCCTCTACCGACGCCGTCATGGTCTGGGTTTCATGGCAGTGACAGCAATAGCCCTGCAGTTTTTCATACATGCATTCACTTAACTCATAAATGGGCTGGTGGACCGCAAACTTGGTGGTCAGGGAGAACCATGCAGTATTCCTGGTGGTGAACTTACCATCAAAATCGTAATTGGGCACAAAGAAATCACATAGCCACTACTACCATCATGTTCTGGGTTGATCACAACTGCTTTAGAATTACTGAGGAACTTACTAAACAAAAAGGAAAATCAGATGTATGCACAATAGCTCTATAGGGAATCACGCAAGTGTGGTAAAAATGTTGATACTGTAATGCTTAATAGTAATACACAAGAGAGTTAATCTAAAGAGTTGTGATCTCTTTACATTTTAGAGATTAGTTGGCTAGTCTCAATATGCCACAAGATTGTAGAGTATCAGCACCAAAGTAGATCAGTGCAATCCAGGCATCTCCTGCATATATTAGTAGGATCCTCACCCACAGCAACTACCAGTGGCAGGCTTCATCATTGCATCCTCACTAACTACAACTAGTGTGAGTGGGTGGGCTCAAAGCAGTTTGTTAGTGGAGCTCTTTTACTAAGGGATTACAAGTGCAAGCTAAAATCCCCTTCAGGATCCTAAATCCGGTTTACTATCAGAGTCCTTTGGCAAGAATAAAATAATTGAGATGTTAAGTGCTGGTGTTTGGTTAATGCAACATTGCACTTCTTTAGAGAATGTTGTTGCAGGTCCTGCTCTTCGAACATGTACAGTCTTCAAACAAGTTCATTTATAAAGATGAACATGATTTCATGATACATCATACTTTGCTTTCCATTTCTCCTAATCTTAGTTTAAGAAATTAAGTAATCTCTAGGTTTATTGATTAACTTTTAAGAAAATAAACTATGTGGTACCCTGAGAGGTATTGTCACCACTATATTGCCAACATGTACCTCTGTAAATTCTCAGGTGTATCTCTTCCTAATAGATGACATGGTCTTGAATAGCTAACCCCACTCACATCCAAGTCTAAGTTCACGATCAGACCCTACTCTATTGAACATTGGATTTGTTCCTCATGGCTAATAGACAGGGCTTTTAGTAACATGATGTTTACTGACCTCCTCATGTTTTAGGTATTGAACATTGCCTGGGAAGAAAACGTCATGACAGAGGACAACACTGTCAGTCTGCTGGAAAATAATGACCTAAGAAATCCTGACTGTTGCTAGCACCCAGTGTCTGGAAGTGTTCTCTGAGAGCCAAGTAGTTGCCCTCCCATTCGCCTGCTCTGGTGACACAAAAGAGGCCTCTTTAATCAAAAAGGGCTCAGCAGATGTCTGAGAACTGGACCTCTGAGAAGCCCTGTCTAGAGGGAGACTCGATGCTTAGAATCATACCATGAAGACCTGAAGGCTGTACGAATGACCAAGGGGAGCTTTCCCTTCAGTTGCAGAACAGTAATATTTAGGCAACTAACTGAGCGTGAAAACCAATTTTGCATGACATTTTAGTCTCTAACACCCTCCCCGACCTTGGGACTCCTCAAGGGCTAGTATTAGAAAGCAAACCCATCTAATATTTGATTAAGATATTCAAGCTCGTCTGTGAGGAAATACACAATATCATCTACCTAGTTTCATAAACTGCTCAATTCTCATAAATTATTTATGTGCTCCGAATTGAAAAACATTCAGAGAGAGTGTTAACAATGATCATTCTTACTGTTATTCAGTTCGCTGCTAAGGCCCTCATTTTGACTTCGGTTGTCTTTTTGTCAGACCGCCGAAGCCAAACTTGCCAGCAGACCGCCATATCATGAGTCCTGGCAGCCGTCCGCTATGTTACTGGTGGAAAGTCGCCAGCACTCGTGCTGGCGGTTGGCGGTGCAGAGGCGGTTGCATCGCCAGCACCGCCACACCAGCAGGACTCTGTTTGCTGTATTACAAGCTGCAATATGGCTTGGCGGAGTCCTGCTGGTGTGGTGGTGCTGGTGGCGTGAGGACCCATTCCCTCTCGGCTGTCCTCCTCGACGGAGAAGGCAAGTGGGTGTCTGGAAGGGGGAGGCTGCCTGTGTGTGTGGTTCCATGTGCGCAGAGTGAGGAGTGTGCAATGTATGCATGTGTGGAGGGGTAGGGGTCTGAATGATTTTGGATGAGTGGGGTGTTTCTATGTGAGTGCCTGGGTGCGGGTATGAGGAGGGGGTATTGTGAATGTGTTAATGCGAAGGGGGTAGGGAGGTTCTGTGAATGCGTGAATGCAGAGGGGGTAGGGGTGGTGAATGTTAATGTTAGTGTGCGTGTATGTGCACATGAATGGGGGTATGTCTGCGAATGAATGGGGTGTCTGTGTGGATGAATGTGAGTCAGTGGGTATGTCTGAGTGCATGTATGCGTCTGCGGAATGGGTGTGCATGTGTGTGCGTGCGTGAAGGGGTGGGGGAATGTGTGGATGAGTGGTGGGATGTGTACATGTGTGGAGACATTTGTGTATGTGTGTGCCGGAGACAGGACTGAAGATTCCTCTCACCAGGTGCGTGACCGCCAGGGTTTTCGTGGTGGGGTAACCACCATGGAAAGCCTGGCAGTGTGCAACCTCGTAATTCTGACGGCCGGCTGAGGCCTGCCGCAGGGTTCGAGGTGCTTCCTGCTAGCCGCGGCAGTGCGACCGCACCGGCGGGCCAGGCGGGGTTGTGGACACTTGGAGTCTGCCAAGCACCACAACTCGTAATGGAGCGGTCCTAAGCTGGCGATCTCATGACCGCCAGACTCGTAATGAGGGCCTAAGTCATTTACGCAATAAAGCAGCTAATTTGTTTTCTCAATTATTTGCATTTATTGCCAAACTTATTAAAATGCAAAAGAGTGGATAGCATTCATGGCAGCGCTTAGCTGGTCTCCCTGAATTTTCTACTGTAAAGATATGGCATACCAATGAAACACAAAGCCAATTTCCTCATGGAAGATATAATAGGCCATTCAGTATTTGTGGATGGTATATTTATGTATATTGAAGCACTCATTTGATCCTCGTCTGCGCACAAGAGATGTTCTGAATGCGCACAATGACAAAGAAGCAATCATGCACTGTGGTTATTAGTGAATCACATCAGGAAACTACATTGATCTTACCAGCCTGATTAATTACATATAAATTGAAGTTGTCCGCACTGCTTTGTTTACAAGTTGAACATTGTAATAAATGAACTGAGCAAGTTACAATTATGAATGCGTTCATTTATTTTCCGTATCTGCCAAAGTGTAATATGAATCTGTTTCACAGACAGAAATATGACTGTGCTGTTTAACAATTACCAATGAAAGATGTTTCGATGGGGTCAAGAAAACACAATTTATCATTGACTCAGACACTGGAAAGAATATATCACTCACTGATGCGCAGCCAGCTTTCTAGTGTAGATTTTATGCATACCAAAATGACCTGTGAATTATCCTATAAAACATGAGTATAGAGCTGATTCACAATGAAGTTTGAATATGTAACATGCTTTCCCAATTGGGAAGACACTTATTCAGGCGTTGTATAGAAAAAAAATGTGTAGGTTTTTACAAGCGTGTTCATGAATATCCGTCTGCTCCTGGATAGCCCAATTTGCACAATCTGCAAAAGTGCACACTGTTTGCACTTATAAGTCTAATGTGCAAAAGGAAACCTCCATTTTACGTTAGCGACAGAGAATTTCCACGTGCACAACATTTTTTTCACACGGATGTGTCATGACTGTCTGTGAAAAAATGTTGGGAGTAGACGAAGGTGTTTCTGAGTGTGGAAATATGGGGCATACTTACAAGCCTCTTGCGCCGCCATAGCGTAATATTTTTTTCCACTAAGGTGGAATTAAAAAGGGCTTTCTCAAGCTCCGTATTTACATAATGGTGTGATGCTTGCATTGCGCCACTTTGTAAAACCTTGCTCAACCATGAGAAAGACTCTTAAGGAGTTGAAACGCTTTGGTGGTTGCTGAGGTTTTGAATGAAGACGCTATATTTGGGACCTTTTGGAGTGCGGTGAATTTCTTCTTGTATGTAAAATTACATCAAGGTAGACTGCGCCGCCGAGACTTTATCTGACTAATTGCTTTGATCTGACTAATTGCTTTGTGTGTGTGTGTGTGTGTGTATATATATATATATATATATATATATATATATTATCTAGTGGTGATCGCCACAAGGTAGTTATAGTTAGGACCAAGTTTCAATAGAAAAAGTGTATTTTGTTTTGCTAATACCTGTGATGCTGTTTATTGAATCTTCACAAAATATTCTAAGAAAATGTGACGCTCATTTCAGCTTCTGTTTGAAAAGTTCCAGATTGATCTGTCATGCAGAGGTTGAGAAAAAGGTGGGGTCCCAAAACACGTTTTCCCCATTAATTTTTTCATAGAGATTTTGAACAGCAATAGAGCCCGAACCACTGGATATAATTACACCAAATTTGGCAAAAAGGTAGCTCTTAGCCCAGAAAGAGCCCTTTTTGTAATTTGGTGTGAATCTGTTCAGTAGTTTTTGAGAAACTAAAGAAAATCCAAATATGTGTATATGTACATGGACGTGAAGGCTAAGCAACCCTTCCCAATCTCGTGCTGAGATCTGATTGGCTGCCAACACTTCAACAAGGAAGTGTTAGCAGGCAACTTGGTGCTCAGCATTAAAATGCGGGGGGCCTTCTGGTCCCCCACAGCCCCAGGGACTGCCACCTCCCCGGGACTCTTATTAAATTAAATGCGGGGGACCTTACGGAGCTGTGACAGCAATGCCGGCTCCCACAGTAGGTGTGGAGCTGGCTCGGGCAGTGGGGGCTTCCAGGCTCCCCCTGTAGTCCCCAACATTGTGAATGAGTGCCCTGAGGGGCACCAAGGTCACATGGCCAGGACCCGGGGGATGGGGTCCCCAGGGCTGAGAGCATTCCTCGGAAGGGGGGGTCATGTGGCCCCTCTTCCCCCCAAAAATATTAATTAGAGTGGGCCCCGGGAATCGGGTCCCTGGGGCCTCTGATTGGCCTGAGAAGGGGGTGGCTGCGCAGCACCCTCTCCAAAAAAAAGTATTTGGCTTGGGCCCCAGGGGATGGGGTTTCCAGGGCCAAGATCAGCCCCCCAACCAAAAAACAAAGAAAATAATCAGAAAGGGCCCAAGGGGATGTGGCTACCTACTGCTGTGCATGGGCAAAGGTAGTTGGCCATGCACAGTGCAGGGTTGGGTGGCTATGGGGGTTGGCTGCAGGGCCCGGCCACAAGCCAGGCCCTGCAGCCACCTGCCGATGGCTGTTTGCAGTGGTGGTTTGATTAACGTATAGTAATGAAAAATACTTTACGTTAAAAAAACAGAGAAATTCACTGAAAAAAACAAAGTTTACAGGGACGTTATAGTTAGGCTCATATTTTAAATGCACAAACCATAGAAATTCCCCTGCTATAGTTAGAGTTATCTTAAGTAACTATAACTCATGCCCTAAGGTAACTATAACTCATGCCCCCACCATGCTCTACTAATTACCCCACAAATTACAGTGCTCATGACATTTTTGATAGCATCATTGATAATATCAATGTAATATTTTCAGTGACATTTAAAAAAAAAAAAACTGTGCACATGTAGGGGGTGCAAGTTATAGACGCCTTAGGGCACAAGTTATAGTTGCTTGAGATAACTCTAACAGGTGAATTTCTATCGTTTGGTACTTTTAAAATGTGTGCCTAACTATAACATCCCTGTAATCTTTGATTTTTTTAAGCAAATTTCTATGGTTCTTTTAATTCTATTTCTGAAATGAAATATAATGTCTCTGTAACTCTTTTTAGTGAATATATATATATATATATATATATATATATATATATATAAAATATAAAGTTGTCCCCGGACAAACGCACACTCCCAATAGGTTGCAGTTTGCATTTTATTTTCGAAAGCAGCAAAACCAATCACCTTCAAAGAATTCTTTACATTTCCCAGGCCTTACGCATCTCAGACATCTCGTCCTATATTACCCAGTGGTGGTCACCACTAGGTAGTTATGGTTAGGACCATTTTTTCCATAGACAAAGCGTTTTGTGTTTTGCCAATAACTTTGGCACCGTTTGATGAATCTTCATGAAGTTTTCAAAACTTAAACTTTGGTCAGTTCAGCTGTTGTCATGAAAGTGTCAGTGTAACTCGTGAAGCGGGGGCCGAGATAAAGGGGGTCCCATAACACTTTTTCTCCTTTCTGTGTCGATGGTGATTTTGCATTCTTTAGACACGCCTACAACCCGAACTTGAATGGAATTGCACCATATTTGTCACAAAGCTAAATTCTGTTCCACAAATTACGCTTTTTGTAGTTTGGTGTAAATCTGTAACATAGTTTTAGAGTAATCTAAGGTGAAAAATAAAGATATCTAGTGCTGCAGATTCTTCACAGATTCTTCTCGTATCGATCCACAGTCACAGGAAGAATGTGATTGGCTGGCCACAACCTGACAGGAACATTGTGGCTGCCATTTTATTTCATTGGGATGTGGCCCCCAGGGCTGAAATTTTGGTTGTATGTAGATGATGGGGTCAGAGTAGAGGTTGCCCCTGGATGTTATAAACTTCTCATAAATAAGTAAAAATGGTCTTCAAATACCTAAAAACATATTTTTTATTAATGGTTTATGAGATCCGCAGATCCATCCCTTGTGTTTAGTGCGGCCCCCAGTGTAATCCATGGGTGGCTTTGTGGATATTGTGGAACGTAAAAAAAATAGATATAAATTCATACAGCTATTCAAGCACCCAAGCAAAGGCTCAAACATCCACTCTCACACCCAGAGAGACATTGTCAGTTCCACTCTCACACCCACACAGACACTCTCCTACTCAGACTGAGAGAGAGGTACTTTCACACCAACTCTCACATTAAGGCAGACACTGTCACACTCCCTCCCACACCAAGACTGAGACTCACACTTACACTCACATCCAGTCAGACTTTGTCACACTTAGACTCAGACCCAGAGACACACTCTGACACTCACTCTCGCACCCACACAGACACTCTCATGCTCACTCTCCCACTCAGACGGACACTCTTAAACCTACTTTTACATCCAGGCACACACTGTCCCACTCCCTCTCACACCCAGACAGACTCTGACACTCACTCCCACACCTTGTCAGAATTTGTCATACGTAGTCTCACACCCAGAAACACACTCTCACACTCACTCTCACAGACACTCTCATGCTTATTCTCACACTTAGAGAGACACTCTTAGACCTACTCTCACATCCAGGCAAATGCTGTCACACTTCCTCTCGCACCCAGACAGTCATATTTTCATGACAACAAAAAATACACTAAGTAAAAGAAATTAAAAGTTACAGGAAGGTTATAGTTAGGCATTTGTATTGAAAAAACTATAGAAATTCACATAAAAAAACACACCTTACAGGGACGTGATAATTAGGAAATAGAATTAAAAAAATCATAGAAATTCACTGAAAAAAAACAAAGGTTACTGGGATATTATAGTTAGGGAAAGGAATAAAAAAAAAACTTCTAATTTCACTGAAAAATACAAAGGTTACATGGACGTTATAATGATGTTCTGAACTTACTAGCACAAAACCTAAGAAATTTAGCAGTTATAGTTAGGCCTGTGTGAAAACCTCTGCTCCTCTGGCGGAATTTGAGGAATTCAGCAACTCCATGTTCCGAGGAGAACACAGAGCACTGCTAGACTCCACACTCTGCAACATAGCCAAGTTTTTTCTGTTTTCCCCCCCATTGGTGCGCGCTTTCTGTAATTTCACGCTGGTGAGATTTGTGAGACGAAACACATCCACTTCCTCGAGATCACAAACAAGATTTTTTTACCCACTAGCAAGAGTAAGTGCTGCGTCAGCAACTTTTGGCTTGTCTTTTTTGACGTAGGTGAGCATAAGCGAGCGCGAATGACTGCTGCTGCAACCTGATAAAGCTGAAGCACCTAAAATCTACAACTTAGAATGAAAAATCCTCTCTAATTGACTGTTCACTTTGATATTGTTGTTGAGGAGTACTTTTTTTTCCAACAACAGGAAGTGTCCCAGAGACTCCAACATTCAGTTCCTGTCCCACTGCTTTGTTCCTGGTCACTTTTCACTTAGATTTCGAGCTGGAAGGATCACTTTTTTTGTCTACTTGATATATCATTGGACTGTTGTATTTCAGTTTTCACAAGTAAGTTAAAAACCATTTCCATAAGGTTGTTGTACAACTTGTTTGTTTGACAGGGGGCATGCCCCAGGATTTATCTGTAGTTTAATTAATTTATTTACATTTATTTTGGTGGGTGGCCTACATTTGTGACCCAGTTATATTTTTACTTGTAATTTTTGCTCTACAAAGGGAACATGTTTAACAATTCACTAAATTTTCTCTATGTTTTGTTTTGTAAATTTGCAATATTCATTAAATTGATTGTTAATGCTAAGTGACATTGCCTGCTACCGTAATAGGCCTTGCAGCTGTAGGTCCAGTACTAGTCCTGGGTGCATGATGAAAAGTAACTATTTGTGGTGTCTGTGGAACTGACACATCATAGATGGTATTGGATTAAAGATAAAATGTTGTTTGGCGATATTCACATTATTTTCGGCAAACAGCATATGTGGCTGATAGTAAGTGAAGCCTTTGTCTGATGTGTGTTGTTGTTGTAAAATGTTTTAGCCCCTTTAATTTTTGTTTTTGGATTTATTAATACTGACTTAATGCTATTTGTTCTCCTGTACCAATGCCTTCTTTGCCTGGTCAGTGCCTGGGAGTATTTATCATAGGGCACCATTTCTCTTTGTTCCTCATGCCATGTGGCCAGGGGCCCTTTTTGTATAGTCAAAATTATAGTCCTGTGTTTTTTTGTTTCCTATTCCTCCAGCTTGTTGTTTGATGCGGCTGGTGGCCATTTTATTTAGGCAGCCAGTGTGCTTTAGGCCTGCATGTGTTCTTCTTTGTTGTGGTGGCCATGCCTCCTTGCTGGTTGTTGTTTGACCATGTGGCAGGCTGCCACTTTGTGTAGACAGCCAGTGTGCTTTAGGCCTGCATGTGTTCTTCTTTGTTATGGTGGCCATGCCTTCTTGCTGGTTGTTGTTTGACCATGTGGCTGGTGGCCATTTTGTGTAGGCAGCCAGTGTGCTTCTTCTTTGTTGTGGTTGCCATGCCTCCTTGCTGGTTGTTGTTGGCCATGTTCCTTGGTGGCCATTTTGTGAAGGCAGGCAGTGTACTTTAGCTTAGGCCTGCATGTGTTCTTCTTTGTTTTGGTGGCCATGCCTCCTTGCGGATTGTTCTTTGACCATTTGGCTGGTGGCTATTTTGGGTAGGCAGCCAGTGTGCTTTATGCGTACATGTGTTCTTCTTTGTTGTGGTGGCCATGCCTCCTTGCTGGTTGTTGTTTAATCATGTGGCTGGTAGCCATTTTGTGTAGGCAGCCAGTGTGCTTTAGGCCTACATGTGTTCTTCTTTGTTGTGGTGGCCATGCCTCCTTGCTGGTTGAAGTTTGACCATATGGCTGGTGGCCATTTTGTGTGTTCATTCCGGCCTTGTAGGTCAATGCTTATTACTAAGCACTAGCCACTGGATTCAAGCTAGCATAGCTGATAAAGGGTGATACCCTGAAACCGGTCCTAGGATGCTTGTTTCTTGTCCAGGAAGGACCTGGCTCAGCAGTTCGGGCTGGACTGTTCCCATGGGGAACAGGGTCAAGACTAATTTGCATATGGCTGGGTCCAAACTGGGGTCGTGTGGTAAGCAAAAAAGCAATGGATTAAACCCAGATCTTTGTGACTGGGGGTAAATGTTTGCATTATTCAGCATTCTGTCCTTCATCTGTTCTTTTTGCATTTGTTGCCCCAAGTGGGAATGCTATGCCCAGATGTGGGTCCCGTGCTCACTGCGCCACTGGATTTAAGCTAGCCTAGCTGATGATGGGTGATACCCTGAAACCGGTCCTAGGATGCTTGTTTCCAGTCCAGGGAGGACCTGACTTGGCAGTTCGGGCTGGACTGTTCCCATGGGGAAGAGGGTCAAGAATGATTTGCATATAGCTGGGTCCAAACTGGGGTGGGGTGGTGAGCAAAAAAACAATGGATTAAACCCAGATCTTTGTGACTGGGGGTGAATGTTTGCATTATTCAGCATTCTGTCCATCATCTGTTCTTTTTGTATTTGTCACCCCAAGTGGAAAGGATATGCCCAGATGTGGGTCCAGTGCTCACTGTGCCACTGGGTTCAAGCTAGCCTAGCTGATGAAGGGTGATACCCCGAAACCGGTCCTAGGATGCTTGTTTCCGGTCCAAGGAGGACCTGGCTTGGCAGTTCGGGCTGGACTGTTCTCATGGGGAAGAGGATCAAGACTGATTTGCACATGGCTGGGTCCAAACTGTGGTGGCATGGTGAGCAAAAAAACGATGGATTAAACCCAGATCTTTGTGACCTAGAGTGAATGTTTGCATTCTTCAGCATTCCGTCCATCATCTGTTCTTTTTGCATTTGTTGCCCCAAGTGGGAAGGGTTTGCCCAGAAATTGGTCCAGTGCTCATTGTGCAACTGGATTCAAGCTAGCCTAGCTGATGAAGGGTGATACCTTGAAACCAGTCCTAGGATGCTTGTTTCGGTCCAGGGAGGACCTGGCTTGGCACTTCGGGCTGGAATGTTCCCACGGGGAACAGGGTCAAGGCTGATTTGCATATAGCTGGGTCCAAACTGGGGTGACGTGGTGAGCAAAAAAACTATGGATTAAACCTAGATTTTTGTGACTCTGGGTGAATGTTTGCATTGTTCAGCATTCTGTCGATCATCTGTTCTTATTTTCAAATGTAGTGCCTGAGCAGTTTTTAAAAATATTTTACAATATACATTTTTTGCATTTCTTACCTCCACCACTCATTCCCTCCCACATCCCTGTGGTTTTTCTTGTTAGTCCCATTCCCCTAATACATCAGCAATTGCAATCTATTTTAATTGTATTTGTTATCCTTTTCTTCTAATTTTTTTCACAACCTTTATTTCATTTAAGTTTATGATATCAGTCTAAGAATAATGATATTCAAATATTTGTTAACTTTTTTTCTAGTTTTTCGATTCTTTTCAATACATTAAAAAAATCTATTATATTTTTAAATGTTTTTTGTCCTATTTTCCCCTTTAGCCCCATATCTGACATAGGCGTGCAGGTGCACTACATTACATAGCATTACATTATTCAAGGATTATTATTATTCCATTTGTCAGCAGCACCTCCCTGAGTGCCACATGCCACCTAGATGCAGAGAGTTAAAGCTAACAGTTACATTCTGTATGTTCTAGTTGTTGCTCTTTTCCTTATCCTTCATGACCAAATGAATACACTTTATTTCATAATTATTTATACATGTATTTAAGTAACCATTCTATGATATTGTTTGTTTCTACTACTAATGCAACTGCAACAACAATGCCACGTTTCACTGATCCTTCTTCCATGTTTGCTTTTAGGTGCACGAAGAGAAAGAGACGTCATCCACAGTACTGCCAGACAGAAAGTCTGTGCTTGATGTGACACGTGACCGCACTCATGACCATACGGACATCTCTTCAGCTGATGAAGATAAGTTCTACTGCCAACTGACAGCTTCAAGATGGCCTCAAAGAAAGCTGCCACTAAGAAAGCAGCAGTAATAAGAAGGATCTTCCCACTACTGGTATGTCGCACCATACCTTTTTTGGGCAAAGGCGTGTGCCTGCCGCACCAGCCTCTGGGGAGCAAGCTGGGATCACCACTCCTGCATCAGCGTCCTCATTCCACAGGAGGTCCAAGCCCATGTCTGGCACAGAGCAGCCTCTCTAATCACGGGAACGCCAACGAGCAGTGATGTTGAATTAGAGTTTTCTCTTTCTCAAAGTAATACCCGATCATTGCCAGAAACTCAGGCCAGTGAACAACAACAGCCGCAGCCAGCAAAAGCAGTTCTTTCCGAAGTAGGACCACATCAGGATGTTGAGCTTCATACAAAGGAAGTAAAAGAAGGCCCTCTTTCACAAGATCCACTGTCTTCCAGATCTCTGCCATCTTCTTACTCAAGCCCCCCTTCCGATGATCAAGACTCCCCTTGAATGCCACCTCAGTCTGAGACATGCCAGGAGAGGCAAGAAGTGAAAAGTCCTTAGGTAAAAGCCTTACAGTTATGGATGAAAAAGAGGAGAATGACAAGTCTGACAATGAGCCAGTCATCATGGATGTTAGCCCAACTCCAGTGGAGTAAAACATTACCCCTTCTTCTCAATCTACTCCGAGTGATGTGGCAGCGATACCACCACCTCCACCAGCTTCCATATTTACAAGGCCCCAGATGCGACCTACATCCACACCCACCTCAGTAGAAGAATGCACTGCAGAGAGACAAACTTCATCAAAACAACATCCATCTACCGCCACTTCTTCAAACATTGGCAGTGGCATCAGTGTTAGAAAATTGACCTCCCCAGTTTGAGACTTCTTTACGGTTAGCGAAAAGGAGCCAAACATTGCTATATGCTCCATTTGCTGAGCAAGATTTAGTCAGTGTAAGCCTGGTACAAACTATGAGACAGGATGCCAAACAACCCATTTTAGAAATCAACACGCAATCCCCTGGGAGGCGCACATTAGCATCCAAAAGGAAAAGCCTGCAAGTGGTTTTAGTGAAGGTGTTAAAAGCATGGAATCTGATCTGATCATGGTGGAAGGTGAAGAAGCGGGTGACATTCTTCTTACACAAATCAGCCTGTCGTAGTTTGGACTCTTGCTCTGGGCAAGACTGCTGGTTAAAGGATGACAGTATTTTTGCTTGTAAGCAACTACGCCTTTCCTACAACAAGTCGCAACTGTTGTCCCAACCTTATCAGCTCACTAGCAGCACCTCACCAGAAACACAATAGTAACAGGTGATTTGTGGCAGCCTCTACGCATGAACTCGAGAGTAAGACATCTCAGGGAGTGTCGTGGTTAAACGGAGATTACCCCTTTCTCACAGATATATCATGTCTCATACAAACACAGGCAATGACAAAGATGCAGTAAAGTTTCAATCGTTTTTATTTAGCATAACTGCAATTTGCGATAAGTTGCATGGGCTGCAATGATTAGGATAATGAATAATGCAAGAAACAGAATTGTGAAGACGAGAGTCATTATTACAAAGACTCCCCACCATCTTGCAATGCATAGAAAAGACATACAAGATGTAATATGCCCTAATACCCTATTGTGAAAGGCCTAACCTCCTACCTAAAGGAGCTGGGTTTTCTAAACCTAATCTGCCAATGCCATGTCCATGAGATGAGCCCCCAACCCTTGTTACCTTGGAATGAGGTCTCGATCTCAGACTCCGCAGGGACACGAAGACTGGGTCAGCGCCAAGACGACGTGCAGTATCGATATCAGAGATGGTGGCGATGCCCTCTGGTTGGAATCCCTCTGATTATCTGTCTAAAGTGCGATGTATTTATACAGATCTACAAGGATCCCTGAAGTTTGTGTGTTCCCAAACAATAGAAAACAGACATGCTTGGGACGGCAATTAACATAAACAATCCCTCGAAAGTATAGAGAGGGAAAATCCCTAAGTGTGAACACCTACTGTTTGTTTGTCTTTGTTGCTTGATCTTGACGCATTAGCGCGGTGACATTGATCATGTAACTCATAACAAGTGGCCTAACTAAAAACAAGGCAGCCATCTTAGAAGAAATAAATAATTAAATGGGCTAAGACAGAGCAAGCTAAGTAGGTTAAAAGTCACTAGGTGACGGGGACACGAGTCTGCAAACCAAAGGCTAAGCTATCTCCTGTTATCCCATTAAAAACGAAGTAGGATTCACTACAAGCCCTGTCCCCAGCAGTGCAGTAGTATTGTCAGCAACATCGCAATGTCACATGAAGACTCAGAGTCAGGTTGAAACACGAAGGCAAGAAGCTACAGTGGCTGCCCCCGAGACGTACCTTGAGCCTACCACCACCTTCTAACTCACCTGCATCAGTGGCACCAGCAAAGAAAAAAAGCCAGGCTACTATTAATGCCATGTTTAGGCAAGAGGGGCAGTATGAATGCAACAACCCAACAGCATGTTTGTACAATAGGAAGCTGGATAATATGTTAGCGTTGGACCTCCTCCCTTTTTCTTTTGTGGAAGGAGTGGGTTTCCTAGAATTTGTGGTGGCTATCTGCCTGAAATGAAAGATTACCACCGGACCTATTTTGACAGAGTTGCTGTTCCAGCGATACATCATGATGTGCTGGAATTGGTTGGACAAGCTTTGCAGCAGAGTGCTGTCCAGACAATCCACCTGACAACAGACATGTGGACCATACGCCAAGCCACTGATTACATGTGCATCAAGGAGGAATGTACCATGGGTCAAGCTATCCCATTTGTGAATATGCTGCAGAAACAGCTAAAGGAGGTGTCTGAAACATTCGCAGGTTTGCCTGAAAAAACAGATGAGCAGGAGTTGGTGGAGAGCTTAATCCTTCGATTATCTGTTAATACAAGGCTTCAAAGAGACATTGGCCCTCATTACAAACCTGGCGGTCGGTGTTAAAGCAGCGGTAATATCGTCAACAGGCCAGCGGGAAAAAAAAATGGGATTACGACCACGGCGGAAACCGCCAACATAGACAGCCACTTTAACACTCCGACCGCCACGGCGGTACAAACAAACAGCGCGGCGGTAACTGCCAACAGACAGGCGGAAGACAATGTACCGCCCACCCTATCACAAGATGCCAATCCGCCACCTTTTCCGGGGAGGAAGCAATGCGATCAAAAACACGGCAGAAACAATACACAGAAGGGGAAATCACACACCTCTCCACACCCCACGAGGAACCAGGATGCCATGGAGCCAGAAATGCAGATCCTGCCGGCGATCATCTTCCTCCTCCTCTATCAGGAGCTCCAGAGACGGCGGCGCCGACCATGGTGAGTACTGCACCTACAACACAGGGGAGGGGGGAGGGAAAAGAGAGTGGCACACACACGCAACACGCACCACCCCCACCCCCACCCTCACCCACAACACCATACACACAAATACATGTAGTTACATTACATTTACACTCCCCACCCCCCCCACCCCCTTCAATAATGCAAGGACAAAAGGAATTGATTTGAACAATTGTAATCAAGACAAATCCAGTAGTCAAAACTCTAAATACAATATATACAATTATGTACACCAACTACACAAGTCCGGATAGTGCACCAATCATTGTCCATGGACCACTGGGCCAAAAATGCATGGGCGAGGCCCACACTCGATACCTGACTCCAAATGGAGAGAACACTGGAGGGGCATCAGATGGAAAATAAACAGGCAGCTCAGGGGGAGGGGAGGCACCTCAGCCTGATGAACACACAACGCCACTGCTCCACGAGGGGCCTCCATGCCTACTGCTTTATCCTGGGGAGTGCAAAGCCACAGTCTCTCAAATCTTTTCAGTGGGTGGTTTGCCCAATGCTGTATCCTGGGGAGTGTAAAGCCACAGTCTCTCAAGTCTTTCCAGTGGGTGGTTTGCACCCTTTATCCTGGGGAGTGCAAAGCCACAGTCTCTCAAGTCTTTTCAGTGGGTGGTTTGCCCACTGCTCTATCCTGGGGAGTGCAAAGCCACAGTCTCTCAAATCTTTTCAGTGGGTGGGTTACCCACTGCTGTATCCTGGGGAGTGCAAAGCCACAGTCTCTCAAGTCTTTCCAGTGGGTGGTTTGCCCACTGCTGTATCCTGGGGAGTGCAAAGCCACAGTCTTTCAAGTCTCTCCAGTGGGTGGTTTGCCCACTGCTCTATCCTGGGGAGTGCAAAGCCACAGTCTCTCAAGTCTCCGCAGTGGGTGGTTTGCCCACTGCCCTATCCTGGGGAGTGCAAAGCCACAGTCTCTCAAGTCTTTTTAGTGGGTGGTTTGCCCACTGCTGTATCCTGGGGAGTGCAAAGCCACAGTCTCTCAAGTGGATGTGAATCTCCACTGGTTCTGGAGGGGGCTTGGTGCCCAGAGTGCTTCATCCTGTCAAGGACAGAGGTAGTGGATGTCTTTCTCCACTGGTTCTGGAGGGGGTTTGGTGCCCAGAGTGCTTCATCCTGCCAAGGACAGAGGTAGTGGATGTCTTTCTCCACTGGTTCTGGAGGGGGCTTGGTGCCACGAGTGCTTCATCCTGCCAAGGACAGAGGTAGTAGATGTATCTCTCTACTGAAAGTGATGCATCATTCAAGCTGCCCAGGCTCCTGGAACTCACCACCAGCCTCGGACGACTGACCACTGGGGATGGCAGACATGTCTGCGGTGGTGCCACTGCCTCAGGATGTCGCGGGCCGCTGGCGGTGCTTGTGGCGGTGTCAGTCACGACAGTGCTTGCGGCGGGCTCTGTGGCAGCGGTGCTGGCAGTGGGCTCTGTGGCAGTGGTGCTAGTGGCGGGCTCTGTGGGAGCGGTGCTGGCAGAGGGCTCCATTGTGGCGGTCCTGGTGGCGGGCTCAGTGACTGCGATGCTGGTGGCGGGCCCAGTGACTGGGGTGCTGGTGGCGGCCTCAATGACAGCGGTGATGGTGGCTGGCTCTGTGGCGGTGCAGATGGCGGTGCAGGTGGCGGTCTTCTCCGCCGTACAGGTTGGCATCGACGTGGACAGAAGGTTTGACACTGGTCCCTCAGTCGGGCCACCATGCCCTCTCCTGACCTGCCCTTCAGTTTCTGGCCCTTCCCCACCTTGGAAGGTGGCGCAGCTGTCTTGCCACTATCCCCTTTCGTTTTCCCTGAGCCCTTGGTGGCAGGTGTTTTCTGCTTCTCCCTTCGGGATGTGGGCAACTTTTTAAGTTTTGCAGGTGGCGGAATGTCTTTGCCCTCTCTCCTAGGCACACTGGCAGCCCTGATGGTTGGCGCACTCCAATAGCCCTCAGTTGCTGGCACCACTGTGCCTGGTGATGTGGTGGCTGAGGTGCTGGGTTGGGACCTGGAAAGGTGTGCCCTAGGGGACGGGCGGGGGGGAGGTGTAGGGAAGATGTCAATATTAGCCAGGAAAAGTTTTTTAGACACACTGAGACAGGTAGATGGAGGGGTTTGGGAGTGGAGGAAGAGGTAGTGGTCTGCCGAATTTGGGTGAAGGTGCATGGGCTGGAGGCTGTTGTGCGGTGGATGGCTGTTGGGTTGTGTGTGCCTACGTTTGTGTACTTTGGGAGGAGGGCTCACAGACACACTGGTAGAGGACATAGGGGATGTGTGAATGATAGTGGGGTGGTGAGTGCACGTGAGCAGTGTGTGGTGATGGGTGTGCTGGTGATGGAGGTAGTGGCTGAAGATGTAGTGCATGCAGGTGTGAGTGGAGACGAGACTGGGAGGGAGGAGGGAGATGTGGAGGAGGGGGACACAGTGGAGGCAGTGGATGTTGACATGTCTGCATGGGTATGATGCTTGTGTGAGTGCCTGTGGGATGTGTGGTGCTTATGTTTGCCTGAGCCACTTTTGTGTGTTGAGGTGTGTGCATGCTGGTCTGATGGTGTGCTTGGGATAGGCTGAGGTACAGGGGATTATGTCTGGGTGGAGGAAGTTGGAGGGGGGACAATGGCTGCCATCAGTGCTGAGGCCAGAGCCTTAAATGCTCTCTGTTGGGCTGCCTGGCCAGAATGAATGCCCTCCAGGTATGCATTTGTTTGTTGCAAATGCCTCTCAACACCCTGGATGGCATTCAGAATGGCAGACTGCCCAATAGTGAGGGATCTCAGGAGGTCAAAAGCCTCCTCACTGAGGGCAGTGGGATGACTGGGACGGGGCCTGAGGTGCCTGGGGCGAAGGAGATGCCCACCCTACTGGGTGAGCGGGCACGGGACACACGCTGAGGGGCTGCTGGGAGGGCGGTGCTAGTAGGGGGGGGTGGTGGCTGTACCTGTGGATGCGTGGAGCTCCCCTCGCCCTCCGTCGCACTGGTGGCTTCAGACTCCGTTGTTTCACCCTCCAGGGCCAAGTGGGATGCAGCTCCCTCCTGCTCCGGTGCCACTGCTCCTCCACCTGATGATGCTATTGCACACAAGAACAGGGAGACCACAAAAAGGGGGGGGAATACAGAAGAAAGACATGTTTAGTGCATGCAATACCACTACCATTGGCGGACACTACAGACACAGCAGACCTCTGCACTACGCCATGCACTAACTGTTCCTAGATTATTCGCAGGGCCATGGGGTACAAGGCCTATGCCCTATTGCTGCACACAAGGAAGTCACAGAAGCCTGACTAGGTGTAGATGGCTCTTACCACTGGTGGGGTTGGGCTGCCAAATAGCCTGCCTCACAGGGGTCCTTGCCTACCAACTTGGCGCTGGCCTAGGGGAACCCACTGCCCACCTCCCCCACCCAGACACCTCGTAATGCGCACAGAGTCAGATTAATGTGACTGTACTCACCCCCTTGTGGCTGCTGTGATGCCCTCAAGCGCCCATCCAACTCCGGATACGCCACCACCAGGATCCGGAACATCAGGGGGGTCATGGTGCGACGGGCACCCTTCCCACATTGGGAGGCCATCCCCAGCTGGGCCTCCGCCGTCTTCTTTCTCCAGCGGCGAATGTCCTCCCATCTTTTCCGGCAGTGGGTGCTCTGTCTGTGGTGGACTCCGAGGGTATGAACTTCCTTGGCGATGGCACGCCAAATATCCTTCTTCTGGTGGGCGCTGACCTAGAGGAATAGTACAGGGGAAAAGGTCAATCTTTCACCGTCCAGACCGCATTAGTCATTGGCCCACATTCCCACCCTTGCCCTGACTCACAGACACTCACCGTCCGCTCATGCAGGGCTCAGTCCCCCCCCCCATGTATCTTCCATCCACACCACTCCAAACAGGCATTGCCCATGCAGCATGCTCACAGTGTACTCACCTGTTTGTCTGGAGCACCGTAGAGTAGCGTGTACTTGGGGAGGATCCCATCCACTAACTTCTCCAACTCCTCCGAAGTGAAGGCAGGGGCCCTTTCCCCAGACACACGAGCCATCGTCACTTCCAGACTGAGGTCACAGCAGCACTTGCAGTGAAGGTCCTCTCCTGTTGAAGGTCAGGTATCAAGTGAGTGAACAGAGAGAAAATGGCGGTCACGTCCGCTGCGGTGCGTACCGTCACTGCCAGCATACATTGTCATTGGCTCCTCGGTCCCACAGGGTCCAATGTTAACCAATGCAGGATTGCGCCGCGGTCTTCGACCACCTACTGCGACGGTTTAGAACGCCAGCGCAGTTACCTCATATCCCCTTGTCCCACCTTACAGGTCGGGCAGCCACCATTTCAGGGGGCCACATGGCAATAATAATAACTGTGTCACACCTATGTAGGCCTTGCATACACACAGTAACAGGCACATTGCGGATTAATAAATATGTGCTAATGACATTTTGTGATACCTCAGTGTTGGCTGACTCTCTGCTCGCTGTTTTCGTCCATAGGGCACGTCTGCTGGGGTAGGTGATGAGATGGTGGCATCCTCCGGTGTACAGACCGCTGGTGGACCTGTCGACAATGGAAGAGAGACACGTAATAGTCACCTACAGACTTGATCGTGCCACAATCCATGAACT
This sequence comes from Pleurodeles waltl, assembly GCF_031143425.1. Classification (NCBI taxonomy): domain Eukaryota; kingdom Metazoa; phylum Chordata; class Amphibia; order Caudata; family Salamandridae; genus Pleurodeles; species Pleurodeles waltl. Next base: position 694,810,882 of record NC_090436.1, on the reverse strand, counting down.
GTGTGCCCAGTTGGAGCCAGACTTGATGTCAGCTATCCACCATCCCACAGGGATCCCCCTCTAGTGCAGGTCCTGTCAGTACTCATTTCCTGGCAAGTAGGTCTTTTCAAACAACAGTGGCCATTGCATCAGGGATGTCTGTTATGCTAATAATTGTGTTTGACCAATGACTTTGTGTTTCACCACTGCACATATTAGTTGCTCAATGTTCACCAGTAGCACATTACATGTTGTATTCAGTTTAGCTGCCTATTGGCTTTAACGTGGCATTAGAGATTACATTTGGTATTTAGGTTAGCTGCCTATTGGCTTTATTATGGCATTAGCCATTACATTCTGTATTCAGTTTAGCTGCCTATTGGCTTTAACATGGCATTAGACATTACATTAGGTATTTAGGTTAGCTGCCTATTGTGGAGTTAGACATTGCAGTTGAGACATTGCAGATGAGCTTTGTTTTTCCAAGCTGTGTTTTTCCACATGATAGACCAAGCTGTGTTTTTCACACCAAACCCTAGCTGATAAGAGAGCATAGATTCTGTGTTTACCTCTCAATCCAGTCTGGGAACGAGTGAAGTTTGGAAAATTGGCCACTCTCCAGGTTTATTCGGTTCCCACACTGAGCTTGAACAATGGCCCTGGGCAGCAGCAAGAGGAGAAAGATCTTGACTTCAGACAGGAACGGACGTCAGTTGCCTGTCTCCCGTTTGGGTAGAAAATCTCTTTCTCGCATTTGAACTGGAGTCATCAACTTGCAGCCCTTAGAAAGATGAAGCAGAGTGATAGGCCCTACGGTGATGCAATTTTGACTTTTGCGCTTTGCTTTTAAGTTTTGCTATAATATAATCACATGTATTTGCTGTGTACATTGCAACTGAGAAGTACTTTGATATATTTTGTTTTCATTGCTGCGACTACTTTTAAACGTGTGCTTCCAACCTACTAATTTCGTCTTTAACCTCATGGTGAAATAATAATAACAATAAGGCCCTGATTCTGACTATGGCGGGCGGCGGAGGCCGCCCGCCATAGTCCCGCCGACAAATGACCGCACCGCGGTCAAAAGACCGCGGCGGCCATTCTTACATTTCCGCTGGGCCGGCGGGCGCTCTCCAAAAGAGCGCCCGCCGGCCCAGCGGAAATGCCCCTGCAACGAGGATGCCGGCTCCGAATGGAGCCGGCGGAGTTGCAGGGGTGCGACGGGTGCAGTGGCACCCGTCGCGTATTTCAGTGTCTGCATGGCAGACACTGAAATACTTTTTGGGGCCCTCTTACGGGGGCCCCGCGGCACCCCCTACCGCCATCCTGTTCCTGGCGGGAGACCCGCCAGGAACAGGATGGCGGTAGGGGGTGTCAGAATCCCCATGGCGGCGGAGCGCGCTCCGCCGCCATGGGGGATTCTGCAGGGCGGCGGGAAACCGGCGGGAGACCGCCGGTTTCCCGCATCTGACCGCGGCCGAACCGCCGCGGTCAGAATGCCCTGCGGGGCACCGCCGGTCTGTCGGCGGTGCTCCCGCCGACCCTGGCCCCGGCGGTCTCAGACCGCCGGGGTCAGAATGACCCCCTAAATGTCTTCTTTAAACTAAGAAGTGCATTCCAGAGAAGTTTTGTAAGCTCGGTTATAAGATAAGAGAAGGAAAGCAAAACAATGTCCCAGCTTATGTTCTCTAACATGTTGTCCAGAGTGTTGTCTGCCCTGCTGAAACACATGCGCAGCTACATCGTTTTCCCTCAGGTGGAGGATTTGCCTACAGTGAACGGTGACTTCTATGGCCTGGGACATATCCCCAACATCATAAGTGCCATTGATGGGACACATGTGGCCTTGATACCCCCGTAGGAGTGAACAGGTGTACAGAAACAGGAAGAGCTACCATTCAATGAATGTGCAGATGGTGTGTTTGGCCGACCAGTACATCTCCCATGTGAATGCCAAGTTTCCTGGCTCAGTGCATGATGCTTACATTCTGAGGAATAGCAGCATCCCTTATGTGATGGGACAACTCCAGAGGCACCGTGTGAGGCTAATAGGTGAGGACAAGGACCCTATACCCTGTGAATAGTGGTCTGGATCGGGGGTTGTCCCTACGGGTTAGTGTGTGTCTAACAGTTGTCCCTCAACATTTGCAGGTGACTCTGGGTACCCCAACCTGTCATGGCTACTGACCCCAGTGAGAAATCTCAGGACAAGGGCAGAGGAACACTACAATGAGGCACATGGGCGAACTAGGAGGATTATAGAAAGGACCTTCAGCCTCCTGAAGGCCAGTTCTGGTGCCTCCATATGACAGGTGTTTCTCTCTACTACTCACCAAAGAAAGTGTGCCAGATCATCGTGGCCTGCTGTATGCTGCACAACCTGGCTTTGCGATGACATGTGCCTTTTCTGCAGGAGGATGGTCCAGCTTGAGGTCTTGTGGCAGCTGTGGAGCCTGTGGACAGTGAAGAAGAGGAGGCAGAAGAAGATGATATCGACAACAGAAACAACGTTATCCAGCAATACTTCCAGAGAGACGCAGGTAAGAAGATATCACTGCCTCACACATCTCATACTATTGTTTGAGCTATCATAAGTCTGTCACTTTCACCCAGTGTATGGACCCTGACTTGTCACTTTGCCTTTCCATTTAACAGATGTGGGTCCCACTGTGTGACGTCTGCTATATTTCCTCTTGGACTAGAGCTGTGTCACATCGGTATGTTGACAATAAAATTGACATTGCTATATTCCATAGTTATTGTAAATACACATTTGTGAAAGCACAGACTGACTCCAGATTGTTTTGTGATTGATGTGTGTTTATTTTTGTGCAAATAATTGGAGGGGGTTGTAAAATGGTAAGGGGTGATGGTGGAGGAATGTCCATAGCAGAGTCCAGTCTATTTGTTTCACAGGTGCATTGTCCAAAGAGGCATAGGAAGTGGAGCTAGGGCAGTTTAAGGATGGATAGGGTGACAAAGTGGGACAGAAGGATGACATTCAGGGGGGTTCTCATTTCCTGGCGGGGGTTTTGGCAATGTTCTCTGTCTTATTCCTGGATATCAGGGACCGTTTGCGGGGTGGCTCTCCATCTACATGGGGTGGGGTGCTGGTGTCATGGTCCTGTAGCAGTGACTCCTGTCCACTAGTGACGGCAGAGGTGGTGGGCTGTTCATCATCCAGGCTAGTGTCAGGGGCCCCTTGTTGTGCCACAGTGTCCCACCTGGTGTTGAGAAGGTCCTGCAGCACCCCTACAATGGTGACCAGGGTGGCGTTGATGGACTTGAGTTCCTCCCTGATCCCCAGATAGTGTTCCTCCTGCAGCCGCTGGGTCTCCTGAAACTTGGCCAGTACTGTTGCCATCATCTCCTGGGAATGATGGTACGCTCCCATGATGTTGGAGAGGGCCTCGTGGAGAGTGGGTTCCCTGAGCCTGTCCTCCCCCTGTCGCACAGCAGTCCTCCCAGCTCCCCTGTTTTCTTGTGCCTCTGTCCCCTGAACTGTGTGCCCACTGCCACTGCCCCCAGGTCCCTGATTTTCTTGGGGTGGTGGGTTTGCCTTGGTTCCCTGTAGTGGTGGACACACTGATGCTTGATGTGTCCTGAAGACAGAGGGATGGGCCCGCTGGGTGGGTGCGGTGCTGGTGTTTCCTGAGGGGGGAGGCTCTGGGGTGGCTTGTGCCAGTGTCAGGGGAACAGACTGTCCTGAGGTCCCAGCTGGGCCGGGCTGGTCATCTTGATCCTGTTGTACAGAGCTGCTGTCATCACTGTGGGCCTCTTCTGTGGGGGGAGTGGACATGTCTGGAACCTCCTGTCCGGTGACGTTGGGTAGGGGTCCTGCAGGGGTGCAAAGGCATGATTATTGCATCTGTGTGTGCCATCGTGTTCAATAGGTGAGTGACCCTGTACTCCAGTGCTTGCATTCTTGTCTACGTCCTTGTGTGATATTTGGTTTGGGGTCTGTGTGGGTATCTGCAGAGAACATGCTTTGGTGATGGGTGTCCATCAGGGCTTGGTGTTGAGATGGGTGGTTTGTGATAGTGGGACATATGTGAGGTGTTGGAGTGATGGGGGTGAGGCTGAGGGTGGGGTATGTGATGGCATACAGGTAGGGTGGGGGATATAATAGTTAAGAGTTGACTTACCAGAGTCCATTCCTCCAGCTACTCTTGCGAGGCCCTCAGGATGCAGTATTGCCAAGACTTGCTCCTCCCATGTTGTTAGTTGTGGGGGAGGAGGTGGGGGTCCACCCCCAGTCCTCTGTACTGCAATCTGGTGTCTTGAGACCACAGAACGCACCTTCGCCGTAGGTCGTTCCACCTCCTCCTGATGTCATCCCATGTTCTTGGATGTTCTTGGATGCTGTCCCACTGAGTTGACCCTGTCGACGATTCTGCGCCATAGCTCCATATTCCTAGCAATGGAGGTGTGCTGCACCTGTGATCCGAATAGCTGTGGCTCTACCCGGATGATTTCCTCCACCATGACCCTGAGCTCCTCCTCAGAGAACCTGGGGTGTCATTGAGGTGCCATGATGTGGTGTGGGTGATGTGTGAGGTGGTGTCTGTTGTGATGTGTGAGGGGATGTGTTTGTGTGTGTTGTCTGAGGTGCTTGGATGTTGTGTGAGTGATGATGTTGTGTGTCTCTGGATGCTAGTGTTGTTTCTGGTGGTGTCTCTCTCTGGCCTTCTTTCGCAATTTTGGTAGTAAGGGTTTGTGGGTGATGTGGGTGTGTGTTTTATATTGGATTGGGTGTGTGAGAGTGGTGTGTGTATGTGTATCAGATGTGTGTATTTCGAATTGTCCAATGTGGTTGTGTTTTGTAAATGTGTGTGTATTTTGAGCGCAGCAGTGTGTACCACCAATTGAATACCGTGGTTGAAAGACCGCTGCGTGGATTCATGGGTCGTGATAGTGTGGGCATATTCCTGTTGGCGTGACGGTGTCGGTTTTGTTGTCGCCAGTTTATCACTGACCTTTGGGGTGGTGGACTTGTGTGGGTGTCTGGATTTTGGTGGATTCCGAGCTGTGGGTCGTAATAACCATAGCGGAATTCCGCTGCCGCAGCGGTGTGTTGGCGGTCTTCTGCACAGCGGTAAGCGGGATTTACCGCCAATGTTGTAATGAGGGCCATTGCGTCATCCAAACATCACATATGTGCCACAATTATTGGCCCACAGTACAAACAATTACTGGCCACTTTCATTCCTTTTTCAGATGGCGATGTTTCAATCTACAAAACATGGATTGCTGAGCAAGCCAGAGGCCAGGAAAATGAATGGATGGAAATTAGAGGCCCACTCAGGGGCAGAATTTCTGGGGTGCAGCCTACAAATTCCATCGAGCCTGCAGACAGTGCTGTTGGCTAACAGCAGCCAAAATCAATACCAGCAAGAACAACATGAACAGGAGCAGCAGCCCTAAACTCTGCATTTGATTGGTTTCTAAAGGCAGGGAGTAAGCCCACTGCAGAGGCGAAGGCAAAAGAGCTTGAGCATGGTGGAGCACGAAAGACTATGAAGCGAATGGTCCAGGCCTACCTGGATGACCCAATGGAGGTCTATCTGGATCAAAACTCATTGGTGTATCGGTATGGGAAGAGGTGCCAATGGACAGTGGTCAGCAGGCTAGGAATAAAGTATCTGGCTTGCCCTGTAGAAGAACCAATCTCTTGCTCCAAAGCGTTGAGTGATTGGCCATGATTAAAATGAATCAGCATTTTATACCACCAAATTACAGCATACCAGGAGGTGAATAAGGGTGATGATTGTTCGGACTCAGGTTATGGTAGTATATTAGCTGACCAACTTCTGGGTGAACCACCTTAGTTTGCGGACACATTCTACTTCCCTGACTAGACCTGGGGCACCATAGAACTTTCTACTTTCTACTATGAACAGCTTGGTGAAAAGAAAGTAGCTAGCTGTTGGAACTTTATTATTGTATATTGTTTGTTTCTGTCTAAATAACTAATGAACCACAACTGTTTAAGGCACATGTAAGGCCGAATTGTATTTGGACCAGTGTGCATTGAAGAAGCTCCGAAACACACCAAAATAACTTCAAGGAGATTTGAGAGACAATGTCTGCCTCCATTTTGTGCCTAGTATTTCTTTTGTTCCCTAGCAGGACAGTGCCAGATATTTGATTTACAACTTACTGGCCAATGTGTGTTTTGTTTCCTGAATTAAAGAGGATCAGCAATGTGCCACTGGAACAGGTAAGTAATGCTATGTATGTGCCTCAATGATTGATATGAGGGATACTTGTTTCAATGTTGAGAATTGAGATGGTTTGTGTGACTCAATATATCTAGGGGTGGCAGATTGTGAGAGTAGGTGTTTATATCGTTTAAATATATTACAGTGGCTTGTGTTGTGTCGAGTGATTTACAATGTTGGTGGCATAAAAATAATAGTGGGTGATAATTTTTTTTCTGAAGGTGATTGTTTTCCCCTTTCATACTTACCAAAATATCTTTGCTGGTGTTTTCACACTGCTTTGTTTTCTGGTGTTCTGCTTTCTGGTTTACATTTGTCAAAGAAGACCCGACCAGTCCATTTAGCTAACAAACAAAAACCTAGTCCAGAAAATAAAAAATACTCAATGTTTCTCTTGTTAAACAGTTACAGCTAGCTCTATCTCTATTGGGTCATGAGACTGTGACTCTCAGGAGCAGTTGGTATAGAGCTGGACATGATAATCTTTAATCAGAGTCTACAGTATGATGGAAGGAATCAGAGCATGACTTTACAACTTAAACAACTGCCAGAAAAAGGAAGTTATGAACTTCATGGAAATCAACAGGGGTGACGTGAGGATGAGTCTAAGAGACCTACTCCAATCTGTTTACTGGTGATGAGAAGTGCATCAATAACTTGATTTGGGAAATGCAATGCTGCTGTGTGTGTCTGCTGACTGGCTCAAATTTGAAACTATGTGGTTCGGTGGGAGGCCTGTTGTACTAAAATGGAGGAGACAGACATGTGGTCGATGATAATGTCACCTTATGCAGTGCTCTAGGTTAAATGCTATGATGAGCATGGCAGTTGTGAGTTTGATCATCCCGATACATGCGGACACTTGTCTGTGATTGTTGAGGGATGATTGTAAAGGTCTTTGCTCTTGCTCTGCCACCTCTGCGTCTTCTTGGTTCACTACTTCTCATGAAGCTTACCTTGCATTTCATACTTCTTGATTCTACAATATCATGATGATAATCATTTCTGTTTTACAATCCACAGGCCTTCTCTTCTCCTGCACCATAACATTCATGCTTACCTTAACGGACTGCTTCAGGCAAGCACCCAAGAAGACTGGCGGGGTAATCCAAGAAGATTGGCAATACAGACTACTATCATTTTTCTTTCAATATTATTTTGTTTGGAACTGTGTGTGTTAGCTTCACCCTAAGATTAATTATGTGTACTCCTCTGCAAAGTAGCTGCCCGAATATTTTTACATATATACATCTTGGGTCTCAGTGGGGCTGACAGAATGTAAAGTTATCTGTGTCATACATATTCATGTTTTTTTCTCTTCCTCCCACAACAGGCTGCTGATCATTTTCCAGATGAATATTGTGTTTGTTTTGTGTTTGTCTTTTTGTCACATCTTTCCAAAATCCCTTTCCAATCCATTCAACAAATCTTCAATCTTTTACCCTTGGGCTGTGTGATTGACTGACGTGTTACTTAATAATTTATACCATTGATTAAACTTGCACTTGGTAGGGCAGATGTGATGGGAGCTACCTCAACTCAGTGTGCAGGATCTTCATTTGAGTTTGCCTAGGTGGCTTAGGACCTCGCTTCCGATGCCTCCACTGTTAGTGCTCTAGCAGGCAACTACTACACCACCATGGTACCTTGAGAAACCATGCAGCCCTCACTTCAGCCATTCAGATAAAATAATTATGGAGTATTGTTTTACCTTTAGTGGAGGCAACATAATAGGAAATGGCAAATCTCTCCGCCCTACTTCTATGGGTCACATTTTGCAGAGTGCACTGCAGAGACTAGAAGAATATTGGGACAAGGTTACCTAACTGCATAAATAATTGCTATACACTATCAGTAGATTTGTAAAACACACTGTGTAGAGGCAGCAGTGCGAAGTAAAACATGCCTAAAAAAGTTTGAGACATAAAGAAGTGGAAATAACTATTTATTTAACCATGTCACTAACAAAAATAACAAATAACTACCCACCCCTTCCACTCACAAATGGCCCACCCCTGTCCCCAAACAAATGTCCCTTTCCCCAACCAATGTTCAAAACAAAAAAATAACCAATTGTCCAATGTTGCAAGGAAGGAGTAAAAAACAAAAATAAATATAAGTCCTGCACAAACCCATTCCTACCCTCTTCACCCACAAGTTCCACTCACCAAAATAAAAAGATAAAAAAGGGGTCGAGGAGGGCACTAAAGGCAGGCCAGGATTCTCCTAAGGAGCCCCTCCACACATGTTCGACGGCCCTCTAACTATGGAGTGAAAGTATTCTTGTCCCTACTGTTGTGCCAAATTAATGGTGGCATTGCTAGCTCAGCTGGTGCCACAATCGTATTCGTTACTGTCTGCTGCTAGGGCAGCTGTAGTAGAAAATTATTTTATTCCAATGGCCCTGTTCATCTTTGTACCCGGACTACAAGGGCGATGAATACTAGGAATGAAACAAGCCACATTATATAATCAATTCTGCAGACATCCTGTCTGCCATAAGTAGGCGGTTGGAGAAGCGATAAACTGCAGTATAGGGAAAGAATTAAGGAATGGGATTTAGATTGTATGTGGCACATTTGCATCATCATAGTCTATCACATTCAGGAAAATCAAGGCACCTACTTACGGACCACTTTACTCACTGTCTTCATGCCCCTCCTCCACCACGCGTAGTAATAACTACTTTTTTCCCCAAAAATACATTTGCTTTGCATTAATGAACAAAATCTTCTTAACATAGTCAACTGCAGGGTAAGGTAGAGTCGATTAAGATGGGTAGGTAGAGTATATACTCTACAGATCAATCAAGTCCTCATTATCACCATTATCATCATCATGTGCCTGAGGTTGGCTAGTAGCGTGGCTCACTGTGGCTGACAAATGTTGAAAGGGAAAAATTTGAACAGAAGTAAGTCCATTAAGGAAGCCATAATGAATTATATTTATCACTTGGCTTGAAAAATGTGGCGCATCCAAAGACTGGAATTTTCAAATTATTCAGAAGTCTGGGACGGACCTTAAGAATGATGAAAGGAGTAAAGTACTAGGAAGTGAATGATACAGCGGGCACTTGGAGGATAAGGAAACACACCTTCTTTAGCATTGCCATGCATTGAAAAGTGTTTGACACATTAACTTAACTTAATCTGACAGATGCACATTGCACAGTTAACATTGCAGGGCCGATTCTGCCGAATTTAACCATGCAGCTGTTAGGTCATCATGGATGCTACTGATGAAAGGCCTTAGCGAGGGAAGGAGACAATGGTAGTTGGATGCTGGGATACATATTACCTGCCTCACTTGAACAATATTGTGAGTCAAGGGAACATTCTGAAATACCATCCAAACCTTTGCATCAAATCTTTTTGATAAAAACCATTCCATGCAAGTAAAGTAGGTGAGAAGAATGCCCCATCCTGGAAAGCTCCCTTGTTTCTTCATTCCAAGCATTTATATATTCATCATTGCAAATGCGTCCTTCTAGTACTCATATTCTTCTTCACCCTTGTGTTTGATACACACCATTTAAGACAAGCTTTAGATTCCCTCATCCAGTCCTTTGCGATTTAAAAACATCCAAATTCCAAACATGGCTCTCTACTAACCTTTCGTCAGCATATATTTACCCAATAGCCACTCCTACATCCTTTCATTCATTCACCCATCCAAGTGATCTACCCCGCCCGAGGAGTCTGTTCACCTATTCAGTCATGGAATCCTTTCACCCATGCCTTTTCACCTACCTGGGCTGGCAACCTTCCCCCATATACCTTTTCATCCATCCTTCACCCACACATACATCCTATCATCCTCCTCATCACCCACCTATATGAATGTTATTATGTACCCTTTCATCCACACACATGCATCCTTTCACTCATATTATATTTCGGCCATCCATTCTACCTCCATCCTTCTTTCAATTTTCCAAAACACATCATAGTTCAAGTTCATTTTATAAACCGTAGTCTGCTGAGCTCAGATAGAAGAGCCCAATACTTACTTAAACTTAAATCCAGCTGCATCTGCAATAGATGGGTGTTGACTAGTGAGTCAACAACACTAGTACACCCTTATCGTGACTATATCACTAATTGTCAATAAGCAAGCAATAGGACTTACCAGCACTCACCACTACTGCCTCAGAGTCTCCACTATCAATCTCTCCCGCAGTGTCATCAGCACTGGTGCTGTCACTGCTGGCCCGACACTGGTGGGCGGTGCACCTAGAAAGAAAATTACATACCTTAGATTCCACATATGCCTCCCCCTATTGTTTTTTTGTAATAGCAAAGTACAACCAAAAATAAATCACTATATTTGGCTTACGGATTCTCTTCTATCAAAATATCAGGTGGGCATTTTGTTGTTTGAGAATTTTTTTGAAAGCCAGGTACTCAAGTAAAGGAAAATGGTAATGGAGGGGCAGAATTAGCTATTGATGAATCTGAGTTTTCGAGAGAAATAAAAAGGTGCAAGAATTGGTCAATGAAAGACATATGTTCTTGTTTGGCTAATACAATGGGGGCCATCCTTCTCATACTTCCAACCATGGTGCATGGTCATCAACTGGTAGTATACCAAAAATACATGCACAACATTGGAGGGTGCAAACAATTACATGACCCTGTCTAAAAACACCTTTTTTTTCCATTTTCAATGACTGAGCTGGAGCAAGAAAAGGAAAGCCTTCTCATTAAACATGTGTTGAATACCTTACGTGGGCATGCAATCTTCAGTACATGTGTTCTCTGAGCCTTATCCCCACTCTATGAGATAAGATACATAAGGGGAGAGGAAAGCTCACTAACAAAGCAGAAGAAAGGAAGCTACAGACAGACTAGCATAGCCAGACAGTTTGAAGTAAGGAAACTTGAAGTATAGAAAATAAGTAAATAAGATAATGCAAGGATAAGAAGAATTTATGAAACAGATAAATCAAAGAGGAGTTGGAAAAAAATGGGAGACAGGCACAGTAAAAAGGTAGAAAATATTTCTAAGTGTGGAGGGGTAAAAATTAGGGAAATAAATATTTATATTGATAACAGGAGGGCTTACTTGGGCCAGCAGAGCCATCTGCTCTGGCACTTGTGGAGGGGCCACCTTCAGCTGCCTCATCTGCCTCAACACCAGCCCTCCTCTTCCCCCTGAATGCTGGATGATGTAAGAAAAAACATTAGAAAAGATTAGTGGTACTGTTAATAAATAATCTCTCCAAGAATATTAATTATTTGAAAGGAAAAAACAAACACAGTAACAGTTCTACCTCAGGGGTTCAGGGGGCCTGTATAATAATAATATTAGTATCAAAGACCATCCTATTTCAAATTTCCTACCCCTATTCCTAATTTCCTAAACTACATTTTGGAATTACTAACAAATTGCAATGAATTATTTCTTCAGTTCTCATCTCATTTTCAATCTCCTAATGCATAGAGTGGATGCATGCAAAACTACTACATATCAATGGCAAAACTGCCGGGCAATTGGCACTGTGTGAGCTACAAATAAGAAAGGCACAGAGAAGTGAGAGAACATGCAAAATCACTAATACTACTATATTAATAATGACTATCTTCGACAAGACACAGGAGGAGCCTCTGCATTACTTCTTAATCATCCCAAGCAAGCACCAAAAAGAAGTACAATTAGGTAGCGCTGAGCACCTGTCTAGGTGATGATCGCATATTATTATATTTGTAACATAAAGTTAACTTACATGCATGTGAGCATCATACTTGCTTTTTGGGAGGAAACTATTAGCAAAAAGCACAACTAATAACTAATTTTTACTCACCGAGTCCTGCAACCTTGATGCCTAGCAGGTCGAGCAGGTTTGTCTCCCGATTGAGGATGTCGGCCCTCTAGTGGTCAGCTGTTGCTGGGTGCTCCGGACCCCAGAGCTGCGAAGCACAGCCCGGCGCACCCTCTCCCAGAGCTGCTGGTTGTCCCAGAGGCCGTACTCAGACCCGGCCTGCTGTCTGCTGTCAAGGTGGAGGCGAGATGGTGCTGCACATAGAACACTAAGGCAGCCACCTCCACCTCGGAAAACATGGTTCGGGGCTGTAACCCTTGACGTCGCTGCCACCCGTAAGGAAGGAGGCTGACTGATGGGGCCTGGATGCCGCTCCCCTGCTGTGCCATGGTGCTGGGGACTTGAGGCAGGAAGAGATAAAGAAGGAAGGATTAGGAAAAGGAAGGGAAAAACATAAAGAAAAAATGAAGAAGTTAAAAAGTCACAAAAAACACACAAAAAATAGGAAAAAACATAAAATATAAAAAGACAAAGAGAAAGGGTAATATAATAAAAAGAAACTTGGGGATAGGAGAGATTTAGATGGATAGAAAAGTAAGCCCCAGCAAGCAAAAAAAGCAAGATGGCCTTGCCCATGCAAACCGTGTGGTGGCGTTCGCGTGAGAATTCCAATGTGAGGAACAACTTCACGTTGCCAGTGATGTTAACCATCACACGAACGGTTGCAGCAAGAAACTCCACCCGCTGGCAGACCTCCGCGTATCGCAACTGAGTTTTTCTTGACTCCGTGTAGTTCAGCGTAGCACTGCAACGCAATCTCCACCCAGGACTAGTTATAGTTACCTGAGCTAACTATATCTTGCTCTCCGGTAAATCACTGCTTATGACCTCACAGCACTCATGACATGATCAGTGTCATCACTGATAACATCTCAAATTACATTACTGATGACATCACTAATGACATCATCCAGTGAGTGTATGTGGTTGTAACAATGTGTGAGTGGGTCTATGGGTGAATGAGTGGTTGAATCATTTGTTGCATGGGAAAGTGAGTGGATGTGTGAGTAGCTAAATGGATGAGCAAGTGGCTTTGTGAATGGGTGTCACTGTATTGGTGAGTGAGTTGGTGAGTCAGTTACTGTATGGGTGAGTCAGTGGGTATATGAATGGCTATAAGTATAACTGAGTGGCCGTGTGAGTGACTGTATGGGAGAGTGAGTGGGTGTATGAGTTGCCTTATCCTAAAGTGAGTGGGTGTGTTAGTTTTTATATGGGAGAGTAAGTGGATGTGTGAGTACTTGTGTTTGTGAGTGAGTGAGTGGGTATATGAGTAGCTACATGGGTGACTGACTGGGTGTATACATGCTTGTACATGTGAGTGACTGAATGTGTGAGTGGTTATATAGTTGAGTGGGTGTGTCAGTGACTGTAATGATGAGTGAGTGGCTATGTCAGTGACTGTATGGGTGAGTATGTGGGTGTGTGAGCGCTTGCACAGCTGATTGACTGGATGTGTCAGTAGAAGAGTGATCTATTAATGTGTTTTGTGAGTGATTGTATGTGTGTATGAGTGGGTGTATAACTAGCTGTATGAGTCTGTGAATACCTCAGTTAGTACAGTATGGGTGACTGAGTGGTTGTGTCAGTGGCTGTTTGATGGAATGAGTGTCTCTACATCACTATTTTTATGTTCCTGTGAAAAAGTATTTGAATAGATGGGTTTGTGTGGATATACAAGAGTTTGTGTGTGTCAATGAGTGGGTGTGTGAGTGTTTGTGTGGATGATGTCCTTAGTGATGTCATCAGTGATGTCATTTGAGATGTCATCAGTGATGTCATCAGTGATATCACTGGCCATGTCATGAGTGATGTAATATTAATATATGAGGTCATAAGCAGTGCATTACAAGAACGCAAGTTATAGTTAGTTCAGGTAACAATAACTGCTGAACTTTTTAGGTTTTGTACCAGTAAATTTAAAACATAGCTACAACGTATATATAGAGATTTTTATAAGGCCGAGCCCCAGGGGCTGGGGCAAAGATTGTCTTGGGGAGGGGGATCCGCAAGGGCTCCCTCCTCCATTTAATGAAGGCCAGACCCCATGGGATGTGGTTCCCGGGGCCGAGATTGGCCCAGGGCGGGGGCTGCGTGACCGCTCCCCATTGAATTGTAGTGTGCCTGGGGGATGAGGTCCCTAGGGCCAAAATAGGCCAGGGAAGAGGGGTCGCTTAGGCCCACCTCCCCTACACTGGCCATTGACCAAACAAAGTAGCACATGCTAACTAACAAGTAGAAAGTGCTAACACCCACTCTCACACCCACATAGACCCTCTCACACCCAGACAGACATCCTCTCAGCCACTGTTACAGCCAGAGACACCCTCTCACACCTATTTTCACACCCACAGAGAGAGGGATATACAAGCAACTCTGCAATGCTTTCAAAAATGCTGCATTGCTACAAAACTGGTCCCCAGTAACAAAAGCGACACCCCTCCTGCCTCTAGTGAAATGCCTGATGCACGGTAAGGCCAGTCCATCCTTGCTTCCATTCTGATTCAGCAATGGGAAAGAAGTCTCACGAGGAACAGAATGTGAAATGCTGGAATTGGCTGGACATGTCTCATAGTCAGTGTCAAGCTCAAATGACACAGAAAAAGGCTAGCTTTCTGCAAACAGCAGTTGGAAATTGAACATCATTCTCAAGCAAGGGAGATGGCAGAAGTTTTGACATTTATACACTGTTAATCATCAATACTCTATGTTAATCAAAAAATAGCAAGACTGGCAAAGTCCATTGGTCCATGATGGCTGCTAAATCCTAAGGCCAACACTAGAGTTTTCCAGGCAAGTCTCTGAGCCTCACTTTCCTGTCTAAGGGCCATGCTTATTTCCCATTCATGTGAAGCAATCCCACAAGTTAGGTCCTGCTAGAAGGTGAAAGTCTTAGAAGTGCCAGGGTGACTTCCTAAAAGTGAAAGTGCCCCACAGACAGCCCAATCAGTGCCACAGTCCTCTAACTTCACAGTAGCCTCCACCTGGCATACGGTGGGGGTCACAAACAGCAGTCCTCAGGTGGGCAGCCCAATCAGTTCAACTGTCCTCTATGCAGATGTAAAATGTCACGTTCTACTACAGTGATCCCCACTGGACTTCTCTTCCTTCAGGTGCTCTCTTCCTCACAGGATCTTATGATTTTGGAAGCCAGATACTGGTGCTCTTGGCTCCTGGGTGTTGTCCCCTCCTCCTCTACGGACACTTGCAGGCCTTAGCTTCCAGTACTGGTCACAACAGATCGAAGTTTTGCTTCTCCATGCTGATGTACAGGTTATGTTTGACAATTTTGGGAGGGTCAAGCTCTCTTATAATACATTTCCAGAAGTAGATGTTTTTTAGTGCCTGGGTCATTAAATTTTATGATGTAGGGGTGGCCACTTTAAAGTGCCCTTTGTCAAGGAAGCAGTCAATAACAACAGGAGTGACTCTGAACTCCCCACACATAGGCCATGGTAGTGACTAGAGAATCACACATAGATTTCAGCCTCATTGATATATGCCTATTAAAAGGTTGCAATGCCCCCTGCCCTATTTTTTATGACTCACTTATCAGCCTCATCACCTTTAAGAGATGAGCGAGGCCCAACTGACTAGTGACCTTTTCAGAATCAAAGAACCCTTTTGACGTGCACTAGAGAGATTTGCTCTCCCTTCCTCCAATGTGGTTGTCCCACCCAGCTCTGAGGAGCAAAAATGCATGTTCATTTTACTGATCACTGCCATGAAACAGTATGCTGCCACCACAGCACTTGTGATAAATAAATCTGGGTAAGTGTGGTAGATATTTACCATTTACCATTCCCAGAGTAACGATGTGTGTGCGCATCTCAGTCTAACAAGACTACAATCTTTAAGACAAGCATAACTCAGTGCACACACAAGATTTGTATTCATCTATAATGAAAAGTTCATACCAAGGATCCAGATATCATTGCAGCGGGGGATTCAGGCATTGGGTGCATGTCCATTACTATGCAGGGGATTTTTCCGTCCCAACAGTGCACATTGCACAAGAGCAGAATGCTGTCACTCACAGTGAGATAAGCCAATGGCTGAATTTGGCTGACCTAGTGCCCCATACTGTATGCTGTGATGGGTAGAACAAAAATTTGAATGGCACTCTGACAGACCAATGGATGAAGAGAGTTGAATAACAGTCCCTTTAAATGGGTTTATTATATAAAAAAAATATTAATATCAATTTTTTTTAACCTTTTGTGCAATTCCAACCTGGATACTGCAGTATATTGTCTACAGCACTGTTTTGTTAATCACAGAAAATTTAGAAAAATCATCAGCTATGAGAATAGTAACATGTTTAGTAATATATAGCCTTACTGTTATTAATTGTTGTTAGTGTATCATCGTGTATCTTGAATGCTGTGACAGACGTGTGTGTCTGTGTGTTTGTGTGTGTTTGCGCACGTGTGGGCATGTGTGGGTGTGTGTGTGTGTATGTGTGTGGGGCCACACATTTATCGATGTAGTGGTTGCTATCGGGAGTGGCTACAAAAGCACAAATAATGTGAATGATCATTGCATTGTGATGTGATGTCCAGCTGATTTTACTTCATATCAATTAAATTTAACATGAGCATTTCACTGGGGGCTACTTCAGGCACTGAACTCAAGGTGTTAATAAGGTGCTGATAATCTGAAGGACACTTCATATTTAAAAAAATACAATTTCTACAGATGCAACCAATCTTTTTTTCCAAGAGTATGAGGCAGCAAACCTACAGACTGTTTTAAAGTATTCTCATGCCAGGAAGTAAGAATACACATTAGATATGGAATAATGTATTCTTTATATATAATATATTAATATATAAATCATATATAATATTTATACTACAAGGACCAGGAGAGCGCTGTCAAAACAGCATCTTGCACCTGAAATCAAATAAGAGGCTATGGCACATTCTGAGGCACATTTTGATCTTCCCTCACACCACAGCAACATGCCGAAATAGGAGAGCAATTTGGCAATAATATTAATCACTCCAGGAACTCAAACATCATCACCTTGTAGGAGGCAATGGTATACCACATGGTATGCTAATGTCCAGTGATTGGGCAGAAATGGGAAGCGGTAACAGAGGCCACCTCTATAGTGATCGATAGTGAGGTTCTGACTGGACCAGAATCCTGCTTGCTGAGCATCCACACATGGACAAAGATTGCTAAATACGCAAACAGGTCTATTGACTTGGCACTTGTATTATTTAAGAGTCAAATTGCAATGTTGTGGAAATCACTGGTGGCCCCAAGATACTGAACTGGCTCCAGACCTTACCGAAGTGGACACATGCCAAGGTAGGAGTCCTAGAGTGAGGGGGAATGGGACTGAGGGAATTATTTGGGATGTTCCTTGGGAAACTGGAGGCGAGGGATGACTTGTGACTGGCATGAAGACAAAGTGCTCCCTCTCCATGCTGAACATGGTCACCGCAGTGAGGATCCTGCTGAAGGTGGAACTCTAAGCCTTGGGATAGATCCCAATGGGGATGCTAGGGCCTCCCCTGTTGTTAAAGTGAGCTGTGACTCATTATGGCCCTGGTGTATGGGGCATAGCATGGGGGGGGGTCAGGCCGCCTTGTGTGATTTCCTAGATTTCACTCTTGTGTGGGTGCATGTGGGCATTTATCCAGACAGGAGGCTTCCTGGGCCATACACCGCTGGTTGCCAGGTAGTTATTTGACAAGTTAACATAGATAAATGTGGTCCTATTCCACCCACCATGGATGTCTAGGGTGGCCTGCGTGCCATTGTTTTACATTATGTTGGGTTTTCTTGTGTATAATGATGTGCAATCATTTTCCACTGACGTACCTCTACTGTGATTGCTTAGGGTCCAGTATGGGTCTGGGGCAGTTGATCAGTATGGGTGGCTTCTCCCCATTGGTCATATGGACCTTTGTTAGTTGACATGAAGCACTGAAAGGGAGTAAACCGAGAAGCCAATGTGACTCTGCAATAAGGAACAAGAATCAAAAACGGTGGTTAATGGGGATTTATTTCAGGTTATTGACCCCTCAAAGTCTAAAGGCAATCTGCCTAACCATTAACTGGGCTAACACCAATCAAAACAATAGGAGCTTCAGTAACATTCGTATATGTTCCCACAACAACAGGAACCAATCAGTTCATTACTGGTGATAGGCACTTGCAACATCACCCAGGTTTCTCATCGCATTGAAACTTAGACGGTAGTTCTCAAACTTAAACATCTCTCGTTCCCGGTACATGAGAAGGCTTCTTTTGGCAATGAAGCCTCCACAGTTGTTGCCAAGGTATTTCCTCCAGGTCTCTCTGTCAGAAATGCAATACAAACAATACTCCTTTTTCTAGCTAATGAAAATCATGATAATAATCCTGCAAAGAAAGAGAGAGAATGCTGGTGTAGAAGCCTAATTATTCAGCACCCATTCAGGATACAAACGACCGTTAGCCAGCTCTTCTAGATAAACATAAAGGATTTATTAGAGATAGAAATAGAAAGACATGTACATGGAGGATGCTCTGTACTAGTGTACACGAACAGCCTAATACAATGAAGTAATACACGATCTTTTATAGTATTAAACCACAAACATAATTCAACGTCTTATTGGTTCTTTGGCTCTGACGTATGATTGACGGATGACTACTTCTCCTTTATGGCTGAGGTAGTTTTTCCTATCATACCATATATAGTAACAAAAAGCATAGAAAAGGATTTTACACAAGGTGGCCTACGTGCCTAATATCACATGGTCCATCTTGTGACAGAACTTGAGAACATCACGTACTCAGACTGGTACTTTCCAGAAGGGAGATTGCTTCAGCTAGCATGCAATGACGATGATGTTTCATGATGGCTGTTCAGAGAGCAAGCCTTGCAACATAATGCGTTCCTAGCAGTAGCGAATTACATTTGTAGGCCTCTTTACTTAATGCTAGGCCTGTGCAGAGATTGTCATTGTATATCACAGGGGCCATTAGGCATAGCATACCTAAGAACTGTAAAATGTGATTCCACATTCCGCCCTCTGATACTCAATGACAAATCTAAGGGCCATGGTGTATTGCTCTCATTTATACCTCTTGCTCGTCCCTGTTGTCATCCTTATATCTTTTTCTTTGATAATGTGTGTGTTTCTGGTGACAGTTTTTTTTTTTTCAAGAGTAGGGCCAGGAAGGATGGACAAACTGGTATGAGCACACATATCGTTATCAGTGCCACAATCCCTATCGCTAGTACCTCTACCAACCAGGTACCCCAACCCCTGAACCATGCTGCTATTCGATCCAGCATTCCTCCAACGTCTATCCCATCTGCCACTTTCCCAGCTCCTTCTTCTACCTCCTTTATTTCCTCTATTTCCTTTCTTATATTCCCCATGTTGGTGTCCTCTTCCTTTGCACCCCGCCAAGTGTTCTCTTTTCCCCTTTCTGTAATTCTGTTCTATGTGCCATTTTTGGTAGCACGAATGCTAGGTAGCAGGTACCTTGCCAACCTGCTGGCAATTTTAAAAAATGCAGATGTCCCACATATAATAAATATTCCTTTGGGAGGTGTCAGGCCTATGGACAAGCCTGTTGTGTCATTTCTTTTGTAGTCCAGGCTCAATGTTGTATTGCAAATACTATGTCCCACATCAATTCCGTTTTTGCTAGTGTCTGCGTTACCTCTTGAGCATTTGAAACACCATGGTGCCTTTATTTCTGTATCTATGGCCAGGCATGGTATTCGTTGTTCTGAGCCATGATCCCTTTCAGTGTAACCCTTCCCTCTTTCTGTTGTAAATGCATTCAATAAATTCTCTTCTTCTTTCTTCGGATCTAATCTCCTACACTTCTTTCTTCTCCTTCTATCTTCTTCCTTCAAGTTATTTTACACTCTTTCTACCAATTTTCCTTGCATATCACCTCCATAAGGTTCATCTTCCAAACCATAGTCATCCCTTTTTCTCCTCATTTCTCCTTTATTTATATTTTCTCTTATTCTCTACTTTTTTCTTTTCCCTGTTCTCATTCCTTTTAAATTCCCCCCTAACATATTATCTAATATGTACATGCCACGAATTCTGTGAGGGGCATTTAAGTGTAATTTCTTTTCTCCTGGCTAGTGGTCGGTAGGTGGGTACATATATAACAATCAGACACATTTGCTAGTTCTTTGTACATTGATACCATTTGCATAAATGTATTGTCCTTATAATCTTCTCCATCTTCTTTCCATTTTGTATATTTCACCCATTTTGTTTTATCCTCCACCCTCTCATGTTATTTTGAGATATTGTTGTTCTCACCACCTGTTGTTCTTTCACCTTGGCCATTTTTGGGGATGTAGTGTTCCTGGTCGAGCCATGGAATATGTATGTCGTCTTTATATACTATCAGGATTGTTGTTAGTACTATAGCTGCTACCGGGGTGAGTAATGCTGCGACCACCACGGGCCACTTCTTCTGCTTTTTCTTACGTTGTAATCTGAAATCCATGTCGCCTTATAGGGTGTGGTCGGATGTGGCTAGCACTTAAAACCAGTTCTATTGGTATGTAACCTTTGGTACCTCCTTATTCCTGTAGGAGTGCCACACGAGTAGTCTATTCCTTCTGTATATATTCGGGGCGACGTTGAATGCTATTTAACACTTGTAGTTATGCAGAGTATAAAGGGATGAATCCCAGTGTCCAGTTCTAAGGGAGTTGGGTGCGATAGTCTACTGACCCGAGGGATGGCCCTTTTTTCCTATTTTTTGCTGTATTCCTAATTGGAAGAGGCACCTCCCAATGGGGCTACAAACCGCACTGATCCTAGTGACCAGCCGCTTCCGTAGGACTGGGATCTGTACCTCTTGTCGCAAATTTTTCTAGCGGACTTTTAGTATTCTGTTCATTTATATCCTGATGTCTTTAATACTTAAGTGGCCTTGCTTGACTCTCCGACTCCTGTGGAGAGTAGCACAAACAGTTCTGAAAGAATATCCTGGTGTCTTGAGGACCCGCTTGCACCCTCCGACTCCTGTGGGGTTGCAGCACGAGCAGTCCAAGAACAATGTTCTGGTGTACTGGGGAACACGCTTACACTCTCCGACTCCTGTGGGAGTGTAGCACGAGCAGTTCCGTCAGTGTTGGCTGGTGGCACTTGTTTAACGAAGGTTGTACCGCTGTGGTGAAGGTGGCATTACTCTCATCGGCAACTTTGTTGGTCATTCTTTGGTCCAGCGGCCTTCTTGCTGTGTGAGGTATGGAACCAGGATGTGATGCCCTCACACTTGACTGCTGTGGCTGTTGTCAACAGGACTTGGTGTGGTCCCTTCCACCGTGGTTGAAGGCAGTGACGTCTGGTGTGGCCTTTACCCACACCCAGTCTCCAGGATGCAGTCGTGTTCCGGTGGTGTACCTTCTTGGTGTAATAGCTGTGGATCCAGGAGGTCAGTCCCTCCTACTTTTCAGGTGACCCAAGCCCAATCTCCCTGTTGGAGATCATGTCCAGGTAGTGTTATCCAGCCAGGAAGGGCCTGCAGCACCTAATGCTGAAGGTAAGGCAAACTGCTGTCAAAATGTCTTATCAGATAATAACTTCTCAGCACCAGACATGTTCATAGGCCAGTCAAACAGTATCTCAGTCGGTGCTCACTTTGACAACTTTGTCAAGGGTGCCTTTCTTGACCAATGAAGCAAGCGGTAGTGCATCAATCTAGAACTGCTCAGCAGATGCACAAAATCTTATAAAGAGACATATCTGACTGGTTTACGGGGTAACTAGCACACTCTTAAACTGAAATCAACACTCAAAAAATAAATAACAATTACACTCAGTAACAGTGGAATATTCACACAAACTATTTCACCAAACAAATGGTGATCCAAAGGTCAGGAGAAAACCCATGTTACACTGGTATACAGCCAGTATATTTTTTAACATAGCATTGTATCCTATTATTCTATTTCAACACCCTGAATATCTGCATCAATGCTGGAAGGGTTGGGACTTTGCAGGTATCACCGCCATCAGAAGTCACTTCCCCTTTCTCGTACAAGTGTGATGTTCTGAAATGCTGATATTCCTTTAAGATATTATATTTATTTTATTTATTTATATTTGGCACCCTCATCATCAGAAGTATATTACTCATAGCTGTATTGCAGTACTACATAGCACATCCTAAGGTAGTAATACCTCTATCCTAATATAGGTATTTTCAATACCCAAAACCAGTTTGGAGAATATTTAGTTGCAATCTACCAACACATGAAGGCAATCCATGTCACTGCGCTCATTAAGATGTACCACGGAAGACTCCCATTAATTATGAATACATAAAAAGTAACATAGACAGACGGATACAGAAACCACATCTTCTCGTCCATGTTCTGAAACCTAGGAAAAAACATGGATAGAAAAATACTCCTCCTGCCGCCAATTATATGCACATATATATACGTAGATACATACATCCTGCGTCCAGGGTGTATATAAAAAAAAATCCTATAAACTTTAAAATGAACTAACATTCAGCTGTAAACTTATTCTACAATTCTACTTGGTCGGTCATGGTAACATATCGCAACAATCTGTGGCTTTGCCCTTGGAGTCATGCCCAGAGTCTGTGGTTTTCAGAAATGGGGAAGGTAATCTTAACTGCTACAATTTAATACAGGAATGGGACCTCGCAGATAAATGCATAAAATAAAATACCATAAAAATAAAACACATTTGTGACAAATGTGCTGCATTTTTACCCATTCATTGCCCTTTTGACACCCTGGTTGCACTCACATGACTTCAACATACTACATGTACTGCAGATGTTTAAACATCCACTTGTGTTATTTTCTTTTAGCCTCTTATTAAGTGAAATCGATCAGTCACTAACACGTCATGTGTAATTATTATTACTGCACTAATATGTTTATTTCAAATATCAATACACCTTAGTAGAATTTTGTTTTCACATAACTAACTCACTCTACACCCCAACAACAACCCACATTTTTATATATCTGTTATTTCCTTATATTATTTACAATTCATCACATTTTAACTCTTCTGTTAATTTCTATATCTCTTCTGTCACTGAACATGACTAATTTATTAGTATGTACTCTATAGAGCTATGAAGAAAAACACAACCAGGGGTATGGAATTACCGTAAACAAATGCCCAGCACAATTTTTCCAGAATGCTCTCTCATCAGATGCAAATATCTGCAGAAACTTGAAAGCAAAATTTGCTATTCCCTTCTTTCAAAATATCTTCACAAACAATGTAACTAGGATAGAAACATTCTGCTAAACTACCATGATATTTTAGGTGTCATTTCTTTGAAGCATCATTTAGTAAAATGTGCGGATGCATGGTGGTATTTCCAAAATTGATATTCATAACAGGAAAAATCAATGTAACCTTTTCATCAAAGTTACACATTGCCATAGTAGTTCCTGGCATGAACAAAACTACTTTGTGCCAAAACTACTTTGTGTCAATATTCTTCGTATGGAAGAGCAGAATGGTATGTGGTGGGGAAAGGAAGTAAACCATAAGTGCCTCTCTTCTCTCCCTATCCCTTTTGTCACATGTAATTAATTTTTATTATTCATCTCTCATACCAGTGTAGGTGTTGGAACACTTTACAGCACTTTAAAATGAAAGACTGGGAAAAAACAGCTTTCTAATTTGTGCTATGCAGTTGGCATGCAGCTCCTTAATTGCAGTTCATAGCTCACTGTGCTAGATTACTATTATGAACTGTACAGTAACTAAAGAATCTCTGTGACAAAAGCAATAACCCACTGTGCCATCCACATAAAATACTGTTCTTTTCATGATACACATCCTTTGCAGCCTGCATATTAACCATCTGCACTATCTTTCAGTCAAAAATGCCACTGTCCAAAACTCTCATTCCTCCCCAGCAGGTACATTAATCACTGGAGTTATCTTGATGCTTTTATTTTCGCTGTACAATGATCTTTGCAGTGCTTTTAAAGCCATTAACAAGTAATAAAGTCTTATCAATTAAACTTAAATTTTCTACAGTGTGTAAGCATGTTACAGCCATCCCTTGTCTACTTGCAAACCTTTCCCATACTCAGTCTATCGCCAAATGATAGTGTAGTAATTGGAGTAGCGGTCACATATTTCAGGCCAGTGTATCGCCTTCTTACAATCCTCCCACAAATCTCATGGTACAATAATGCTAAACCAGGTATCCAGATCCTTCCAATGCAGCCCTTCCCATGGCTATTATTCTGTTTAACTCTGTACATTTTTAAGTACGAGAGACTGTGTCTTGTGATCTCCAGCTGTGTGTTTGTATTGCTGAGCACCTCCTTCCACATCTTGATGTTATGGATTGTGTGATGTGCATACATGGACATATCCCATAATAAATTGTGTGATCCCTCTCGCCCCTTGCCAATACATCTTTCCATTTCATTTGATATCTGTTCGTACTTCTGTTCATGCTTTCTTATTGCGTTAGCCACTTTCTCTTTACCCTGGCTATGGAATAACTGTCTAATTCTTTCACAAGGTCTCTTACGTTTTGCTTTTATTTTTCACTTCCTCATCCATCAAACGCCATGCCAGGGTGCGGCTTTCACGTTCCATCTCTACCTGCTGTTTTAGGGGCAGCTCAGAGTGTTTGGTCCGTGTTGTGGTGCCCTCAGGCTGTAGTGTATTTCCCAAATGTCTTCAAACAAAATCGATGTTTTGTTCCTGTGACTGTGCACTCGCCACAGGAAGAGAGCTTGACAAGCCCCTATTATCTCTATTTTTTTTTTTCTTCGTCCTTCAATCTTCCCTGCCCTTGTCAGCCCCCCCACCATGTGGAGGAAACCATTCTTCAGTTCATTTTTTTTATTTTTTTATCCTCCACATACAGGACAGCCCCACATTCAAGGGACATCCCATATGCTACTAGCATGTAGGCGGCATTGTAAAGCACCACACATGTCCGCAAAGCCACAGAAACACTACTGTCAGTTTCCTTGCAAAGTCAAAGTCTAAGTACAGTAGTGCCTATGGGCCTTCTTTCGTCTCTATTTGGTACGCTGGACTGTCCTTGGGCTATGTTGATGTGTCTCTAGTTTGCATTTACTAAGAGGGTTCCTCGTGACTGTCTTACCCTAGCCTTTTGTTACATAACACGAAGAGTATTACAATCGTTCCAGAAAACAGTAGGATGTCGGTGTATTTTTTTTACACCGCTCATACCCCATGACACAGAAGGGATAACAATGGGTACATTTTTGCTCGCAGCCTCTCTCTGCCAGATGCGATTATTTATTAGTAAAAGCAGGAAGCAAGCCGGTGTGCATTCATGCCACAATTTCAGCCAGCCATGTCCACCTTAGGTCACACAAAGTTTGAAATCAGACAGTACCCAAGATGCTAGTGACGGCGTCCACACTGGCGTCCTTTGGGGCGAATCAAGAGATGACAGAATAATCAGGAGGGAAAGATAAAAAAAAAATCTTTTCCTGCCCTGGGGCAGGGTGCGGCTGTATGATATTGGAAACTGGACCAGATCCTTGGCCAGTGACACACAGATATTGCAATAGCGGTGAACAAGTCAGGCAACCACATGTGACGGCAGAACCATAGACAAGGGTCACAGTACAACTAGCCCTGTGGGGTGATCCTGCTCCCACTCCTTGTATCAAATATGTAGTGAGTGCAGGGGGGTGTTTGTACTGTGCGATGTTTGCAGATTAAATCAGTCAATTGTCATAAAAATCTGTATTATGTCGCCCAGGAGTCCACCCACCTAGTCTTAAATTTTCTAAAAATTCTTATCCTAATCGCAAATGCATGCAGTCAAAATAAATCACAGTACACCACCTTGTGGTGAACCCTTCCTTCATGAATGAAAAAAACACTTTCGCACACACACGTATTTATAGCTCAAAAACCACTTTGACAGACACACACGTATTTATAGCTCAAAAACCACTTTCACACACACACATATTTATAGCTCAAACAACACTTTCACACACACACGTAATCAAACCAGCATCTATAGTTTACACCATTTCACACGAGTAGCCGATAGTTCAATATGCGATAAGCATTGTTCAAAGAGCTGCAATATCACAGGAAACAGATAACATAACAATTGTTTAACACGACAAACAGAGCCTGCCTGCTCCACTGGAATGAACAACTATCATCCAGTTACTGGAATGATCCACTATCACTCCACATCTGGGCAACGCCCTTTTAACCTGGGGTTGGCTTGGCGCCTACAACACCCTCTCTGGCCAGAGTTATCCGCCCCAGCCCCTCCGGCTGGGGACTGCAAACAGCGACTCGCGCTGTGTTCTGAAGCAACACCGCTAGTTGCCTCTATTCCTCGGACTTCGTTTTTAACAGTAACAAGCTACATGAAATACAGGAAGCTATTCTAAGTATACAGCTGCAGCGCAGGGAGGAAGGAAATGGTGTAATACAATGGAAGGACCAAATTAACACAGAATGCTAGCAGCCTGCGGACGGCTATAGTTAACTATCTGAATGTTTTCACGAGGTGCATTATCGGAGCCCGCAACAGAGGACAACAGAGGAAGAAATGCCCTTCGCATGCCAACGGAGACAGAGAAAAAAAAATAAAAAATGTCATTATAAAGAAACTGGCTAAGGGGTACGGCAAATAGAAATATTAACCATAAATGCATAACCACTCTATGCAGGAAACATATTAACGAAACACCCCAGTTACCTCCCTGTTTCGCAAATTTACACCAAAAATACAGTAGAGCAAACAGCGAGAGCACGACCACGAAGCAGCAATAGATTCTCACGACAGCTCCAGCCTCTATCGCAGGAGGGGCCCTGTCCAATGGGTCAGCTGTCGCCCCAACCGAAACAAGAGCCGGGCTGAAGTAAGCTATTCGCTGAACGAGACCGCAATTCTTCCATTCTCCACCAAATGTAGAAGCCTAATTATTCAGCACCCATTCAGGATACAAACGACCGTTAGCCAGCTCTTCTAGATAAACATAAAGGATTTATTAGAGATAGAAATAGAAAGACATGTACATGGAGGATGCTCTGTAGTAGTGTACACGAACAGCCTAATACAAGGAAGTAATACACGATCTTTTATAGTATTAAACCACAAACATAATTCAACGTCTTATTGGTTCTTTGGCTCTGACGTATGATTGACGTATGACTACTTCTCCTTTATGGCTGAGGTAGTTTTTCCTATCATACCATATATAGTAACAAAAAGCATAGAAAAGGATTTTACACAAGGTGGCTAATATCACATGGTCCATCTTGTGACAGAACTTGAGAACATCACGTACTCAGACTGGTACTTTCCAGAAGGGAGATTGCTTCAGCTAGCATGCAATGACGATGATGTTTCATGATGGCTGTTCAGAGGGCAAGCCTTGCAACATAATGCGTTCCTAGCAGTAGCGAATTACATTTGTAGGCCTCTTTACTTAATGCTAGGCCTGTGCAGAGATTGTCATTGTGTATCACAGGGGCCACTAGGCATAGCATACCTAAGAACTGTAAAATGCGATTCCACACTGGCAATGTGAAATACATTTCAAAATTAAGCCTGTTGTCAGTTTAGTTAACTGAGCATTCAGTATGAACTCAAATATATGTTTATACATACTCAAGTGTAACTTGGAAAAAATGTGAAACATGAATAAATGAGTACATGTTTACATATGCAAAGTGTAAAACTTAAAGATTATATAAGCATTTTTCAATTGCACATTAGTGCACATATAAATAAGGGCCAGATGTAGAAAGCCTCTTGCACATCGCAAACTGTGAAAAACACAGTTTGCGACGTGCAAAAGGGCTAACGCCATGCACAACCTCAAATTGCGAGTCGGTACCGACTCGCAATTTGAAGCTGCGACTCGCAAATAGGAAGGGGTGTTCCCTTCCTATTTCCGACCGCATCGCCATGCTGAGTTGCTTTGTGACCGCGAATGCGGTCGCAAACCAACTCGCAGTTACCACCCACTTAAAGTGGGTGATAACTCATTCGCAAAAGGGAAGGGGTCCCCATTGGACCCCTTCCCCTTTGTGAATGACAAAAAAAAAAATTCTACTCTGAAAAAACCGAAACCAAATGGTTTCGGAAGTTTTTCTTTTTACAACTCGTTTTCCTTTAAGGAAAACGGGCTGCAAAAAGAAGAAAAAAAACTGCTTTATTAATAAAGCAGTCACAGACATGGAGGTCTGCTGTCTCCAGCAGGCCACCATCCCTGTGTGTGCATGGACTCACTATGGGGTCGCAAATTGCGACCCACCTCATTAATATTCATGAGGTGGGTCTTTGCGACCCCATAGCGAGTCGAAGAAGGTGTCTGAGACACCTTTCTGCATGCACTTTTGCGAGTTGCAATTTGCGAGTCGGTCAGAGTCGCAAATTGCAAGTCGCAAATTTTTCCCTACCTACATCTGGCCCTAAATCTCTTATTCTCCACAATATTGCATTTCATTAATGCATTAAAATGCTTCACACATGTTACTATGAATAAGGCACACAGCATGTAAAATGGCAATTATAAGTATATGATCGCGCACTTGTGAAGTGTAAAGGAACGAGTCTAAATTGCAATACCCCATTCCCCCCTCTGATGGCAATGTTAGCCATCACAATCAAGACACTAATCTTATCAGATAAGGTCAAGTCAAAACCTTATGGTTTTCAACATTTTTGAGCTTATGTTTTCTAAGTGTTTCATTAACTCATACAGTCTATACTGCGTCTCCTCCATTTCTATACTGTTTCTCTTCCTTTTCACTTTCTTTTCATTTTATATTTCCTACCTTGCCTTTATACACTTGTATCCCTTAAAGATAATGAACAACCAAATTCCATAAATGGCAATGCCTATAAGAGGTCTCAAAATGGAACCCACTATTCCACTTCCCAAGTTTCCAAACCATTTGCCACTTTAGCAAATCCATTTCAAGTTTCTTCCCAGGCACCTGTCACTTCCTATTACTTTCAATTTATTTTTAAGTCTGCTCCTCCCTCCTTCATGAGAAGGATCTCTATTGCAAGGCGGTTCTGCATTATCATAGATATAATGGCTATCATTTCAGTACCTACAACTAACTGTACTAGTTGCTCACGTATATACTATATTGGACAAGTTCCTTATTTTGAGATTATTCAAAATCACTCCTACAGATGTAATCATTGCATCAAATATATCTCCAACTACTTCAGCACTGCATTGCTCATTTCTATCATATGTTTCCAATACAGGATCATTCAACTGTTCTACATGATAAGTCGTTGGGAAAACTTCAGCGAAATAACATGTACTTTACCACCATTGTGGAAAGGTGAAATTTGTATGTTCCCCACAAACATATTAGACTATAGGATTTACAGGATTTTCTCCTCCCTTGAACAAAGGCCAATTGCCTCTGTATTCAAAAGTGTGATCACAATCTCTCTTTCCCATGTTTTCACTGTGAACAACAGATTGGATTCTATGAACACAGTTTTCCTTTCTGTTGCCAATCTAATTTTAGTGTAGCCTTTGTCCCTGACTGTTGGTGATTTAATTTTTCGGTGACCCACTTTTCATCATATCTTTAATCCCATCCTGTTTTCTCCTGTGCATCTATGGCTCTTTTCCTGTCTTCTATCAGCAAGTCAAATTATGTCTATGAACATAATCTGTACCTAAAGTCATGATAGGTTTAAAGAAACCCTCAGCTGTTTCCATCATTTTGGCGTAGGGGTGATGATTCAAATGTTTAAACAAAGGGATTTTTAGAAAGCACTAAATGATAATCTGAAAAATAATACTGAAAAGCCCTCTTCCATATAAATATTCATCAAAAGGCTACATGTAACACTACATGTAAGAGGAATATGGTAATAGATGATTCACACTGCAGCTGATGCAGGTAACTGAGTGCAGACATAACAGTCCTTAAGGCCTGATTTAGATCTTGACGGTGTTACTGCAAAGCCTGAGTGGCAGCGGACCTGAGAATACCATCAAGTTGAGGGTGTTCCACCCGCCATATTTAGATGTTAAAACTCTGCAAGAGGTGGAATGGCATTGGATTGCTTACAGAGGGAGTTGGTGACAGAACCCAATGGACTTTGTACAATGGCAGGGGCTATGGAATAGAGGTAAGTGACATACACAAAGTATACCTTAGCCATAAGTGTCCCCCTACACTACACAACACACCATCATCGATCCAACATAACAGAGCCTGTGTATTCCAAAAACACTCATTAACATGCATCCATAACACAACAAAAACATACACCATTGACACTCGCACATAATATAACCACAACTTTCACAACTACACACTCAGCTACACAAACAAACTCACACACAAGCACAACTACACGCATCACAGAACATCCACCATACAACAACAATACTCACCTGAATATTTCACATGACAACTCAACATACACATACATAACAACATCGGTCTCAAATGCAAGAGACACACATATAGACAATACCACATCACCCACTCCAGCACCCTTCAACTTAACCAGCAAATCCACACACATATGCATACTGACTCACCTACAGAACAGATAGCACAAACCTACCAGTACAGGTCCCCTTGCAATGCGCACACATGGACAGAGTTGTCAAGTGTGTCAGTACTGTCATTGTGGTGCCAGCATTTATTGGGCAATGAATGATGACATAACAATGACATGTTGTATGTGTGCGATATGCGTGTTGTGCCAGTGTGTCCCCATCCATATGTGATAGAATTGTCTCCCTGTCACATGCATATCACAGTGATTCTAAAAAATAATTAGTGACATGTATGTGTTTGCAGTAGCCCCCACCTCCCTTGCACTGCACACTCAATGTTCCCTGGTATCGTGGCATCCTTACCTTTGATCTCAGCAATGGGGGCTTGTGTTTTCTCCATGGGTCGGTGGCAGCAGTGACTGCAGGTGTTGTTCAGTCATTTCCAGTCAAAAACAGAGGTGAACTCGGGAAAGGAGGTGAGTTTTCATCGCTATTTGCCCCTAAACCTCCAAATCAGAAATGGAGGTCGGACCACTACTTTTTGAGGGTAAGGCACATTCAAATCTGCAAAGCGGAAAGGGTGAGTAGGGTCCCACTGGCAACCACTTTACCCTATACCATTCCTGATGTGGGCAGTGTTTTTTGGAGGAGATGGTGGTTCAAATGCAAGTTTTGGGCGATGGGACTACCAACATCTAAAGACAGTGGGCAGACCGTCATGGCAGCAATCAGGTTTTCAATTGAAAACTCAATGGTATGTTATTACTGTCAACATCTAAATCAGGCCTCAGGTGTCTACAGTGTCAGTGGATTCATAAAGCAATTTAAAACAAGCATTTGAAGAAAAATCACCTCTCATTGAATTTACATGTAATGCTTTAAAATCAAATGTGTGAAAACTATCATCTAAAGAGTTTGGGCTTTAGAGGTAACGTGAGCTTGAAGCTCAGCAAATGAAGGCAATGTAGGTGAAGACAATCCTAGGAGCAAAACAAGCGATCCTATAATTATAGTGAATAATACTATAACTGATTTAGATGTATGCTTATTTGTGTTATTAGTTACCATAACTTCTCTAGAAGCAGACCATTGAGTAGAAATTAGCAGAGCACCTACATTTCTACTTGTACAAATGGCAAAACAAATGTCATGTGATATATAATGAAATCAGTCTTCCCTAACCCGACTCTGTCTTCTTCTAAATGGAAACCTTTCTCTCTGTGATGTCCTAGACATAAAACTTCTCTCTGACAATACTGCAACATTCTCAGCCAAGTGGTTCAACAGAGTAACAGTGACTCATTTACATGCTTGCTGGTTATCCGATGCCACTAACAAGCCATTGTCATAGTAGACAAGGACAGAGTTACAGGGAATCACTAGGGAGCCATGGTTCTTTTTAAGGATCAAAGATCGCGGGCCTCTCTGTACACCCCTGTGGGATTTGGCACCCCACAAAAACATGGTTCTGGAACCGTAAGGAGAAAATATGCTGACTGTCCTCGTGCAAGGGTATAGAGAAGAATGCCTGGTACAAATCAATCACAGTAAACCACACCACCTCACATTGAATTTGGTACCTCAGGCCAACAAGGAACAACACTGTTTTTTCTCAGGTCCTGCACGATGCAGTACTTACTGCTAGGCTTCTGCATGCCCGTGATGGGTGAGTTATGTGGACTTCCCATTATCTTCTTTAAAATGTGGTGTTGTATCATTGACTCAATCACTGGAGTACTCCATGCAATTGTTTTGGGAGTCAGGTTGTACTGAGGGATTCTTCGACATTCAGCATTAGGTTTTACCTTTACATGGACAGGCTCAGCTCCTTTTATGGGACCTATATCCTTTCTTAAGTAGTCTCAGAATTCAGGCTTTACCATATCTCTGAGGTCCAGTGGCAAATCATTATTCATCATTAAAGAGTACAATCCAATATTTGTCCTTTACTCACCAATTTGAAATCAACATCTTCATCATGAGTCTGAAACTCCACACCTTTCAGGGTAGTGAATAGTGCAATTCAACTTGCACAATAAGTCTTGGCCTAAAAAAATCACAGGACTAGAATCACACAAACTGGTCTCTCTCCACACAGGACCCTATTTTAACAGGTACTTTTTTGTTACAGGGTTTGTCTTTTGTTTATTTGCAACTCCTACAACTTAGATTTTTTTTTCCTGTGGGGAGTAGGTTTGGAACCTCTGCTGTTCTAACAGTAGAACAGGTAGCACCAGTATCGATCAAAAATGAAATGAGTGGCCATTTACCTCATCGTCCACAAATGGAACACTCTGGTCTACCTCTAAGACTACACCAAGCACACAGTCTTTTCCCCCCCTCAGGCACAGTCATTGTGGCTGATCAAAGTTGTAGTCCTGAAGTGTGTCAAAAATAGGAAATTGAAGAAAAACATGTGGATTGTGGAAGGGATTCTGAACTTCTGATTAAACTGGTGTACTGGTTAGAATTAAATCTGTGACTGTTTACACTTTGATGACGAGCAGGGTTTGAGGCGCTTGCATCACTGCAGCTTTTGGCACATTAGGACTTTGCATTCCCTGTATTGGTATATTTTGTGGCTGTATGGGGTTATTACCCAGTGTCTGCGTCAGCCCTGAATTCTGAACCTGATTTTCATTCATTACTCTGTTGGGATTAGGAAGAAATTCCCACTTCCAATGTCCTAACTTTTTACAGTAATGACATGGATTTGATCTCTTCAACACTGCCACATCAATCCCAGTTCTCAGGTCAACTGGAACACCACGACCTCTACCTTGGTGTGGGTAATCATTTCTACCTTGCATCATAGGAGCTCCCTGCTGATGCACACTTTGCATAGCACCAAGATGCTCTACATATAGTTGATTGAGACTTCCCCTCTGTACTGGCTTCACCTAGGCCAACATAAGCTTCTCCTTCAATTGCTTCTGCTTTATCTCCAGTTTATCACTACAATATTTTGTATATCTCAAACTCTCATCCACTAACTTATTCTGCCAACAAATTAAATATCAAGCTAAACTCAGGTCTCATTCCTGTCACAAACTGAAACACAAAATGTATTGTATCCTTGGTTTCAAGACTTTCCATCCCATAGTGCTATTCAAACACCTGCAACAATCTTCATATAAAGCATGGACAGACTCCAGGCTCTTAAGTTGTTCCATTAATCTTTACCCAGTTAATGCTTTTTGCCGGTAATATCCCTTTTAAAAAGGTAATCACGTGCTGATACATTTTTATTGCTAAAGGCAAAGGGACATGAGATTTCTCTGAGGCGTTTCTCTGGCCACTCTACAGCTACTTTTCATTCTGCCTACAAATCACTCTGTACCACAATGTTGAAAAAGATATTCCAATCCACCCACAATACTTGTGAAATCTTCACAAATCGATCAACTTGGATGTGATACTCCACTGGCTTCTCTCTCAATTTAGAGAAATTGTTTGTGAGTGACAAAATATCACTTCTATGACATGGCTCATGGAAGTAACCGCCACCCGGCACTTCTCTTAATGAAAAATTTGAAGCGCCTTCTCTATCTATCAAGGACAGAGGCAGCCTTCCCATTGCTTTCCCCTTGCTGTCTTCTGATCTTTCTTCTTAGCTCATCTGTCTTCTGACTTGTCCAACTCAATCCATTTTTGGATACTACCCAAAAATTCCTTAATTTTGCATTTTCTTTCCTGACATCCTCACACTGAGGATATCATTTTCATCAGAACATGCATGATAACTTTCTGCAATTACTTAGTTTTTCTTAAATCTACATAATAAGTTTGACCCAATGTAGACAGCTTATTATGATTTTGTCCTGCACATTCAGTAACATCTTTGCACTTGTATATGAGTTAATTTTCTTGCTAGGTTTCAGATCAGTAACCATCAAGTTTTCCTAATATCATTGCATCTAATTCTAATTTTAATTTGAGCACATCCACTGCATTCTTCCATCCAGTAGATTGTGTTTCCCTGCATAATCCTGAACCTCACCTTCTCGTGGGGACCTACTGAAAAACTCAATCAAATCACCTGCAGGGAAATGGGTTCTGGTAACAGTACCTCCCACTTTTTGCCTAGTTTTTAGATGTAACTTTGACTGAAGTGCATGTGGTTCCTGCTAACCAGGTCCTCAGTGCCAGTGTTCATTTCTTTAAACAAGACACCTGGGGCCAGATGTAGGTAGGAAAAATTTCGCGATTCGGAAATAGCGACTCCATGCGAATCGCTATTTCCGACTCGCAAAATCAAATGCAAGAAATATTTGCGATACCAATTTGCGAGCCGCAGAGGTGTCGCACTGCAATTTGCGACCTTCGCTTTTAGAGAGGTTGCAGTTTGCGACCTCGCTAAAAGCAAGATCGCACTTTGCGAGAAGGGTGTCGCAAATTGCAACTGACTCACAAATTGCCTGCAGGTGCACCACAACAGTTTGGAAACCTACTTCCTGGCTCTTGGTGATGACATCAGAACCAGGAAGTCATCAAATACACCTGGGAGGAGGGAGGACCACACCCATTTCAAACTGCTGTGCCACACCCAGGGGAGAGGAGCTGCAGCAACAATGGAGGAGACAGGCAGTGCTGGCAGAAGGAGGAAAGTGAAATTTTCTGACAAGGAGTTGGATGTGCTGACAGAAGAATGCTGCCTGCATCATGATGAAGTTTTTGGGAAAGGCAGCAATGAGTGTCCCAGACACTCAAAAGAAAAGGATATGGCAGCAGATACAGGAGAAGATCAATGCCATAGGGGTGAGCCACCGCACCCTCAAGGAAATTCGCAAAACGGTGGTGTGACCTGCACTCCAGGACCAAGGAGAGGGTTGTGGAGCACATGAGGGAGATGAGCGGCACCAGAGGAGGCCCATCCACCGTCCCACCACCCACAGCCCTGTAAAGCATGGTGGAGCAGACACTGGAGCCAGAGGCTGGTAACAAGGCGTGAGAGAACTGGACAGTTCAGCGCCAGGGACATCAAAAAGTGAGTACCATGAGATATGCTTTGACACCCACAAATGCAGTATACACACTATCCCAGTACACAGCAGCAGGCACCACCAGACTAGCTCCATTCCAGTCTAGCAACCTCTAGAATAGTGCATTATGGGTAATGTAGTACAGTAGTCAGAATATAGGCAAATGTTTATTATGAGGCATAAAACAGATGTGCGAGACTGACAGTGTATCCCCTATGTTCCACAGGTCTCCCACAAAGCACCCCCAGCAGCGACATCAGGCAGGGAGAAGAACATGGGCCAGAGCCACTGCAGGAGGCTGCCGGTGAAATTGCAGGGCCCAGCAGGACACCACCAGGCTCCATTGAAGAACAACCGCAGGACATGGGGGCAGCAGAAACAACACCAGGGCCCAGCCCCACAGAGAGGTGCACAGAGCCAGCAGCTGGAGGAATGCGCAGATGCCGGCGCAGAGTTCAGTCGGTGCCCCAGGATGTGGTAGGGGAAGCAGACTTTGCGAGCTTGGAGGCATCGCTCATTCATGGTCAGCGCCTGCAAAACAGACAATTAAGGTCCATCACCAGAACCCTCAATAGAATGCAGAGCACAATGACACATGGGATGACGAATGTGAACAGTCAGTTCAACCGCATGAATGAACATCTGGGGGATTTAACACAGGCCATCCAACATTTGGTGACTGAACTAGTGGCAGACCGAGGACATGCAAGGCGCAGGGAGAGCCACACTGCTGCACGCTTTGACTGCCTGGCAGCATCTATTCGGCGTCTTGCCACAAATACAACAGGCCTGTCAAGGCGTACAGTCAGCCTCCAGGTGGAACTTGGGCACTTCGCAGGGGATGTGGCGCGAGGACTTGGCCCCATCAGCCATGCGGTGGACCTTATGGAGAGCAGGCAGGCTGCAAGGGGCACAGGGGAGACCCCTCAGGACAGCGAGGAGGGGTCAACCATTAGTGTGTCTGCCAGTGAGTCCCGTGTGCTACGGAGTAGTAGTGCACGGCAGGGGTCAGGGGACCCACCAGGGATGAGCCATGGTGGCCGCTCTAGGAGGAGGGTGTGAGCCACCAGACTGTACTGTACATAAGGCACATGAATTATAATGTGTCTTAAATGCAAATGGACAATTACAGACTGTGACCTACAGCAATATTCTTTTTCCACATAGTTTAGAAATAAAAAGGTTTTGTTTGTTTCACTACATAACTGGGCTATGTGTGTCTGACATTAGTTAGTGTGGTGACAGTTGCCACGTACCTGCCAAAGTATTGGTTTGCAATGTGGTTCCATCTCTGTCTGCCTTCATTTGCGATGCTTCTATCCCCAGGCTGTCGGTGTGGTAGCTCTTGCTCCTCATCCTCTGTGTCTGTGCCTTCAGGGGTGAGATGTAGCCCACGTCTGGTGGCAATGTTGTGTACGATTACACAGGCGGCAACAATCTTCCATGCTGTTTCTGGGGCATACTGGAGTGCACCTCCACTTTTGTGGGGGCATCTGAATCTTGCCTTTAACAAGCCAAAGGTCCTCTCAATGACAGTTCTGGTCCGCCGATGTGCGCTGTTATATCGCCTCTCATTCTGATTGCCAGGTGTTAGGTACAGGGTAAGTATCCATGGTCTCAGGGCATATGCATTGTCACCTGTTTGACAAAAATAAGCAAATTTAGCAGGGCATCAATAGTTTACACAGTGACCTGTATGTTTGGCTTCAGGGTGTAGTCAGCAATACCTAACAGATATCCGCCTCCAAACTCCCCACGTTCTAGGCGTTGGTGTATCCCACTGTGCCTGAATATGTATGAGTCATGTGTACTCCCTGAATATTTAGCTACAATGCCAGTAATGACATTATGGGTGTCACATACCCCCTGGATGTTTAGTGAGTGGGTACATTTCCTATTGCCGAACACATATTCCAGATTTGCAGGAGGACAGATTTGTATATGTGTCCCGTCCACACACCCTATAACATGGGGGAAGTTGGCAATTCTGTAGAACTCCAACTTGGTGCTGTTAATTTCTGCCTCATTCCTGGGTAAGTATATATATCTGGACATGTGTGTGATTATGGCATCTAGGAATGATCTGAAGAATCGTGATAGTGCACTTTGGGATACCCCACCTGCCACAGCAATTACCCCCTGATAGCTACACGAGGCCAAGAGGTGCAGTGAGCATAGCACTTTCACATGTGTAGGGATGGCGCTGCCGCGCATTGTCTGTCTTTCAAGCTGAGGATTCAGTAGTTCAATTAATTCTAAGATTGCAGCACTGCTCGGTCTATATTTGTCATAAAATTCCTCCTCAGTTTGTTGAAATAGTGTCTGCCTGGTTCGCTATATCCTCTCCTGTCTCTGCCTCCTCCTCCGCTGCTGGGCCGCCTGGACTCTCCTCCTCCATGCTATCACATACAGTTCAGCCATTTTGAGTCACCAAGATGCAATTTGCGACTGGCCTTTGCATATGGTTTGCGACTCGCAATTTGCGACTTCCTATTTGCGGGTCGCAAAATCAGGTCGCAAATTTTGCGAGTCGGTAATGGCTCGCATCACTATTTGCATTTCGGAAATGGGATTTTTGCATCCCATTTCGGATTTTGTGAGGTTGCAAATAGCGATTCGGGCCATTTGCGACTCGCAAAAGTTTGCTACATCTGGCCCCTGGTCACTTGATCCCCAAGTGACCAGGCCTTTCAGCATATCTAGAAGTCTCGAGTAAATGGTACCTCTGGTACCTAGTGAATGGGGACCAAAGAGGGCCCTTCAGAGCTGCAGCACAACTTGTCCCACTCTGAGGGACCCAGAACCAACCTAATGCAGACTGCCATTACAGGCTACATGACAAGTTGCTCCTAAAATTTAAAATACAACATGGATCATACTTGTGTGTCATGCCCTCTAAAACACTGATTGTAATATCTGTAAGACACCCCTCCAGTAGGCCTTCAGCCCTTAGGCAGGGTGCATTATATTACAAGTGAGGGCATATATGCATGAAAAAATATACCCCTACTATGTCTTTGTTGATTCTAACACATAGTGAGTGTCCAGAGAAGCCATTTTAAATATATGTGCTGGACACTGGTCAGTAGGAGTTTCCCAGCTACATGATGGCTTCTCTGAACCTAGGGATGTTTGGCATCAAACATCTTGTATTAATAAACCCCCACTGATTCAAGTGATAGATTTATTAAAGCATGTACCCAGAGGGCACCTTAGAGGTGCACCTGCAAAAATTACCAACTGTTGGTGAGTTCATAGACCGGTTCTGGGCAGCCGGTCACCAACAGATATGACTTCCCGGGGGAGAGCCTCTACTTTCAAGAGAGCAGAAACAAAACCCTGTTGGGCTGGGGTGTTGCCCACCCTTCCCCAGAGGATGACCTGCAATCCAAGGCAGAAGCTTCAAGGAAGCACACCATCTTTGAAATGCAGAAACGGCCTTCCTCAGAGGAGGATGCCAACCCCCCCACCCTAGGGCCCATCTAGCACCTGGACAGGTGGGAATATTAGCTATGCAGGAAGTGTGTCACACTTCCAGACTAAAAATACCACCAGGGTGGCCAGCCTGAAGTGAACACAACTTAGGAAATTCCACCATTTTGCATGCAGTAGAATTTAGGATCTCTAGACAGGGTGATGCCTACTCCCAATAGGAAGTGGTCAGGTCATTAAGGGGATGTAGTGACCGCAAGGGTAAGCAGCCCATTGGCTACTGCATTTCACTCCCCTTAACACCCCTTAAATAAGTATTTAGAGGACCCCCTGACACCAGATCCTCAGATCTTTACTTGCCACAAAAGAAGACATAGACAAGAAGACTGCTGGACCTGAAAACCGCAGAGCATGACTGAGTTGGCATCCACCCTGCCGGCCTGCGAGCTGCACTTGACCCTTGAGGAGCAACTGACCTGTCCTGCTGCTCCAGCCTCCAACAAACAGGGAGAGCTGCAAGTGCCTTATCAATCACCAGAAGGAACTGCTTGAATACATCCTGGCTAGCCTGGCTGATGAGGGGTGATACCCTGAAACCGCTACCAGGATGCTTCTTTCCTGTCCAGGGAGGACCTGGCCTGGCAGTTCGGGCTGGACTTGTCAGGTTTACCAGTTCCTCAGGAGCAGTACCCTCAAGAGACTCACCTTATGGCAGCGCAGATTCTGAGACTAGGTGATGGCCAGATGAGGCGAAGGGGATTAGGGAGAATACTGTGGGGAGGGAGATTTGGAACAGACAATTGCACTAACACATTTTGGATTTTTGAATACTTATTACCTGTGGGTAAATTACTGGAGTTACAGTGTCGAAGGCTCCAGTTACTTTATCGGTGAATCACATTTCATAAGTTCTCAGAATACTTTGGAATCCACTTGGTTCTCAGGTTGCTTTAGGTCTTTTTGGCCTAGACCCTAATCCTATTGCACAAGATCAGTTATTACTCATTAACACAAACAGTTCAGGATTATCTTTCAGTTCTCTACAACTATATCTCTAGAGTTTGCCAGCAAGTTATTTCTTAGTTCAACAAAACGGTCTTTGGGGCCTCAGATAATAACTTCAAGAAGGCCTCACAAGCCTGTTTATTAAAAAATACTTAGTATTTATTAAGTTATAAGTTCCGATTATACACATATGTGACACTGATACTTTACATCCAGGCTTAGGTCTTGGTGCTTATTCAGACTTTTCCTGATCACATGTTGTACACATCAATGTTACAAATGTGTTAGCCTAAATCGCAGTTAACAACACAGAATGATATGCATTAGTCTTTTCAAACATGGGCTTAGTTCAAAATCTAGGTGCTCAGGTGATTAAATTCAGTTATATTCGGAAGACAGAATCGAAAAAGTGGCAACGCTTACGATCGTGTTGATTACTAAAACTAAAGAAGGACACAGTTAAAGCAGTTGCCATGCAAATGAAAACATTAAAAAATGACTACAACTACCTGCAGATGTTGTAATGGAAGCCTGATGCCTTTGGTGCCCTGTATGGATTACAGCTTACTTCACAGTCATTCACAAGCAATAAACATGCGATTTTGTAACATAGAAAGAAGGAACACATATTATTTGTAATTCCAACAGGCATAATCATGCCATAGTCAATGAGCATTTTTATAGATCTGGCAGATATACTTAAGCCAGACTGTAATGGATCATGACAGTCCTCCCCATCAAAAATAGATATACTAACAACGCGTTGGGGAAAGACGATGCAGTTTGTGAAAGGTATGAATCAACCAGGGAGCGTACACTATATCACTGGGCTCCCATGATTCCTCCTCGGGTCCATAGCCTTTCTATGAAATCAAATACCATAACTTCCTTTATTTTCTCTTGCTAGCTTTGATTAAATAATCTCAGAGTGATCTCCAGTGACTAGTGGTGGAGGGTGAGGTTGAGAAGACTTACGTGCTGGTTTCATCAAAGATGTGTGAAACACTGGGTGAGTTTTTTTGGCTTTTGAAATGTCTAGTTGAAATGCCACAGGATTTCTACGCTGTTGATGATGTAGGGGCCTACAAAACATAGATGAAACCTGTGCTGTTGTTTAAATTACAAATTTCTTGGAAAGCCAGACCCTATCACCTGGTTGACAGTCAAGACCTAATTTCCTTTTTCTGTCTATAAATTTCTTGTAACTTGCTTTTGCTTTTATCACATTTTGTCATAGCTGTTGTATTAGATTAGTCATTTCTTGTAGCTTAGAATTCATATCTGAGATCTGTTTTCGGCTTGTGGTTTTAGAAAAGGAATAAACCTTGAATGAAAACCATGAATGGCAAAGAAGGAAGACATAGGCGGTCATTATGAACACGGCGGTAAGCACCGCTGACCACCGTGGCAACGGTGAACAGAAGACTGCCATTGGCGGTGAACAGAAACCCGCCATACAATGAACCAAAAATCTGATTCTGACAAAAATCACCAGTCCACCAGTCTCCGCCAGGACCCTGTTGGTGGAAATGCTGGACCTCCCACCCCGCCACTGCCGAGTACACCCACATCCCACCCTCCAAATAACGATGCACAAATCACCATGGTCAGTGGAAGCCGAACGACCATTGGCGGTGCAGACCGCCACAGGTGGCAAGTGGACCCAACTGTAAGAAGTGCACAAATTGGCTAATTTAGAAACCCACACACCTGACACACATCCACAACACCATAAAACACTCACAGACACACCCCACAATCCTTTGCAACAAAAGTAGGCCAACGAAGACAGAGGTCACCAGAAGCAGATACGAATGCCTCAATCCACGAGACTTACACCCAACCACAGAAGAGCACCTTCACCGAGATTCCACCCCAGACACCATTCACCACACTCACC
The DNA here is from genome assembly GCF_031143425.1 of Pleurodeles waltl. NCBI lineage: Eukaryota > Metazoa > Chordata > Amphibia > Caudata > Salamandridae > Pleurodeles > Pleurodeles waltl. The sequence continues at coordinate 694,769,028 of NC_090436.1, read as the reverse complement.
ATGGTACCCCCCAAACACCCACGCTTCACAGAAAGGGAGCTAAGGACCATGGTGGATGAGATCCTGAAGATCAAGCCACAACTATTCGGGGCTCAGGAGCAGCACACACCCATCGCCAGGAAGATGGAGCTATGGCAGACCATTGTCAACAGGGTAAATGCAGTGGGACACCATCCACGCACCAGGGACGACATCCGCAAGAGATGGAATGACCTGCGGGTGAAGGTCAGGACTATGGCATCCAGACACCACATTGCAGTCCAGAAAAGTGGGGGAGGACCTTCACCAACACCATCCGACTACACTGACTGGGAGGAAAAGGTACTGGCCATCCTGCACCCTGAGGGCTTCACTGGACTCACTGGAGGAATGGACTTGGGTAAGTCATCTACATTTACCCCACATCCATCACACCTGTAATGCATGCACCACCCCAACCCTCCAACACCCACCAGGACGAACATCCCACCCAGCCCACAGGCACTGAATCCACCACCCCTGCATGCTCACAAACCCACTAACAGGCCCACATCCCCCCTTGTACAGCCACCCACCCCTGCAAGGAAGCACAATGACCTATAACACCCACAATACACCTCTACATACAAAGCTAAAAGCAATGCTAACCCCACTAAAGCATCCTGCATGGCCCCAAAGTGTGTAAGCTTCACAAACCCGTCCAAGCCTCTGCACCCCATCCGACAATGCTAATGTAACAGACATGTCCATTTCCCCCAAAAGGCACCACTACCCTTGCCACCCTGATGGATAGGACAAGGAGTGACAGTGTCCCCCAGGGAGACAGAAACACCTCACAGGACACTGGTGATGGAACCCTGGACACTGATGAGCAGGCTGGCCCCTCACACAGTCCTGGACTGTCACCATCCAGCAGCCCCACCCAGGATACCACTAACATCCCAACCACCCAGGCAATAACATCAGCCCAGGGCAACCATCCACACACCTGTGTATCCAGGCCACAGAATGATAGAACACAGGTACAGAGGCCACAGTCACCCCCTACCAACAGGCAGGAAGATGATGGCCCCAGTACAAGTGGCACCACCAGACCTGTGCAGGGGACACAGGCACAGGGGTCTAGGCCCAGTGGGAGGGCATCACTGGCCCAGGGGGAAGGCCACGAGATGGATGCTGCAGCCCAGGACGTGATCTCTGAGGTCCTGGGGGGCCTACCACCATACCCAGGACAGATTGGCCCAGATAGTATCCACCCTGGAGCAGAGTCAGAGGATGCAGCAAGCACACCACCAAGAGGCCATGGAACAGTGGAAACTGCACAACGCCACAATGGCCAGCATAGCAGGTGTGCTACAGCAGCTTGTCCAAACCCAGCCTGAGGCCCACACAGTACAGGAAGCCCCCACTACAGCACAGGAGACAGACCTGACAATAAGAGCATCAGCAACAACTTCACCCGAACTACCCTCTGAGGAAACACAGGGGACCTCCAACTCATCCCCTACAGCCCAACAACAGGCGCCCAAACAGACCCTCAGACCAAGATATGGGACTGGAACTCATGCCAAGAACAAGGCCCCCTCAAAGAAGTGACTCTGCAAAAATCTGTCCACCAACTATCCCACTCAAACAACCACCAAACAGTGCTAACAATAATTAAGAACTCATTGAAGCATTGATGGACCTACCAATACTGACAACAATGCTGCTACCATGTTGGCATTTAGGATAACCACCATTGACCCACTGCCATCACTGTAATTTGCACGATTTAATCCCTGCACCAAATAAAACACATATCACACCTGTAACAATGCCCCCTGTCATAATGTGTGAACAAAGTGAAGTATGGATGCAACTGGTTGATAACTACTTTTTTTATACCTGCGAATCATGAATTGAACCTCTCGCCTTACATGTTGTTGTGCCTAAATATGTTTAGAAAAAGAAACATTAAATTGTATTCTGTCCTATGCAGACCTGGACACAGTGGCAATTAGTACATTCCACCCCCACCCTCCCCCAGATGACAAGGTACACTGACAGTATGATGCACAATCTCAGCCCTTAGTCCACATAGTTACTGGAAGTAGAGTTGTATCAGTTGGGTCCTGGAATTTACATTTTGCCCTTCCTAATCATCACCATCACTCTCGTCCCCTCTCCGAGGAAGCTGGTCTGGATATACAGCACCCTCCACCTCCAAGAGGGGGCTAGATTTTCTCACAGCCATGTTTTGCAGCATGCAGCAGGCCACCATTATTCTACACACTTTTTCAGGCCCATAGGCCAGGGAACTGCCAGAGATATGCAGACAACTAAATCTAGCCTTCAGGAGACCTATTGTGTGCTCGATCACCCTCCTAGTACGTCCATGGGCCTCATTGTAATTAATCTCTGCATCTGTTCCAGGATTCCTCACTGGTGTCAGGAGCCAACGCAAGTTGGGATAGCCAGAATCACCTAGAAAAAGGTGCAAAACAACTTTCATTGACAAGCCTCCGAGACAGACAGCCTGGATGTGTGCTAGGTGGCAATAAGTGACAGGAACACCTACCTATGATCCATCCTCTGTCCTCTTGTAGTTGTTCTATCTTGTGTGGCACACTACTGTTCCTCAGCACAAATGAATCAAGGACTGAACCAGGGAACATGGTATTAACATGTGTGATGTACTGGTCTGCAGTACACACCAATTGAATGTTCATGGAGTGAAAGTTTTTCCGGTTTCTGTACACCTGTTCACTGACTCTTGGGGGGATTATAGGTATGTGGGTGCCATCGATGGCACCTATCACATGGGGTATGTTGGCAAAGGCATAGAAGCCTGACTTGATGGCAGGGAGGTCAGTACTTTGGGGAAACCTCACATAGGACTGCAGGCGTCGTACAAATGCATTCAGGAATCTTGTCAATATAATGCTAAACATTGGCTGTGAAGAACCAGCACCCATGCCAACTGTCACTTGAAATGAGCCCGTGGCCAGGAAATGGAATGCAGACAGCACCTGCACTTCAGTAGGGATGGCATGCTGATTACGATTTGTCAGAGTCAGTGCAGGATTCAGTAATGCACAAAGTTCAAGAATAGTTGCACGTGTGAGTCGGTAATTGATAATGATGTGACGCTCCACCATGGTCAGCAAATCAACAGGTGGTCTGTACACCGATGGGGCCCTTCCTCGCCACAAGTGTCAGTACCTGGGAGGAGTTGGAAACACGTGTGAGGAACACACATACATGGGATCACATTGTCAGTCACTGATCACTGCTGACTTGATTGTAGCAACACAAATGCATAATGTGTTTTACATAACATCAACTTGACCACAATTATAGATCAGGGCTTTTCAGGTGAGGTAATGTAAATAGTGACATGCCTATATGTGTTTGGGGAACATTAGAGCCTGCATTGTGCAGATGGCAGTTTTATAAATGCGTAGTTATTGCCAAAATGTCTGCCCCATGTAATCCAGAACTGTTGTTGTGGAAGTGACCTCATACCGCTAGAGGTTGACTTAACAGCGTAAGGCGGTGTGTACCACCGTGTGCAAAATCATTGGTTAACATGGATGTCAATGGGGAATCCTAGCGTATCATGATAACCGCAGGCGGTGACGGTGCACACCGCTGCGGTGCGTACGTGAAGTCGTCACCCCAACTTCACTTGACTCCCTGATCTCGTGCAGGCAGGTACTCCACTGAGTGTACTGCTGTGTCCTGCCTCTGGTCATGGAAGTGGCTTGTGTTGCAGGAGAAAGTGCCCCGGCCTTCACCCAAGAGGAATTGGAGAGGCTCGTGGATGGGGTCATGCCCCTGTACGGCAAGCTCTACGGATGGCCAGAGGTACAGGTGAGTAGGGGGATTGTGGGCCATGGTTGTGTGTAATGGATGGTGTTGGCAGCATATATGTGTGCACCTCTGACCCTTGGTGGGACATGGTTCCTGACATGCTGCGTGTGTATGTGCTGTTAGTCCATTTGTACTGTCCGTCCCATCGTGGACGTATAGCCAGCTGTATATGTGTGCCAAGTGCCTGACCTCTGTGTTACATTTCTGTGTGTCCCTTTTAGGTAAGCGCCCACCAGAAGAGGGCACGTTGGCATGCCATCACCAAGGGGGTGAGGACCCTGGGGGTCTACAACCGGCGGAGCACCCACTGCAGGAAGAGGTGTCAGGACCTGCTGCGCTGGGTGCAAAAATGTGCGAGGCCCAGCTGGGGAAGTCCTCCCAACGGGGAAGGGGTGCCCATTGGGCACTGACCCCCCTTATGCTATGCATTCTGGTGGTGGCGTACCCAGACCTGGATGGGCGCTTGAAGGCTGCACAGCAGTCACAAGGGAGTGAGTACACATACCCAATATTTGACCCTTGATGGATGTCTGTGTGTGCATTTGGGTTTATGCTGCTTAGTTGCAGGGACTCTGGCTGATGTCCATCTTTCTGATGTCCCCTGTGGGGAATAGGGGTGTTTTGGTCAGGTCTCCTACACATCGGGTCCTTAAGTCGTTTAGGGAATGGCTGTAGAGCAGGGTTCTGGGCACTAGTCAGGGGCATAGCCATGGGTATAGTGGAAGGTGCTGCCTGTTGGAGGGTCTTCTATGTGGGTGTATGTAGGAACCACTATGTTCACTCCATTCAGCTATTTACAAGTGTCTCTCCTGTTTTGTCTCCCCATCCCTGTTCTCTTGTGTTGTCTGTGTACATCTGCATCATCTGGCGACGGAGTTGAGGTACCAGCGAGTGTGGATGCAGTGGCCCACAGATCCTCGGAGGCAGAGTCGTCCGACGCCAATGGGACCAGTAGGTTGGAGGGTGAGGGGAGTACCACAGGGGAGGCAACTACCACTGGAGGTAGTGACTCTGATACCTCCTCCGATGGGGGCTCGCTGGCAGTGGCGGACCCTACAGTAGTGGGCACACACCTACTGTGTCATCTTCTGCCACCCCCCATACCATCACCGCCCTCCCATTTGCTCCCCACTGAGTTGCCCGTGCCCACTCACCCAAAAGGGTGGGCATCTCCTTCGCCACAGGCACCTCTTCCCTTGCCCAGTCAGCCCTGCTGCCCTCACAGAGGAGGCTATTGACCTCCTGAGAACCGTCTCTGTAGGGCAGACAACCATCGTCAATGCCATCCAGGAGCTAGCATCAGAGATGCAGCAGACCAATGCCTATCTGGATGGCATTCACGGTGCCGTGTCTGGCCTACAGAGATCTTTTCAGGCTCTAACCTCCTCTTTGACGGCAGCCAGGGATCCTGGTCATTCTGTCCCCTCTCCAACCTCCTCTACCCCTTCCAGCACCCAACTCCCTTCACCCATCCAAAGCACACATTCTGACATGAAGGCACACATCTCAACACACAAGAAGCACACTTCTAAACACAAGCACCACACCTCCCACCACAAGCATTCACACAGCCAACATACACATGCACATACAGCAACATCCACTTCCCCCAGTGTGCCCACCTCTTCCGCCTCCCTTTCAGTCCCCTCTACATGCACACCCCCAGGCACTGCACCTTCATTCACTGTTGCTGACACTGTTCCTGCAGTCAACTCAATAGCACACATCCATTCATGCACCCCAGACACAAAACCTGCACTCACCACAACTACTTTAGTTGACACATGCAGCACACTCACCAGACTTGCAGACACCCAAACAACATACATTCACACTGGCAGCCTGTCTTCTCCCACTGTGTCCACCCTCCTCCTCAAAAAACACACAGACGCATCAAAACACCCACCCATCACACATCCACCAATCCTCAGCATACTGTCCAGTCACCTGCACCCACAACACGCAAACCTACACCACTGAATACCACACCCTCTACCTCCACTCCCACGCCCTCCTCCAGGTCCAACCCAATTGCTCCAAATAAACTTTTCCTCTCCTGTGCTGACCTATTCCAACCCACTGACCCACCCCGTCTCATCCCTAAACGTGCACACCTCCTTGCCCTTTCCACTCCTCCCACTTCACAGCCCGCCCCTGTCCACCCTTCACATTCCCATGCCCCTTCCCCAGAGAGGAAGAAGCCCTGTGCTGAGCCAATTCCATCTGGCTCAACCCGATCCAAGCACACTACCCCACCTTCCAAGGCCAAACCCAAACCCCCTCCAACTTCCGAACGCAAATCCAAGACCCACCGCCGTCATATATCCCCACTCCACCACCCCCTGCCCCTGTTCATTGGGGTGCCTGGATGTCCCATTGTTGCCCCTATAAGGTGGAGTACTGTTGCACTTGTGGGAGCCAGGTGGGGGCCATTGTAGCCCATGGGACTCATGACACTATGGACTGGCCATTGGCCTTACTTACAAATCATTCGCTCAGAGAGCTGAATTAAAAGTTTATGTGTGGCCTGTGTTGTTGGAGGCACACCCTGGATCTGTGGTCTCTTGTTTCATTGTTTGTGGGTGTGGGGCACATGTATGTACTTTGAGCAGGTTGGATTTGCCTTGTGTCGGGTAAGTACCTCTTGCTGTGGGGTGTATGGCTTGTGCTGCTGTGAATGGTTGGGGGAGTGTTGCAGGGTGGGTAGAGTGGGTGGTTATATAACTGTGCCCTTTTTTGCCTTGTTTCGTGGGTTGCAGTACTTACCGTCGTCGTCTTTGTCGGCAGTCTCGGTCATGGAGGTATATAGCAAGGAGCAGGGCTGGCATGATCTGCAGCTCTCTATCCATGTCTGCTTCAGCGTGTTGTGTTAGCCTCTGGTGAGTGTTTCCTTATATTTGCGTTGTTTCCTCCTGGCTTTGCGTGGCGGTGGTTCCCGCCCCGGAACTGACGGCGGTCTAGTGGTTCATTATTTGATGGGCGGGTTGGGCCTTTCCGTCGGCCTGTGGACGGACTCTGCTGTTGTTGTCGGCACTCCTCTGCTGGCGGTGGGTGTTTTTCATGATGCCTGTGTTTCAGTTGCTTCATTATTTGGCGGTCCGGACAGCTCCTCTATTGGCGGTTTTTACCGCCGCCGGTGCGGTGTTTACCGCCATGTTCATAATGAGGGCCATAGTAGTGGATGTATGGTTGAGCTTCTTGTAGACAAATTCGGTCTCCTAAAGGAGAGTTGCCCAGGACCCTTGAGTAATGGATAAGTAGCTACAGAGATATTGCTTGAGAGCTTGGTTTACTCTTTCTGTTTGGCCATTGGACTCCGGATGGAAACTGGTAGAGAGTTTGTTTTTGATGCTTAAAGCGTTACACCAGGCTATACATAACTTTGAGAAAATGTAGGGCCTCGGTCTGATGTAATGGTGTGAAATAAACCCTGTAATCGTACCACCTGATGAAGGATCAATTAGATTAATAGTGTTGCTTTAGGTATTCCCTCACAGGCCACAAAGTGGTACATTTTAGGCAGTCTGATCCACTATCGCCAGGATAGTATTTTTACTCTGATCCTCTGGCAGATTTGTGACAAAATCCAGAGAGATCCTATACATGAGTCACTGTAGGCTCAGAACACTAGTCCTCATTTTAGGGATTGATCTGATTTGGCCTGTGCACAGATATCACAGTTCTGGATGTATGTGATCACATCTTTCTTCCAGCTGGGCCACCAGAAAATTCTCCTCTTGTGTTTTCGTGTTCCCAGGGTGGCCTGCTGATGATTGATTATGACACCAGTTGGGAACCAGTTGTTGGAATTGTTTAACAGCCACGTACAATAATTGATTCTGAAAAGGCACATCTGCTCAATGTTTTGTGTCATCTCATTGTAACAGGATAAAGAATCTTCCTTATTATTCTCACTGCTGGGTTTAAAGGTTATAATGAAGTTCAATTCTGCAAAGAGCAGTGTCCATCTCAGTTATCTCTGAGTTAACGCTTGAGCACACTGCAAAAATTGCAGATTACGATGATCAGTATTTAATGTGATAGGATGCTTACTGTCAAACAGATAATGATGGCACTCTTTCAAGGCTACTCAGATTGCTAGCAATTTTTTCTCTGCTACAGTATAATGTCTTTCAGCAGGTAGGAACTTTTGAGAGGTATGCAGGATGCAGTTGATGGGATTCTTCATCTCTGTGCGAAAGTAAGGCTCCTATGGTAGTATCAGAGGTGTCCACCTCAACCATGAATGGTATATTTTGTCTGGGTGTTTGAGAATTGAAGCCAACATAAATGATCTTTTTAGGTCTTGCAATGCACTATTTGCGTCTTGTGTCCAACTGAACTTCACTCCAGTCATCAACAATTGTGTTAATGGAGATACTTGGGTGATGAATCGTCTGTAAATGTTTGTCAATCACAAGAATGCTGGATGTACTTGACAGACTTGGGTGCTGGCCAGACAAAATAGCTTGTATTTTTAATTCTGACATTGTTATTCCTTGAGGGGAAAGAATGAAGCATAGACATTACACTATACACACATGAAATTTGCATTTGATAGCATACAAAACAAGCCGTTTTGGCGTAGATGTGTCAGAATTATTTGAACATGTTCTTCATATTCTTTCAAGGAGGCTGAGTAAATGAGATATCATCTATATTGATGATTGCAAACCAGTCTACGATTTTTTCTAATATGTCATTAGCAAAACATTGGAATGTCGCTGGGGCATTACACTACCAAATGGCATAACACAGTACTTAAAAATGCTGAAATGCTGAAACGCATTTGAAAGGATGCTTTCAAACTTGTTTCAGCATTCACAAACGTACAAGATGATAGGCCCCTCTTAGATCTAACTTTGTTCGTATTTGTTCAAGGAGCACTGAAGTCAAACACAACAGTTACCTGTTCTGTAATGTGATGTTGTTTAATGCTTGATAATTGATACAGGAACGTAGTTTACTGTTACTTTTGGGTATGAAAAAGAGAGGAGAAGCTGCTGGGGATTTAGATTGGAGAATAAAACCGATGTTTAAGTATTTGTCCAGATATTTATGTATGTTGGATTTCCTTGTCTGTGACAGAGTAAATTCTACCGCAATGAATCCTGGCACCAGGTATCAAATCAGTCTCACAGTCATAGGATAGGTGAGGTGGCAGGGTCTCTGTACTTCTTTCATTAAACAACACTCAAATTGTTTTATAGGTAACGGGCAACTTTATATCTTGTTCTGCTGCAGGGCAATGAAGAGTATTTCAGTCTTAGTACCGTGTTTTTGACCTAGTGAACGAGGTAGGTTGGTGTCCTTTGAAAGACATTCTTGACAACAGCAGTCAGATGTAAACATTATGCTTCTCTTGGCCCAATCAATAATTGGGTTATGGTCTGTCAGCCTCGGCATACCAACAATAATGCTGAACTGCAGTGAGTAGATTACATCAAACAAAATAACCTCCTTCTGGACATCTTGAGAGTGGCAGATCATTGTAACTCAGATAGTGGCATGTGTAATCAATCCTGATGTGAGTTGTGCACCATCCACGGCACACACCATTTCTGGACGATCCTTGTTTATGGTGGGAATGTTGAGATTGGAGCAAAAGGGTGCATCAGTGAAGTCTCCAGTAGCTCCAGAATTGACCATTTCTGCTAACTTTCATCGAAAAAAAGGTCTCTCACTATAAATTGTACATTAAGAAAAAGATGGGGAGCAGAAAGCTACAGGGTGTTCACAATGGATTGGTCAGGAAAACTTGGTGGAGAACTCAAGGAATTCTCCTGTTTGTTCCTCGAGTCACTTACTTTCCCTGTTTTTTGGATTGTCATTCGAGGAAAAACCCTTAGGGCACACAGAGCAGTCTTTAACTAAATGCCCTTTCTTTCCACTTAAAAGGCTAACACAATTTTTTCATGGAGAATGTTTTTCCGATGTGGAATGGGTGTGGGCTGAGTCCCAGCGTGCCTGAGATCCAGTCCCAGGTCCTGGAGGGTTCCATGAGTGAACGTCAGGTGAGGGGCCTAGCCTGTACCATTGGGCCACCTACTGAGGGAGGCCTCATAGTGTCAGGAGAACTTGGTGGCGCGTCTGTAGCCACCGTCCCACCAGTTCTCATGTCTGGCAGTACCAACCCTAGTGAGGGGTGCGGAAGTCCAGATAGAGGGTTGAGGGGGTTTGTGGGCCCCAGTGGAGAACCTGGAGGGTCAGGGGTTATCGCTGAAGTCACAGCCCCCAGGAATGACCTTGGTGATACCATTTCTGGGCTGGGGGAACCAGGCTCTGCCAGGTGGGCAGAGGTCAGGGGACTGGCACTAGCCAGACTCTCATGTGGCCCTTAGGGAAGGGTGCAGGTGTGCTCCCCATGAAGTCATGGATTGCCATGCAATGGTCCAGTCTGAGGGTACAGACCCTAGGCTGTAGTGTCAGGTGCAGGGGGTAAACCCTGACCTGATGGAGTGCGGTTTGCCCAATCATACCCGGTATGACTTCTAGGGATATTCTCCATGGTGGGGGGTTGCAGAACTCTGGGAGTAGGGGCAGGGGCGAGAGAGGGTTCAGACCCTGGGTTGAATGGCCAGGTTCAGGGTGTCCCCCCTGGCCTGGAGGGAGGGGCTACTGCTAACAGTGCCCCTACTATGTTGGATTCTGGAGGGTCACTCCTAGAGGGGGGGTGCAGGACCTCAGACAGGAGGGTAGGAGAGGGAAGCCTCACCTCTGACCCTCGACCAACCTGAAGGTACAGACCCCAGGTTGGAAGACTAATTGTCAGTTAACACTCCTGGACTGGTGGGAGAATTGTGCAGGAATGCTTCCACAAGCAGCCTGGCACTTCTGGACTCTGAGGATACCGCTTCTAGGGGGAGGGTACAGGGTCCCAGAGGGGAGGACCAGTGTCAGGCTATCATCCCTGACGTGGTGGAAGGGAGAGTGGTCAAATGGTACCAGGCACCTGGGGATACTGCCGCCCACTCTCCACAATCACAGTGGTTGAAGAGCCTTGAAAGATATTGTCTACATAGATGATTACAAACCGGAAAGAATTCTTCTAATACCACATTAACAAAAAATTTGAATTTTGCTGGAGCATTACACAGCCTGAACAGCATAATACAGTACTCAAAAATGCCGAACCAAGTTTGAAGGCTGTTTTCTATCCGTCCCCTTCACATATACATGCTAGATGATAGGCCCCTCTTAGATCTAACTTTGTATAGATGGTGGCTCTTTGTACCTGAACAAGGAGCACTGGAGTTAAAGGCAAGGGATACCTGTTCTTTATTGTGATGTTGTTTAATGTTCGGTAATTGATACAGCGATGTAATTCACCAAGAGAGGAGAAGCTGCTGGGCAAATAAAACCGTTGTTTAAGTATTTGTCCAGATATTCACGTAGGCATTTATTTTCTTTGTCTGTGAGTGTGTAAAATCTACTGCAGGGAATCTTGGCACCAGGTATCAACTCAATCTCACAGTCATAGGATCGGTGAGGTGGCAGGGTCTCTGCGCTTGTTTCGTTAAACAACACTTTAAATAATTTATAGAAAACGGGCAGCTCTATAGCTTGTTTTGCTGCAGTGGCAATGAAGTGTACTTTAGTCTTGGTATCTTGTTCTTGACCCAGTGAACAAGTGTCCTTTGAAAGACATTCTTGTCAATACCAGTCAGATGTAGACCTGATCTTAATTTAATTCTTAATGGGGTCGCACTTACCTTTTCTATATGTACTATTATACAATTTATACTTTATGAGGGTGAAAGGATTATGAATAGATTTCTTTACTTAGATGCACAATAAGAAATATTACTAAGAAAAGGATGATGTTGGAAACTTGCATGGTTCTCACCAGTTCACATGGTTGGCACTTAATTTAATTTAAAATTAGGGTATACATGAACATGAAAAGCTGAAATTGATTTATGTTATATGATAATATTGTTTTAGGAAGTTGTGTTGCAATTTTATTTGACAAGAAAGTCCTGAGGAAATCCCAGGGGTACTCCCCCGGATGAAACACGTGTTGACGACGGACAAGCAAGCTGGAAACTATGTTTATACAGTTGTGATAATTGGATTAACTATGGGATTGTGAATATGAACTATGAAGTTGGTACTAAAATATATTATTTCTTTTATGTCAAATGACAATATATAGGCTTTGGAATGTTTACATGATTTTGTGGATCTCAGAGTGAGAAATAGGGTCAATAAATTTTATTTAAGGACAATTGTTGGTGTTTTACCAGATATGAATAGTGTCTAGACTACTTTGGCTGAAATATAACTTTGGTCTACTAAGAGTGAAATACCACATGTGTGCCATTACTCTTTAATTTACAGTCAGATGTAGACGTTATGCTTCTCTTGGCCGGATCAATAGTTAAGTTACTGTCTGTGAGCCACGGCATCCCCAAAGTAATGCTGAACTGCAGTGCACCAATTACATCAAACAAAATAACCTCCTTATGGACATCTTGAGTTTGGCAGATCATGGTAACTCTTATAGTGGAATGCGTAATCAATCCTGATGTGAGTTGTTTACTATCTACAGCCTGCACCACTTCTGGTCGATCCTTGTTTATGGTGGAAATATTGAGCTTGGAGAAAAAGGCTGTATCAATGATGTTTCTAGTAGCTCCAGAATCAACTATTACTACTATACTTTCATCTAAAAGGTCTGCCACTATAAATTGTACATTAAGAACAAGACTGGGGAGCTGAAAGCTGCAGGTTGTTCGCAACGGATTGTTCAGGAGAACTTGGTAGAGAACTCGAGGAATTCTCCTGTTTGTTCCTCGAGTTACTTACTTTCTCTGTTTTTCAAGATTGTCATTTGAGATAAAGCCCTTAGGGCGCACAGGGCAGTCTTTAACAAAATGCCCTTTCTTCCCACAGGAAAGGCAAAGACCATTTTTTGTAGAGAACTGTTTTCTTCTTGGGTAAGTGGTTTATGCAGACCCCCAATAGCCATTGCTTCACTGGTGTCTAAGGGAGTGTTAGGGATCCTTTCTTTTGAAAGTGTGTAGTTGCGAAAGTCCAATTTTTTAAAATCTCCTTTTTGTTCAGAAAGCCGATGATTCAATTGAAGCATTAAAGCTAGAAGCTCTCAGCAACTTTGGGGCTGTGGATCAATTGCGGCTATGAGGTCTTTGATTACCTCTCATAATCCCTGATAATAGAGAGCTGCAGTCTTATCCTCTAGTCAATGGGTTTCAGCTACAAGGCAGTTAAGCTGGGTTAAGAAGTGTGCCAAATCTTTATTTACCTGATGGATTTCTAACAACTCTCAGTCTGCAGGCCCAGTTATGGTTCACTGATCTAAGACCCGGTCAAACTCAGAGCTGAATTGCTTACAGTTATAAAGCAGGGGATCATCAGAATTTACTAAAGGCATGTCAACATGGCTGCATTCCTGCTATAAGAAATTAAAAACATTATGTGGGATTGAGCCTTCGGAAAAGAATTCTGCTTAATCATAAAGTGCAATTGGATTGTGTTATTAATGTTTGGAATTTTGTTGGCTCCCCCGAAAAACAATCAGGGGACGCTAAAGGAACAGTTGGTGGAGCCATCACAGATACTGTGGTGCCAGGAGTGGTTGAACCAGTCGTAGAAGGTGGGATCTGTACAGCAGGCAGCTGACCTTGTAACTGAGCCACCCTGCAGGTCAGAGTGGCTGGCTCCTGCCTGGCAGCTGTAAGCTCTTTCTGTATGTTACACAACATGGCTCAAAGATCATCTAAAGTAGTCATCTTGGCAGTACTGTTCATGAGGATCTTAATTTATAGGGGGATTATTATGTTACCAGTTCCTCAGGAGTAGTACCTTAAGAGGCCCACATTCTGACAGCTTGGTCCCTGAGTCTAGATAACAGAGTTTCTGAATGGCCAGATGAGGGGAAGGGAATTAGAAAGGGTACTACAGGGACGGAGATCCGGAACAGAATGTTGCTCTCCATTAGTGTTGTGATTGTAAGTCACCATACATAATTAACACATTTGGGATTTAAGCATGATTATTACCTGTGGGTAGATTTTTGGAGTTACAATGTCAAAGGCCATGGCTACTTTATAGGTTAATCACATTTCATAAGTTTTCAGAATACTTTGGAATCCACTTGGTTCTCAGGTTGCTCTAGATCTTTTTTACCCAGGCCTTAATTCTAGGGCACCAGATCAGTTATTACTTATTAACACAACCAGTTCAGAAAATCTTTCAGTTCTCAACAATTTTGGATTATTTTGAGTTTGACAGCAAGTTATTTCTTAGTTCAACAAAAAGGCCTTTGAGATCTCAGATAATAGCTTCAAGAAGGCCTCACAAGCTTATTAAATGTTCATAAAAATTACTTAGTAAATGATAAGTTATAATTTTCTATTATGCACATATATTACACTGATACTTTGCATCCAGGCTTAGGTCTTGTCAGAAGTGTGGTCTTTGGTTGGCAGTCAGCTTACCCCCTGTCCCAGCAAGGACCCTCACTCTAGTCAGGGTAAAAGAGAATCACCCTCAGCTAACCCCTGGTTACCCCCTTGATAGCTTGGCACGAGCAGTAGGCTTAAATTCAGAGTGCTAGGTGGAAAGTATTTGTACCAACACACACAGTAACTTAATGAAAACACTACAAAATGACACAACACAGGTTTAGAAAAATAGAAAATATTTATCTAAACAAAACAAGACAAAAACAACAAAAATCCACAATACACAAGTCAAGTTATCACAAAAAAATGCAAAAAGAGTCTTCATGTAATTTTAAACACAAACTAATACTGTTAGCGTGAAAGTGTACCTTGGGTGCATCAAAAATAACCCTGCACGGGCGAGTGTGCATCAAAAAGGGCTTGCGATGGGTCAATATTACTCACAAGTGAGACCTAGAGTCGTTTCTCCTTTAGACAGGTCGGTGTGCGTCTTTTTTTCTCTCCGCAGGAGAGTGATGCGTCGATCCAGTCAGCACTCTTGGGTCCGGGCAGGCCTTGCGTTGTTTTTACACACCCAGTGGTGTTTGCGTTAAAAATCCAGCTGCACGATGATCCGAAAACCACACAGCGCGGGTTGCGATCTCACCAGCCTCCGTCAGCGATGCTGTGAGTCGTTTCTCCATCCCTGGGCGTCGATCTTCAGGTAGCGTTGCACGCAAGCGTTGATTTTCAGCTGTGAAGCTGTTGGCGCGTCTATTTTTTAGCTGCAGGTTAGAGTTGCGTCAATCTTTTACCCGCACAGCGTTCTGTGCGTGGATTTCTTACTCTTGGGCTGCCAGCTTCTCCTTTCAGGGTCCCAGGAACTGGATGGGCACCACTTGGCAGAGTAGGAGTCTCTCCAGAGAGAAGTCTTTGCTGTCCCTGAGACTTCAAAGAGCAGGAGGCAAGCTCTAAATCAAGCCCTTGGAGATCTTCACAAGAAGGAAGGTGACACAAAGTCCAGTCTTTGTCCTCCAACACAAGCAGAAGCAGCAACTGAAGGATAGCTCCACAAAGCACAGACACAGGCATGTCAGCTCTTCTCTCTCAGCTCTTCAGCTCTTCTCCAGGCAGAGGTTCCTCTTGGTTTCCAGAAGTGTTCTAAAGTCTGTGGTGTTGGGTGCCCTTCTTATACCCATTTTGCCCTTTGAAGTAGGCTTACTTCAAATAAAAGTCTCTCTTGTTTGTGAAATCCTGCCTTGCCCAGGCCAGGCCCCAGACACACACCAGGGGGTTGGAGACTGCATTGTGTGAGGGCAGGCACAGCCCTTTCAGGTGTGAGTGACCACTCCACCCCTCCCTCCTAGCACAGATGGCTCATCAGGAAATGAGGACTGCACCCCAGTTCCCTTAGTGTCACTGTGTAGAGAGAGGTGCAAACAGCCCAACTGTCAAACTAACCCAGAAAGGGAATCCACAAACAGGCAGAGTCACAGAATTGTTTTAAGAAAGAAAATGCTCACTTTCTAAAAGTGGCATTTTCAAACACACAATCTTAAAATCAACTTTACTAAAAGATGTATTTTAAATTGTGAGCTCAGAGATCCCAAACTCCACATGTCTATCCGCTACCAAAGGAAATCTACACTTTAATCATATTTAAAGGTAGCCCCCATGTTAACCTATGAGAGGGACAGGCCTTGCAACAGTGAACAATGAATTTAGCAATATTTCACTGTTATGGCACATAAAACACATTACTATGGACCTCATTATAACATTGGCGGTAAGTACCGCTAACCACTATGCTGACTGCCACCAACATACTGCCGCCGCAGTGGATTACCACCACTAATATTATGACCCACACATAGCAATCCGTCACTATACAGCCACACACACAAGTCTGCCAGCCCAAATGTCAGTGATAAACTGGCAGTAGCAAAATCCACACTGTTACGCCAACAGAACTATGCCCACAGCATTATGACCCACGTCATTACCAGTGCATACCGCTGCACTCAAAATACACACAACCTAACAAAACAACACCCCATTGGACAATTTGAATAACACACACCTGGCACACATGCACACAGCACACCCACACACCCACACTACTATAAAACACACACCCACATTACCCACAACCCTTTACGAATACAAACAATTGGCACAAGAGAGATAGCAAGACCACAGACAAAACCACAGCCACACACAACCATCACCTATACACCATCCACGCACCTTACATCACCCCACACACCCTCACCCACACCACTCACACTACACCCATGGCACCACAACGACACCCCAGGTTCTCAGACAAGGAGCTAAGGGTCATGGTGGAGGAAATCATCCAGGTAGAGCCACTGCTATTCAGATCACAGGTGCAGCAGATATCCATTGCAAGGAAGATGGAGCTATGGCGGAGAATCATCGATGGGATCAATGCCATGGGACAGCCCCCCAGAACAAGGGATGACATCAGGAAGAGGTGGAACGACCTACGGGGGAAGGTGCGTTCCACAGCAGCAATACACCAAATAGCTGTACAGAGGACTGGTGGTGGACCTCCAACTCCTCCCCCACAACTAACAACATGGGAGGAGCAAGTCTTGCAAATCATGCATCCTGAGGGCCTGGCAGGAGTAGGAGGAGGACTGGACTCTGGTAAGTCAACTCTCTATTACTATCACCCCCCTACCTGCATGCCATCACAAACCCCGACCCTTACCCTCAATCCCATCACTTCACTACCTCAGACACACCCCACCATCACAACCCACCCCTCCCCTCCCAATACCAAGCCCTGCATGTAACACCAATGCACGGACCCCCATCACAGACCTGCATGGACACCCATCACTAAAGCATGCACAATAGAGAGAATCATCTAGCCCACAAAATAACTACTCACACAAGGCAAAGCTGACAGGGCAATAACAACCATAGAGGGCAACACACCCATGCACAAGATGACACACACACAGAAACAATAACACTGCATTTACATCCCCACAGGTCCACCACCCAATGTCACCGGAGAGGAGGTGCCAGCGACATCCAGTCCCCCCCCAGAAGAGACCCTCTGTGATCACAGCAGCTCTGGACGCCTGGATCTGAATGACCAACCTGGCCCATCAGGGATCCCCGGACAGCCGGTAACCCAGGCACAGTCCCATACCACCACAGAGCCTCCTCCCTCAGGAATCACCAGCACAGTACCCATCCAGCGGGCCCATACCTCTGTCCCCAGGACACGTCAATCAGCAGTGTGTCCTCCACTACAGGGACCCCAGGCAACCCCACAAACCCAGAATCAGGGGCGTGGGGTCAGTGGCAGTGGACACACGGTTCAGGGGACAGAGGCACAGGACAACAGGGAAACTGGGAGGACTGCTGTGCGACAGGGGGAGGACAGGCCCAGGGAAACGACTCTCTAGGAGGCACTTACCAACATCCTGGGAGCATACCACAATTCCCAGGAGATGATGGGCCAGATACTGGACAAGTTGAAGAAGACCCAGCGGCTGCAGGAAGGACAGTACCTGGGGTTCAGGAAGGACATGAAGGACATCCACACCATCCTGGTCACCATTGCAGGGGTGCTGGCTGACATGGCCAACACCATGAGGGAGGCCGTGGCACACCAGCGGGCCCCTTACACTAGCCTAACCGATGAACAGCCTTCCACCTCAGTTCCCGCTAGTGGAAAGGAGGCCCTGTCACAGGACCAACAGGCCACCAGCACCCCACCCCTTGCAGAAGGAGAACCACCCCGCAAACGGTCCCTGCGATCCAGACAGAAGCCAGAGACTATTGCCAAGACCCCTGCCAGGAAATAAAACTCTCCTGATTGTCACCCTTGTGTCCTACTCTGTCACCCTGTCCACCTTGAACTGCCATTGCTCCACTTCCTATGCCACCTTGGACAATGCACCTGTGATACAAATAGACTGGACTCTATCCTGGACATTCCTCCACCATCACCCCAGACCATTGCACATCTCCCTCCACTTATTAGCACTTAAATAAACACCATTTGAATAAATGTAAGTATGGAGTCTGTCAAATTATTTAACTATGTATTTATTTAACACGCTTTAAACACTGCAATACAACTGTACAGTAATGTATACATAGGAATGACCTGTAGTTGGCTGCACCAGGAGCGATAGTGGAGCACCAATATCTGAAAATAGAGATGCCAAAGGGTACAGTAAGTGGCCATAGAAGTGTGAAAATCAGCCTGCCAGTGACAATGTCAAACACAAAACTGTCAATTGAAAGTGAAATTACAATGTCTTGCCTGTGTGCCATTGGAAGTATTGTCGTATTATAGCACTTCTGTTGTCCTCATCCTCATCCCCTGCCTCCTCATCTTCACTGTTCACAGGGTCCACTGCTGCCACATGCCCTTCTCCAGCCTCATCCTCCTGCAGAAAAGGCACTTTTCTGCAGGCAAGGTTGTGCAACATACAGCATGCCACGATGATCTGGCACATCTTCTTGGGTGAGTAGTACAGGGATCCACCTGCTAGATGGAGGCAACAAAATCTGGCATTCAGGAAGCCAAATGTAATTTCTATTATTCTTCTTGTTTGACTACGTGCCTCATTATAACATTACTCTGCCCTTGTCCTGGGATTCCTCACAGGGGTCAGTATCCATGAGAGGCTGGGGTAACCAGAGTCACCTGCAAATATCGAGGGACAACTGTTAGACACACAATAACCCTTAGGGCCCACACCATACCCATGCACCAACACCTACTGGGTGGGAACCAGGGCTCACCTATTAGCCACACCATGTGCCTCTGGAGTTGGGACATCTTATATGGGATGCTGCTGTTCCTCAGGATAAAGGCATCATGCACAGACCCAGGATACTTTGCTTTGACAATGGGAGATGTACTAATCCGCCAGGCATACTATCTGCACATTCATCGAGTGAAAGCTCTTTCAATTTCTGAACACCTGTTCATTTCTCCGGGAAGGGACAAATACAATATGTGTACCATCTATTGCCCCAATAATGTTGGGGATATGTCCCATTGCATAGAAATCTGCTTTCACTTTGGCTAAATCCTCCATCTGGGGGAAAACGATGTAGCTGTGCATGTGTTTAATCAGGGCAGACAACACTCTGGTCAGCACTATTGAGAACATTGGCTGAGACATTCCTGCTGCCAAGCCCACTGTCACTTGGAAGGAGCAAGTTGCCAGGAAATGGAGCACTGATAGGACTTGCAGAGGAGGGGGGATCCAGTTTGGCACACAGCTCTGTGATTGTGGCCCTGTCCAGTCTATAGGTGAGGATAATGTGCCTGTCCTCTATTGTTGCCAAGTCCACCAGGGGCCTGTACACGGGGGGATGTCTCCATCTCCTATTCATCCGCAGCAGTTGCAATCTAGGGGGCAAACGGTGAGCAGCTGGCCAGTATTCCATATTTCCAAACACTACACTGCCTTGCATGTTGTGACTGTAACAGTATATTGTTAGATAGGCCCAAATGGTGCCTATGTGTACTGTGACGCAGTTAGGTGCCATGGCCTCTCCCCCCGAAATGGCGTCCGCCTGTCCTGTATGGAGGGACAGGTGGAAATGAGGTAATGCCGCTGACGTTGTGCGCCGTTCGGGGAGGCAGTTGAGAACTGCTGTGCAACTCCTCATTGGATACCATTGGGCCCTATCGGTTACAGTGGCCAATGGTGATCTACGCCGGCGGTGACGGTACGCACCATCGTGGACATGACTGTCATTTTCTCTCTGTTCACTCACTTGCTACCTGATCTTCAACTGGAAAGGACCTACACTGCAAATGCTGCTGTGACCTGTGTCTGGAACAGACCATGGCTCGTGTCACTGGGGAAAGGGCCCCTGCCTTCACCGCTGCGGAGTTGGACAGACTGGTGGATGGGGACCAACCCCAGTACCGAATACTGTATGGGCCTACAGACCAACAGGTTAGTACACTGTGAGCACGATGCATGGGGCATGAATGCATGGAGTGCTGTGTGTGACGGCTTCATGTGTGGGGGGTTGGTGGAAGGGCCCTGGGCAGCATGCTGCATGCATGGTGGGCAATGTCTGTGCATAAGGGGATGTGAGGGCTATGGTGGGCCATGATTATAACTGGCAAGACGGTCTGACTGATACCTTTTTCTAGGTGTATTTCTCTGCAGGTCAGCGCTCATCAAAAAAAGGGCATATGGCGTGCCATCGCCAAGGATGTGCGGACCCTGGGGGTTTACGGCAGGTGGAGCACCCACTGTCGCAAACGATGGAAGGACCTGGGATGCTGGGCACGGAAGATGGCGGAGGCCCAGCTGGGGCCTCCCAACCAGGAAGGCATGCCTGACGAACTCTGATCTCCCTGATGGCCTGCATACTGGCAGTGGCCTATCCGGAGCTGGATGGGCGCTTGGGGGCGTCACAACAGCCACAAGGGGGTGAGTACAGTGCCCCATTATATTTTCTGCGCATGGTGGGGTGGCATCCGGGTGGGGGATGTGGGCCAGTTGGTGCCCCTATGCCAGGCCGTACATTGCAGGGTATGGCCCATGTTGGGCAGGGTCTGATGTACACCTCCTCCAACCAAACTAGTAGCCATCCACGCCTGGGCAGGTATCTGTGGGTCTCAGGTATGCTGCAATTGGCGTTAGGTATCCCTGTCCATGGGCTGGTGAATAGAATTGTGACTGTTAGTGCATTGCCTAGTGTGTAGTGCTTTTTCCTGGGTGTGTGTGTCGTGTACGCCAACAGTGGTGTTGTTGCCGCCATCGACCAAGGGTATCCTTTGTCTCCCCCCCTTTTTGTTTTGTTACCCTGTCCTTATGTGCATTAGCATCGTCTGGCGGAGGAGCAGAGGCACCGGCGAAGGGGAGAGCTGCATTCCACAGGGTCCAGGAGGCAGAATCCAATGACGGTGAAGGCACCAGTGGGACAGAGGGCGAGGGGAGATCCACAGTGGAGAATGGAGGGGACAGTTCTGAGAGTGATACCTCCTCCGATGGAAGTTACCTGGTGGTGGCGGACACCTCTGTGCCCACCCCAACTACAGGTACAGCCGCTGACCCCCGTACCAGCACCACCCTCCCAGCAGCCCCATAGCATGTTTCCTGTGCCCACTCACCCAGGAGGGTGGGCATCTCCTTCGCCCCAGGCCCCTCAGGCCCTGCCCCAGTTAGCCATGCTGCCCTGAGTGAGGAGGCTATTGACCTCCTGCGATCCACCTCTGTTGGGCACTCAACCATTGTGCTTGCCATCCATGTGCTGGCAGCCCGTTTGCAACAACCAAATGCATTCCTAGAGGTCATTCACTCTGGCATGGCGGCCCAACAGAGATCAATCCAGACTCTGGCCTCCTCCCTGATGGTAGCCATTGTCCCTGTTTCTAGCCTCCCCCTCCAACTTCCTCTGCTCAATACCATTCCCCTCAACCCCAACCTATCAATCAGTCATAGTATTTGTAGAGCGCGCTACTCACCCGTGAGGGTCTCAAGGCGCTTTTGAGGGGGGGGAGCTGCAACTGCTCGAACAGCCAGGTCTTGAGGAGTCTCCTGAAGGTCAGTAGGTCCTTGGTCTGTCGTAGGTGGATGGGGAGGGTGTTCCAGGTCTTGGCCACGAGATAGGAGAAGGATCTGCCACCAGATGTTGTCCTGTGGATGCGTGGGATGGAGGCAAGGGCGTGATCCGCGGAGCAGAGATGACGGTTCGGGGTGTTGAAGGTGAGACGATTGTTGAACTATGCTGATCCAGCGTTGTGGAGTGCTTTGTGGGTGTGGATTAGGGGTTTGAATGTGATCCTTTTGTTGACGGGAAGCCCCTGTAGGTTTCTCAGGAGGGCTGTGATGTGGCTGTGGCGGGGGATGTTGAGGATGAGGCGTGCGGAGGCGTTCTGTATTCGTTGCAGTCTTTTCTGGAGAGCTGCCGTGGCTCCCACGTACAGGGCGTTGCCGGAGTTCAGTCTGCTGCTGACGAGGGCCTGGGTAACCATCCTTCTGGTTTTGGTGGGGATCCACCGGTAGATTTTGCGGAGCATGCAAAGGGTGTTGAAGCAGGAGGATGAAACAGCGTTGACTTGCTGGGCCATGGACAGCGATGAGTTAAGGACGAAACCTAGGTTGCGAGCGAGGTTGGGGGGCGTTGGTGCAGCTCCCAGTTAGGTCGGCACCAGGAGGCGTCCCATGTGGATGGGGTGGGGCCGAAGATGAGGTCATCCGTCGTATCTGAGTTAAGTTTCAGTCGACTGTATACCAAGCACACAGGCAGACCTGCATGCACCTGGGATAACACACAGGAGTGGTTCAGGCAAAAACAAGCACCACACATCATCCCACAGGCACTCACACAAACACCATCCAAATGCACACATACCAACATCCACTGCCTCCACTGTGTCCCCCTCCTCTTTGTCTCCACCTCCCTCCCAGTTGCATCTACACTTTCACCTGCATGCACTACATCCTCATATACTACCACCATCACGCCTATCACTACACGCCCCTCACTGGCAGTCACCACCCCCACAACGATGCACACGTCCCCTGTGTCCTCTCCCACTGTGTCTGTGGCCCCTCCTCCCAAAGTACACAAACGCAAGCACTCAGACACCCAACAGCCATCCACCTCACAACAGACAACTACTACAACCACTTCCTCTTCCTCCACTTCCAAACCTTCACCCTCTTCCCACTCCAATGTCCCTAAGAAGTTTTTCCTCTCCACCCTTGACCTCTTCCCTACTACTCCCCCCATCATTCTCGTCAGGCCAGGGTGGTCAGAATCCAAGTGAGCACCTCAGCCACCCAGTCCATGACCACAGTAGTGTCGACAGCTACTGCAGGTGGGAGAGGATCGCAGGCAGCAACACTGACAGGGTGCCTGCACCAGGTGCATCAAGGAAGGGCAAGGAGGCACCACCAGCTGAGACAGGGAAGGGCAAGGAGGCACCACCAGCAGCATCTAGGAAGGGCAAGGGGCAATCCCTGGCTGCTGACAGGAAGGGCAAGGGGCCTGCACCAGCAGGCAGTAACGACAGGAGGCCTGGTGCTGGGACTCATTCAGAGCCCCCACCACCAACCATGGTGGTTCAGCCGTCCGAGGCTGCAGAGGAAGGGCTGGAGCCTCCCCCCACCACTGCCAGCACTGCCACCAGCACCACTGCCAGCAGCAGCAGCCCCTGTGGGCAGCCATCTGAGGCTGCAGGGGATGGGCTGGAGCCTCCCACCACCACTGCCAGCCCCAACACTAGCACCGCCGCCACCAGCACCGCCATCAGCACCACTGCCAGCAGCAGCAGCCCCAGTGGGCAGCCGTCTGAGGCTGCAGGGGAAGGGCTGGAGCCTCCCCCCACCACTGCCAGCAATGCCACCAGCACCGCCATCAGCACCACAACCAGCAGCAGCAGCAGCCCCAGTGGGCAACTGTCCGAGGCTGCAGTGGATGAGCTGGAGCCTCCCCCCACCACTGCCAGTCCTGCCACCAGCACCGCCGCCAGCACCACTGCCAGCAGCAGCAGCCTCAGTGGGCAGCCGTCTGAGGCTGCCGGGTATGGGCTGGAGCCTCCCCCTACCACTGCCAGCACCGGCACCAGCACCACTGCCAGCAGCAGCAGCCCCAGTATGCAGCCGTCCGAGGCTGCAGTGGATGAGCTGGAGCCTCCCCCCACCACTGCCAGCTCGACACCAGCAACGCCACTGCCACCACTAAGCAGCCGTCACCACCGGGGGACAGTGTAGTCCTGCCTCCATAGGCTGTTTGGCGTCCTGGCCCCTGCAAAGCATGTGGGTCTGACACCCAGGTGAAAGACTGTGACCTTGCACTCCCCAAGATCTGCATCACAGTGCACAATGCCCCCTCCAGAACCAGTGGAAGAAGCCATCCGGTCACCCCATCCTTCCCAGGATAAAGCACACTGGGCACACGGCACCCTCCAGAACCAGTGGAAGAAATCATCCACTCACCCCATCCTTCTCAGGATGAAGCACACTGGGCACACAGCACCCTTCAGAACCAGTGGAAGAAGTCATCCACTCACCTCATCCTTCTCAGGATGAAGCACACTTGGTACAATGCCCCCTCCAGAACCAGTGGAGAAGCCATCCACTAGAGAGACTGTGGCCTTGCACTCCCCAGGACTAAGCAGTGGGAAATCCATCAACTAGAGAATCTGTGGCCTTGCACTCCCCAGAACCAAGCAGTGGGAAAACCACCCACTTGAGAGACTGTGGCCTTGCAATCCCCAGGACCAAGCACAGGGCATGTTGCCCCCTTCAGAGCATGTGGGCAAACCACCCACTTGTGAGACTGTGGCCTTGCACTCCCCAGGACATCGCACAGGGTATATAGCACCCTCCAGGACTATTGGTGTTGTACCAACTTCCGGCTAAGGTGCCCCCCGATTCCCCATCCCCCTGAGGTGCCTGGGTATTTTCGACCTGATTCCCCTGCCGTGTTCTCTTCATGTTGTTGCAGGAGTGAGGTGGGGCCTTGGCCTATGTGATGTGGCCCTGTGGCCCACGTACATTGAGGACTGGGCAGTATCCCAACATTTGTACATATGTATATACATTTAAATTTTGATGCACTTATTCATGTTATTTTATCGTAATACACTCGCTTTCTTCCAATCATTTTGTCCTTGCATTATTCCTGAGATGTACAGGGTGGATATGTAATGTTTGTGCATCTTATTGTGTGTATGTGTTGGGGGTGTTGCATTTTGCGTGTGTGTGTCTCTCTCTTTTTCCTCCTCCCCTCCCTTGTGTGCTAGGCAGCAGTAGGTCACTGAAGTCGTCTTCACCGGCGTTGCTGCTCAGAATGCAGGAAAAGGTAGACGAGCATCGGAAATATGTGCAGCTCGGGCTCCATGGCATTGTAGTTGTTCTCTGAGTCTCCAGCGGTGAGTCCTTTGACTTCTGTGTTCTGTTTCCACTGTGCTTTTGATGTCGTTGCTACCGCCCGGGAAAAGGTGACGGATAGGCCTGTCATAATAGTGTGGGCGGTACACTGTCTTCCACCTGGCTGTTGGCGGTTACCACCATGGTGCTTGTTGATACCGCTGTGGCAGTCGGTGTGTTAAAGTGGCTGTCTGTCGGAATGGTTTCCGCCGTAGTCATACTTCCATTTTTGTTACTGCCGGCCTGTTGGCGGTATTACTACCGCTTTATCACCGACCGCCAGAGTTGTGATGAGGGCCCATATGTCCTACCTTAATCATACAATGCACCCTACCCTTGGGGTTACCTAGGGCCTACCTAAAGGGTGCCTTATATATAAGAAAAAGAAAGGTTTTGGCCTGGCAAGTGGGAATACTTGTCAAGTCGAATTTACAGTTAAAAACTGCACACACAGACACTGCAGTGGCAGGTCTGAGACATGATTATAGAGCTACTTAGGTGGGTGGCACAACCAGTGCTACAGGCCCACTAGTAGCATTTGGTTTACAGGCCCTGGGCACCTCTAGTGCACTGTACTAGGTACGTACTAGTAAATCAAATGTGCCAATCATGGATGAACGAATCACATACACATTTTGTATAGGAGCACTTGCACTTTAGCACTGGTTAGCAGGGGTAAAGTGCCCAGAGTAGCAAAAATAGCAAAAACAGAGTCCAGCACACATCAACAACCTGTGAAACAGAGGCAAAAGGTTAAGGGAGACTACAATAGAATGAAAAGTCTAACAGGTCTGAGCAGTTATTCTTCCTTTTCCTGATCACACATTGTTCACTATAATGTTACTCATGTGTTATGCCCAAATCGCAGTTAACACCTGTTCAGGATTATATTTCAGTTCTTGACAATTTTGGATTATATCTCCAGAGTATGCCACTAAGTTATTTCTCAGTTCAACAAAAAGGCCTTTGGGATCTCAGACAATAGTTTCAAGAAGGCCTCAGAAGCTTAATAAATGTTATCAAAAATACTTAGTAAGTTGAATTATAATTTTCTAAGAAGCACATATATGACACTTATACTTTGCATCCAGACTTAGGTCTAAGTACTTATACTTCTTTTTCCAGTCACCCACTGTACACGTCAATGTTACTCATGTGTTATGCCCAAATTGCAGTTAACACCTGAAAAGTTTAGTTCCAGAATCATATGCATTAGTGTTTTCAAGTATGGGCTTAATTTAAAACTTAGGTGCTCAGGTAGTTACATTCCATTCTCCGTAACCAGACTCACTTCAAACCTTCTGAGACATTTGAACATTCTAAATTATGCTTGTACACTCAAAAGCAGTTCCAGATAGATACAGGAAGAAAAAAGAAGAAGCCTCTCCTACCTGTCTTGAGATGCTTTTAATAAAAGCTGCTTACTTTGGGAAGATGGCATCTAAAGAGGAGCAGCTTGCTTCTCATGATCTAGTCCAGAATATTCTACATTCTGTGGCTCTGCGTGGCTGCTTTTATAGTGGCAATGCTTACCATTGTGTTGATCACTGAAACTAAAGACAGAAAACATCAAAAATGGACTTCAACTACATGTAGATATAGAACTGGAAACCTGATGCCTTCGGTGCCCTGTAAGGATTATATTCACAATCAGCTTGCTTCCAGTCATTCACAAGCAATTAACATGCAACTTTGTTACATATAAAGAAGGAACACATATTATTTGTAATAACGACAGGCATAATCATGCAATGGTCTATGTGCATTGTAGAGTTGGTAGATATGCTTAAGCCAGACTATATGATTGTGACAGTCCTGTGGCTTGGTCCAAACTGGGGTGGCTTGGTGAGCAAAGGAATTGATGGATTAAACCGAGATCTCTGACTGTGGATGAATGTTTGATTTTTCCGCATTCTGACCATCATTTGGTTTGTTTGCTTTTGTCAACCTAAGTGTGCAGAGTATGCCCAAACGTGGGTCCGGACTCACTATGCCACTGTATTGAAGCTAGTCTGGCTGATGAGTGGGTGATACACCACAACTGGTCCCAGGATGTTTGTTTCTGGTCCAGGGAGGACCTGGCATGGCAATTCAGGCTGGACTGTTCCCTTGGGGAACAGGTTCAACTGATTTGCAAATGGGTGGTTCCAAACTGGAGTGGCATGGTAAGCAAAAAAAATGATGGATTAAACCCAGATCTGTGACTGAGGGTGAATGTCTGATTTGTTCTGCATTTTATCCATCAATTGATTTGTTTGCTTTTGCCCCCTTGCACATGTAGGTACACAAGAAAACCTTGAGAAGGCAGGGACCGTCAGAACCTGATGCCAGACATCACCACTGCACACGACCTGCCCCTCTCAGGTTGAAGTGGGCCAACGGTGTCAGCGTGGTCCCCAGGCCCTCCAAAAAGAAAGTCCCACTGCCGTCAGCCCGCTGGGAACCTTTTCTCAGTGGAGACAGCCGTCCCATGGAAGTCGGACTGCAAGGGTCGTAATGTGGTGATTGGACCACTTGGAGTGCAGCGGTCCAACCGTTACTGCAAGTCTGGCGGTACTTGGACCGCCAAACTCTCAATGAGGACCTTTGTCTGCTCCACTAAAGAATTTAAAGTGTCAATCACACAAGAAATGGTCTGGAGTGACCCTTTCCAGCCTACTCAGACATACACTTGCATAAACCCTGAGCAGCGGCGTAACACCTGGATCAGTACAGCTTCACCTTTGTCAACAGGATCTACCACACCAACCATAACCTACACTCACAGACAGTTACGTGTCCCTTTCTCAATTCCACCCATGGAATGTCTTCCCAGGGCAGAGTAACCCAACACTGCGATTTGTGCTCTGTTTCGTTACTCTAGATTTATCAAGCCAGGCATGGCCCAGCAAGGTGGCCTTGCCTCTCATGATAAATCTGCCCTAAGAGTTGCATCGCTCTTGCTCCACGTAGCCTGGTGTAAGAACGAAACAAATCCTTGATTAATATGGCCCTTAATATGCACTTCGAATATATGGTTATAAAGGCACACATGTACCTTGAAAAAAAATGCGAATTGCTAATAAACGAGTACATGTTTACACATGCAAATATAACTAGAAGTGTGAGTAGAAAATGTAAATAGAGATTACATTTAAGCATATTTCAACTGCACCTTAGCGCACACATATATAAATCTCTTAGGGCCAGATGTACAAAGCCTGTTTGCATTTCTTAACAATCTGAATCGGTAATTTGGGCCCTTTAAGAAACCCAAATTGAGATTTCAACCCTGTAGAACTTGCAATTTGTGATTCCCAGAATAGGAAATGCAAATACGGATTTCCTATTTGCATTTCCAGTTCTGATGTACCATGCATTTCCAAAATGCTATTTGGCCATTTTAGAGATGCAATTATCATCGATTTGAAATCAGTGGTAGAAAAAGCACCCAAAGATGCTTTTTTAATTGTAATAGAGCACACACATGTCACTTAGGCATATGTGTGCTCTACAGGTGCAATCCTATTTCTGGGGTGCACCAAGCAGGGACTTTTTCCCATTGCCATCCCTGATTTTGCATTCCGTAAATAGCAATATTATAATAAGAAATCTCTATTTAGGAAATGCAAAACTGGTCCAATGACTCAAATCCAATGGGATTTCTTAATACCGATTTCCTAATAGCGATTCCTACTCTGTAGGAATCGCTATTAGGTAATCAGTATCTTTTTTAATTGCATCTTGCATTTCTTCAATAGCGATTTCTATAAAGTCGCTATTTAAGAAGTACAAAATTGCATTTTTGTACATCTGGCCCTTA
Organism: Pleurodeles waltl; assembly: GCF_031143425.1. Classification (NCBI taxonomy): domain Eukaryota; kingdom Metazoa; phylum Chordata; class Amphibia; order Caudata; family Salamandridae; genus Pleurodeles; species Pleurodeles waltl. The sequence goes on along the minus strand of NC_090436.1, from coordinate 694,740,079 downwards.
GTCACCACAATGATTACATTTCATTAATACAAATAAATACTTCCCACATGCTAATATGATTAAGGCATACAGTGAGTATAATGTCAAATATGAGTATGGGACTGTGCACTTTTGACGTGTAAAGGACAGAATCTAAAATGCTTTGCTCCAATATCAGAGTAAACATTGCAGAAGATTTGAGTACCTGGTAAGAAGCTACAATGATAGTTATAGAATCGTTTGTACGTTGTTATGAAGAACAAGATAAGTAGTATACAGAATCTTGTTTATGATAAATAGCTAAAGTTTCTGGTGACTATAGTGTGATATTGGGTTATGTTGCTGGATTACAGTAAGGTCCCACCTTAATAATAAATCTTTTCAAGCATCCAATTGCGATTTATGATACTGTTCATGAAAGAGGACTGCGAGAAGGGATATTTGGGTTCCCCATTCAAGATTTATTGTTGAATGCTAAACATTTCCAAGTGAAAATTCACAAGACTGGATCACGGAATAAAGCAGAGGCTCAGCCAACACGTGTTTCGCCCCACATGGCGTGTAGGCCAGGGCTTTCTCAAGGCTGTAAAGAAGAATCAAGAAAAGGCTAAGGGTTGAGCTCATTGCCAAATTGGGAGAAAAAAGAGACTCACCGAAAGGTGAACCCCAAAAAAGAGAGAAAGACCATGCACCAAATTCACTGGGCTTAATTGCAAAAAGTAAGATATTCCAAGTGACTGATAAGTCCATACAATTGTAGTGCTTTGTGTTAAAAATAAATAAAAAATAAACTAAAGAATAAAATACAATAAGTAAAGAATTTTTGGAAAAGTGCTCCATGCTTAGTGAAAGATAGACTAAACTATGTGAAAAGTTGTTACTGATTCTAGGAATTAGTATTATTTAAGTCAGAACAAGAAAGAAAATGAAAGAATTTAAGTAAAATAAATGGATAATTGAATTAGCTGTGCCGGCACTAAATGACAAGAAAGCGTGAGAAAATTATTTAGTTAAGCTGGTTAGTGCTGTGCTAGAGGACAAGTAGCAATATGTGAGGAGAGAAGTCACTTACGTGACTGATTATTAAAACATACCACGTTATTTCAAGTAGATTTCTTCAGGCAAATTGCCGTAATTTAGGCAGAAAATCTGTATCTGAAATAGGCATGAGACAGTCTGTGTGGATCAGATTAACACCATTACAAATAGACAACATAAACCATGGAAAATATCCAACTCATTTTCAGTTACTAGTTAGTGGCCATGGTGTATATTACAACGTGAAAATAAAGCTTCACTGTATTATCTAAGAACGGTAGTATAGAGGAGTTGAAAACCCCTTCGGGAGAGTCTAAACAGGAGGATATTATGTATCAGTTCAGGCATGATTTAAGTGGGCAGATGGGCGCGTACTAATATCAAACAAATAGTCAAAGGAGTCTCAAAAGATACTAATAGGTGGCCGTAATCGAAGACGGGCTGAATTCTCACCTTAGGAGCAAAGCTCATTAAGGTTTAATTTCGTTTGCGTCGGTTGCCTCTTTCTCAGGGGGGCGTACCGAGTCGAACGGAGGACCTTTATACTTTTAGAATTGGTCCTACCTCATTAGTATAGGTGCAAACATAGAGGTAGGACTACAGAAAATAGCCCTGTTGGGGCTCCATCAATATTGTAGACGAAAGACGGCGCCGTCTAATATTTTATACGGGCGGCGCCATCTTGAAAAGGAGATGATTTTCCTACTGGGAAGTGAGCAGACTAAGTAAAGCTATTGGGATGTTTCACTGTAAGAATAAATAAAACTAGAAATAAAGTGAAAATAAAAATGAAAATAAAGGTAAGAATGGGAATAAAGATTGCAGTATTTATACAACACAGAATTTTAAAGAGTTAGTGTAACCTATAGTCCCGAAAAATTAAAAAATATTTTAAAAAAACGACTGTAAGCCAGGTGATTCATAGAAAAATTGCCATAAGTGGCATGTTAATGATAAAAATAATAGTTTTGTCGTTTTTCGGGTATTTAACTGTGCATGTCATGGGGATGTTTTTCCTCTAACACCAGGTTGCTCAATTCTTCAGAAAAATGCATCAAAAACAAAAACAAATAGTGCGTGCAATAGTATTTGGAGCAAGAAAAATTGTTCTAAATGAATAATATCAAAGGAAGGGAAAATCTAACCTCTCATAGTAACCAAGGGACGAGAAAAACATGAGCATGGTCATACATCAATGTTTTGTGTCTAGCGCAATGAGGTGTTTAAAATAAAGCATAAATTCTCCTTATGTAGTAACAGAATAAGTGAAAAGAGTGCCTGACTGACACTTCACATCAGCCAATAATGCCACTCATGGTCTTTGTTGAGACCCTGATTAACAGTGTCATGTTTGATTATCAAGCGACATTCCTCTTGGCGTAACCCCAATTGTAGGTTGCTCCCTCTTGGAGATAATATGATACGCCGAAGACCACAAAAAGTAAAAGTTCGTTCATGAGGATGATGTTCATTAAAGTGTTCCACTAAGGGTGCCTTGGCATCCGGCTTCTGAATATTCCGAAAATGTTCTTGAATCCTGATTTTAAGTGGACGAATAGTGCTACCAATGTAGGCTTGATGACAAGGGCACCAAACTATATACACCACATTGATACTTTCACAGTTGATGAAGTCATGGATGTGATGGTCTTGTCCATTGATTGTTAGTTTCTTGGATTTTGAGAGGCCTAGTTGACAAATAGAGCATTTAGTACAGGTATAAAAGCCTTTTGGTTTCGGAGGTAAAAATGTTCTTGAAGGTGTAGTTTGAAAAAAAGACGGGTATAGTTTGTCCCTGAGGTTGGGGGCTCGTCGAAAACCAATTTGTGGATAGTTGGTAATGTATTTATTAATGGAGGAATTGTTTTGTAGTAGGTACCAATGTTTGCGCAAATATTTTCGAATCAGATGGTGACCATTGTGAGATTCAGTGATGAAACGAAGAACTGTCTTTTGAGTAGACTGATGGGATATGTTGACCATCTTGATACGGTCCATCTTACTCATCTTATCTTTTGTGATGTTCAAAAGTTTCGGATTGTAGCCCCTCGCTGTGAGTCTTTCCGTCATTTCAGAAGAGGTGATTTCATAATCCATTAAATTAGTGCAGTTCAATCTGGCTCGCCTGTATTCGCCTTGCGGAATATTCCTGATAGTACTTGGCGGATGGCAGCTTGTAGCATGCAGAATTGAGTTAGCCGCTGTCGTTTTTCTAAAGAACCTGGTCTGGAGTTTGTAATTATCAATGAAAATCAAGAGATCAAGATATTCTACTGCCGAATTTGAAATATGATACGTGATATCGATTCCCCATCTGTTGGGTACCAGGGACTGTAAGAAATGATTGAGGAGGTTCTTCTGACCTTGCCAAATTAGAAGAATATCATCAATATAATGTCCCCAAAAGATAATGTGTTGTGAGAGATGTTCATTTTTGTCGTTCCAAAGCCAATGGCTTTCGACCGCACCCATCAGGATGCAGGCATACGGTGGTGCACATTTTGCACCCATTGCTGTCTCTTGGAGTTGCAAGTAGTAATGTCCATCAAAAAGAAAGTAGTTATTTTCTAAGCAGAACTTAAGCATTTCCAGAATCATTGAATTATGTGTTGTATATGCCACTGATTTTGTTGAAAGACATCTTCTGACGGCTTCTAAGCCATCGCTATGTTTGATAGGTGTGGAAAGACTAACTACATCAATGGTGACAAGGAGGTAGTCAGGTTGCCAATCGATGTTTTGTAATTTTTGTAAGATGTCTTTCGTATCTCTGAGAAATGAAGGTAAGTTAGTCATAAACGGTTGTAATTCGTGATCAATTAAGGCACCCAGTTTAGAGTATATTGAATTTATTCCAGATATGATCGGTCTGCTCTTAGGTGGGTGTCCTTTTTTGTGTATTTTTGGTAAAAGGTATAGAGTGGGAATGGTGGGGAAAGGCAAGAGAAGAGCAGTTTTTTCTTTACTAGAGATACTTTGACGGGAGTACCAATGCTCAAGCAAATCTGACAGGTTTTGTTGGATTTCTTCTGTAGGATTGTAAGTGAGTGTTTTAACAGTTCATATCCTGGAGTTGTTGATATGCTTCCTTGAGAGAGTCCTCAGTGTTAAGTATAACTATATTCCCTCCTTTGTCAGCTTCTTTGATAATAATATGACGATTCTCCCTCAGTTGTGACAGAGCTGTCACTTGGTGTCTATTGATGTTGGAGTGCAAATATTTTCATCTACCACAATAACGTCTGTACTCTCTGTCTAAGTCTCTCAGTACAGCTGTTGAGAACAAATCAATTGAATTACCTGCCGGGAAGTCGGAGTAAAGGTAGATTTCGGTCGTAGTTCAGAGGGATGGTACTGGTTGATATCTAGATCTAAGTCTTGAGCAACCGAAGAAAGGGGGGAATCTGATTCATCAGTGTTAGACAGATTACGTAGTAGACAAATATCTTCTAAGTCTTGAACTGAAATATCATTGGGATTGTGTGGGAGAGGTGGTGAAGGGGAAAAAGAAGTAAATGTAGAGAAAAAAGATTTAAGTTTGAGCTGACGGATAAATTTGAAGAGATAAATTTTAGTTTGGGTAATATTCCAGTGATTGGTTGGACAAAAAGATAGACCTTTGTTCAGGATGTGTTGATCGGTTAGAGAAAGCTTGTGATCAGATAGATTCACTACTAACTGGTCATAAAATTTTAAGATCTTGAGATTTTGTTGCGAGCTCTCGTTTGTATACCAGATGTGCTTGGTGCTTCCGTTGAGTATCTGGTGGTTTGTCATGGATATCTTTTAAAGTTCCCAAACGATATTGTCTCGCTTCCTCAGAAAAATTTACCTGAGGTCTGGGTAGTGAGTGTTACGTACTGCGCTGGATTTCTCACCTCTGGATACCGGGTTGGAGAATACACAAAAAGGTACCAGACGGGTATGGAGCTCGCGTTCTACGTCTCTCCATCTTGCGCTCTCGAAGTCTATATTCGATGTTCATAGATTGATCCATTAATTCCTTCAAAGAACAAGCCGGAGAAGAATGTACAAGCTCATCTTTAATTTCTTCACGCAGGCCTCGGCGGATAAGGGTTATGAAGGTGCGTTCCACCCAGGAGGTTTCAGCTGCCAGCTGTTTGAAGTGGGTTATGTACTGCAGAACATCCTGATTACCCTGCTGAATGTCACATAAGGCTTCTTCAGCTGCTGCTTCTACCCCAGGTCTCTCAAACATTTGTTTGAAAAGAGTCAGGAAAGCGGAATAGTTAGCCAGGACTGGGTCTTCTGCAGAAACCAGAGGAGTCGCCCAAGCAAGCGCCGGACCAGACAACGCGCTGATAAGATAGCCCACCTTAGCTTTATCCGAAGAAAACTGGAGTGGACGAAAGGCAAAGAAAACCATCAGGGCGTCCAAAAATTCCTTCATCTTTAGAGGATCTCCAGAATATCGAGGAGTACATTGATCGGGAAGACAAGACCTGTCGTAGCGCAGTGTTCTCTGCCCGTAACTGTTGTAACTCTTGGGCTTGTTGGTGGACAGTCTGCAACATGGCTTGAGCGCTTTCTGATGCCTCTCCCTGTGGATCTTCCATGGCGATCTCGCAACACGGAGTCTTTTGGCGTTGCAATCTGTTACGTATTGCGCTGGATTTCTCACCTCTGGATACCGGGTTAGAGAATACACCAAGTCTTCTACAGGTTCTGGATACTCCCAGATAAGGGTGACCCCTTATAGTAGCCACGGTGCCGCTTGACAGGCTACGCCAAAGCAGACCGTACCCTCCAGAAGGAGTCCCAGAGGGAAAAACCCCAACACTGGGGAAAAAACCTCAAACAGGAACTCCTGAAGAAAAACAAGAAAAAACAGGACTAAACAACAGGAAACAAAAATAGACAAAAATCTCCCAAGGCAAAAAGCAGGGACAAAGAAGAGGCAAAAATCTCCCAAGGCAAAAAGCAGGAACAAAGAACAGGAGCGAACAGCACAACCAGAAGGAAGGTGGAACAAGACTGAGTGACATCGCAGGAAAAGGAAAGAACACCATCTTGAATTGGGAAGAGCCCATAGACCAGTATAGGAAAAAGAAAATAGTATAAAAGAAAAACAGAGCATGCTGGGACAAAAACACGAAGAAGACAAGATGGACACAACATGGACAGAGACAGATAAAAAGACCAGACAAACCACCAACAACAAAAGAAGGAAAAAAGGCTACAGGTAAGTGTAGCGTGACCGGGAGCGAAATATATGCTTCCCAGAATGTGTAGTCAAAAAACGCGGGGAACGGCGCTCTGAGTATCGGTAGCGTTTTCCATCCGCGAGGACAGAAAGAGACGCCGCGTCTGAGCGCAACGTTACAGTAGGTCCCCTCCCCGAGGCAGCAGGTTTGTCAGGATGACTGTCAAAAAACAGGCAGACCAAACGGGGAGCATGGTCGGAGGAAGCATCCTCCCAAAAACAGTCACTGAGAGGGTATCCTTTCCAATGGACCAAAAACTGTAGTTTGCGTCGAAAAATTCTGGAGTCACAGATTTCCTGGACTTCATACTCAGGCTGTCTGTTAATGGAAAGCGGAGGCGGACGCTGGAACTGGCGATGGTATGGATCAGGAACAAAGAGTTTTAACTGGGACACATGGAAAACAGGATGAACCCTCCATGTATGAGGTAAGTGGAGATGCACAACTACTGGATTCAGGACTTGCGAAATCGAAAAGGTCCATAAAAACGTGGCTTGAACTTATTGGTGGAAAACCGGGAAGGTAAGAATCTGGAAGAAAGCCACACCTTGTGGCCCACTTGATATAAAGGTGCGGCTTGTCGATAACGATCGGCCTTTCGTTTCATTGCTTGTTTCGAAGCTAGGAGAGTTGTGTGAAGTAGGCCGTGGATTAGACGGATCTGTTGTGAAAAAGAAGTGACAGCAGGCACAGAAGAGGATGTTCGGAAAACAGTAGTGAAAGTCCTCGGATGAAATCCATAGGTACAATAAAAGGGTGTGGTCTTGGTCGCACTATGTATTGTGTTGTTATAGGAGAACTCAGCAAGAGCAAGATACTCCGACCAATTGCTTTGTGTGGCATTGCAGTAACATCTCAGATACTGCTGAAGTTCTTGATTCACTCTTTCAGTTTGCCCATTAGTTTGTGGATGGAACCCAGAGGATAAAGAAATCTCAATGTTAAATAAGGCACAAAAGGCCCTCCAGAAACGTGATACATATTTAGGCCCTCTGTCAGAAATGACCTCTTGAGGAAGACCAGGGAGGCGAAAAATATCCTGCAGAAAAATGCGACTAATTTCTGGGGCTGTCAGTGGTTTCTTCAAGGCTGAGAAATGGGCCATCTTGGTGAATGAATCTACGGTCACCATGATTACTTGGTTACCAGAGGAGGTAGGTAGAGAGCATATGAAATCCGTGGATAGAGTACACCAAGGAGCGGAAGGAACCGGTAAAGGTCTTAAGAAATCTGCCACCTTAGTTCTGGGTGTCTTAGTCTGAGCACAGACTGGGCATGCTGACACATAGGTTTCAGTGTCTGTCTTAAGCGAAGGCCACCAAAAAGATCGCTGAAGCAGCTCCTGGGTCTTCCTGATACCTCGATGACCGGCTATGGGAGAATCATGGCACATTTGTAGAGCTTCTGTCTGCACTTTCTTGGTAGGTAGAAAAAGAGCATGTTGATGATAGAAGTAGTTGTCCTTCTTCTGCAAAAAAGGAGTCACTCTATCCCATTCTGAAGCAGACAGAAACTGGTACTCGGATCGAACGCGTTCTTGAAAAGATTGAGTAGCTCCGATGATTCTGCTAGACTCAATAAGAGGTGGAGAGGAGTTCTGGGCTATGTCAGGATATCTGCGGGATAAGGCATCTGCCACTGAATTCTGGGAACCAGGTATGTACGTGATCACGAAATCGTACTGGCTAAAGAAGAAAGCCCATCGAGCCTGATGACTATTGCGACACTGAAAACTCCGAAGACATTGGAGATTATGATGATCAGTCCTGGCTTCAAAAGGCTTTCTGGAACCCATCAAGAAATGCCTACATTCTTTACAAGCTACTTTGAGCGCAAGTAGTTCTCATTCCAGTACAGAATAATTGCGTTCAGCCTTTGATAGGATATGAGACAGATAAAAGATAGGATGTTCCAGTCCATCGTTGCTTTGTTTTTGTAGCAGAACTGCCCCAATAGCTCTGTCTGAGGCATCAGTCACAACGATAAATTTCTTGGTATTGTCAGGATGACGCAACACGGGTGCTTGGGTAAAGGCTGTTTTCAATTCTTGAAACGCGTGTTCAGCATCCTTGGTCCAAACGAAACCCTTCTTCAGGTTCTCTTTCTTAATTGTTTGTGTTATGAAACTTTGTAGGTGGGCAAAGTTCTAAATAAACTGACGATAAAAGTTTGATAAACCAAGGAAACATAGCGTTTCCTTAATGGACGTTGGAGAAGGCCAATCTAATATGGCACTGACCTTGTCAGGATCCATGGATATTCTGTGTTGATTAATACAGAACCCCAAATACTTTACTTCAGTTTTATGGAACTCACACTTCTCGGGTTTACAAAACAATTGGTTTTTCTTGAGTCTTTCCAGGACTTGCAGGACATGATTTATATGTTGCTCAGGATCACGGGAATATATCAAGATATCATCCAAATAAATGACTACATATTGGTTGAGTACATCAGAGAACACTGAATCCATAAATCGTTGAAAAACAGAAGGGGCGTTGGTCAGTCCAAAAGGCATAACACAGTACTCATAGTGCCCAAAAGGGGTACGGAAAGCTTTCTTCCATTCATCTCCTTCCTTGATCCGAAGGAGATGATAGGCACCCCGTAAGTCTAATTTGGTAAACATCTTGGCTCCTTGAATGGCATCCAATATATCTCTGATTAAAGGCAGCGGATATCGATCCTTAATCGTTATTCTGTTGAGTTTGCGAAAGTCAACACACGGACGCAGATCCTTGGTCTTCTTTGGGACGAAGAAGAGAGGAGCCCCAGCCGGGGACGTGGAAGGAGCAATCAAACCGTTGTGCAAGTTATTGTCTAAATATTCCTTTGGCACCTTCTTTTCTTGGTCTGTCAGAGAATACATTCGACCAAAGGGGACGACTTCATCAGGAATTAAAGGAATAGCACAGTCATAACTGCGATGAGGCGGCAAAATAGGATTACTAGGTTTCTGAAAAATCCTGATATATTCCTGATAACAATCTGGAACTCCCTGGATCATATTGATAGAGTTAGTGTTATCCTTAGTTGACTGGCAGGACCTTTTGGGAGTCCAATAAGAAGTAGTGGAATAATAATTCTGTTAACAAAATGAAGACGTTAGGGATATAGTTCTTGTTTCCCAATTGATATAGGGGTTGTGTTGGGCTAAGCAGGGTATTCCCAAACTCATGATGTGATTTGGTGAGGCTATGAGATCAAAGGCAACATGTTCTTGATGCCCCCCAAATGTCAAACAAAGAGTAGGAGTTGAGGCCACCACAAGTCCTTAGGTTAACGGAGAGCCATCCACTGTGTGAACCTGCTCAGGAGTCTCTTTAAGAATTTGGGGAATTCCTCTACTTGTAGCCCAGGTCTCATCCAGATAGAGTCCACTGGCTCCACAATCAAGGAGAGCCAGAAGGTGTTCTTCTTGATCTTGTGAACTTTGTAACTTGACCGAGAAGATAAACAGGTGGACATGCGTTCTTTGGAGGAACATATTGATGGTACTTCAGCTCCTCCCGTCTCCTTCCTCCTTACAGGGGACAGGAGCTGGCCTTTCCCGCAGGTCTTGAGGGACTTACCAGACAACTACGGATCAGGTGGCCAGCCTTACCACAGTACAGACAAAGTCCCTTTTGTCGTTGTTCCTCCCTTTTTGACTCCGTCAATGGCCCACGAACCAGATCTATCTGCATGGGTTCTTCAGGGGGAGTTGGAGGGGCTTCAGAATGAATATCTTCTGTTCACCGACTGCTAGCACGAAAGGTACCAGACGGGTATGGAGCTCGCGTTCTACGTCTCTCCATCTTGCGCTCTCGAAGTCTATATTCGATGTTCATAGATTGATCCATTAATTCCTTCAAAGAACAAGCCGGAGAAGAATGTACAAGCTCATCTTTAATTTCTTCACGCAGTCCTCGGCGGATAAGGGTTATGAAGGTGCGTTCCACCCAGGAGGTTTCAGCTGCCAGCTGTTTGAAGTGGGTTATGTACTGCAGAACATCCTGATTACCCTGCTGAATGTCACATAAGGCTTCTTCAGCTGCTGCTTCTACCCCAGGTCTCTCAAACATTTGTTTGAAAAGAGTCAGGAAAGCGGAATAGTTAGCCAGGACTGGGTCTTCTGCAGAAACCAGAGGAGTCGCCCAAGCAAGCGCCGGACCAGACAACGCGCTGATAAGATAGCCCACCTTAGCTTTATCCGAAGAAAACTGGAGTGGACGAAAGGCAAAGAAAACCATCAGGGCGTCCAAAAATTCCTTCATCTTTAGAGGATCTCCAGAATATCGAGGAGTCCATTGATCGGGAAGACAAGACCTGTCGTAGCGCAGTGTTCTCTGCCCGTAACTGTTGTAACTCTTGGGCTTGTTGGTGGACAGTCTGCAACATGGCTTGAGCGCTTTCTGATGCCTCTCCCTGTGGATCTTCCATGGCGATCTCGCAACGTGGAGTCTTTTGGCGTTGCAATCTGTTACGTATTGCGCTGGATTTCTCACCTCTGGATACCGGGTTAGAGAATACACCAAGTCTTCTACAGGTTCTGGATACTCCCAGATAAGGGTGACCCCTTATAGTAGCCACGGTGCCGCTTGACAGGCTACGCCAAAGCAGACCGTACCCTCCAGAAGGAGTCCCAGAGGGAAAAACCCCAACACTGGGGAAAAAAACCTCAAACAGGAACTCCTGAAGAAAAACAAGAAAAAACAGGACTAAACAACAGGAAACAAAAATAGGCAAAAATCTCCCAAGGCAAAAAGCAGGAACAAAGAAGAGGCAAAAATCTCCCAAGGCAAAAAGCAGGAACAAAGAACAGGAGCGAACAGCACAACCAGAAGGAATTGTTTGCAACGCAAGGTGGAACAAGACTGACTGACTTATATACTGAGAAAAGGGAAGTGACATCACAGGAAAAGGAAAGAACACCATCTTGAATTGGGAAGAGCCCATAGACCAGTATAGGAAAAAGAAAATAGTATAAAAGAAAAACAGAGCATGCTGGGACAAAAACACGAAGAAGACAAGATAAACACAACATGGACAGAGACAGATAAAAAGACCAGACAAACCACCAACAATAAAAGAAGAAAAAAAGGCTACAGGTAAGTGTAGCGCGACCGGGAGCGAAATATATGCTTCCCAGAATGTGTAGTCAAAAAACGCGGGGAACGGCGCTCCGAGTATCAGTAGCGTTTTCCATCCGCGAGGACAGAAAGAGACGCCGCGCTCACCCTTTCAGAGTCATCGGAGGAGTCTATCTCTGAGGATGGTATAGTGTCTGGACCACTTTGTATGTCCAATACAGCATTAGAATCCTTGATATTGTCATATTTTTTGCTAAATGTATAGACTCTCCCTTGTTGATATTCACTAAGGTCCCTTCTGAATTTGCGGTTCTTCCGTTGAATAATGTCTTACGATTTGGCTTAGACAGGAAGTAGATTTGTTGTAAATATATCACACCAAAGAAGAGGGTCCAGAAACAAGATGACTTCCTGTATAGAATGCCAAATCATAAGATGTCCTTTCCAACGAATCGAAGAGAACTACGCAATTCAAAATTGTATCAAGTCTTTAATACATCAGGTGCTGGCACCTTCAACTCTTTGACAACCAATTTATCATCAGCTAAAAGTACATTCCTGGCCTTGGAGAAATCGCTCAAGAAAGAAACCTCCAAATGGTGGGAAGTGGCCTCTCTTAAGAAATACTTGGAAAATGATCGCATCCCTCGGGGACTTCGAATTTTGATATTCCCACCAATGGATACTACCTCGCAGGAGCATTTGCAAAAATGGGAAGCTAACCTCAAACAGGCCTCCACCAATATGATTCTACAACTCTTTGAAATGTCTCAAGAAGAATATGAGTAACATAGACAAGAGGTTGATAAACTCACTAAATGTATAGAAGAGGCCAATTGGGGAGATATCACCACCAAAAACTATGCTATCCTCAATAATATAATTGACCGCTTTGAGGAAGACATTATTCAACGCAAGAACCACAAATTCAGAAGGGACCTTAGTGATTATCAACAAGGGAGACTCTATACATTTAGCAAAAAATATGACAATATCAAGGATTCTAAAGCTGTACTGGACATGCAAAGTGGTCCAGACACTATACCATACTCAGAGATAGACTCCTCCGATGACTCTGAAAGGGACTCACTACCCAGACCTCAGGTAACTTTTTCAGAGGAAGCGAGACAATATCGTTTGGGAACTTTAAAAGACATCTGTGTCACACCACCAGATACTCAACGGAAGCACCAAGCACATCGGGTATACAAACGAGAGCTCGCAACAAAATCTCAAGATCTTAACATTTGATGACCAGTTAGTAGTGAATCTATCTGATCACAAGCTTTCTCTAACCGATCAACACATCCTGAATAAAGGTCTATCTTTTTTTCCAACCAATCACTGGAATATTACCCAAACTAAAATTGATCTCTTCAAATTTATCCGTCAGCTCAAACTTAAATCTTTTTTCGCTACATTTACTTCTTTTTCCCCTTCACCACCTCTCCCACACAATCCCAATGATATTTCAGTTCAAGACTTAGAAGATATTTGTCTACTACGTAATCTGTCTAACACTGATGAATCAGATTCCCCCCTTTCTTCGGTTGCTCAAGACTTAGATCTACATATCAACCAGTACCATCCCTCTGAACTACGACCGAAATCTACCTTTACTCCGACTCTCCCGGCAGGTAATTCAATTGATTTGTTCTCAACAGCTGTACTGAGAGACTTAGACAGAGAGAACAGACATTATTGTGGTAGACTAAAATATTTGTACTCCAACATCAATAGACACCAAGGCGGTCATTCCGACCCTGGCGGTCATGGACCGCCAGGGCTGGGGACCGCGGGAGCACCGCCAACAGGCTGGCGGTGCTCCCAAGGGCATTCTGACCGCGGCGGTACAGCTGCGGTCAGAAACGGAAAACCGGCAGTGTACCGCCGGTTTTCCGCTGCCCTGGGGAATCCTCCATGGCGGCGCAGCTTGCTGCGCCGCCATGGGGATTCCGACCCCCATACCGCCATCCTGTTCCTGGCGGCTTAGGCCGCCAGGAACAGGATGGCGGTATGGTGTGTCGTGGGGCCCCTGGGGGCCCTTCCAGTGCCCATGCCAATGGAATGGGCACTGCAGGGGCCCCCGTAACAGGGCCCCACTGAGAATTTCAGTGTCTGCATAGCAGACACTGAAATTCGCGACGGGTGCAACTGCACCCGTCGCACCCTTTCCACTCCGCCGGCTCCATTCGGAGCCGGCATCCTCGTGGAAAGGGGTTTCCCGCTGGGCGGGCGGGCGGCCTTCTGGCGGTCGCCCGCCCGCCCAGCGGGAAACACAGAATAACCGCAGCGGTCTTCTGACTGCGCAGCGGTATTCTGGCGGCTCCCGCCGGCACCGCGGTTACCGCGGCCGGCGGGAGTCAGAATGACCCCCCAAGTGACAGCTCTGTCACAACTGAGGGAGAATAGTCATATTATTATCAAAGAAGCTGACAAAGGAGGAAATATAGTTTAACACTGAGGACTATCTCAAGGAAGCATATCGACAACTCCAGGATACGAACTGTTACAAACAACTCACTTACAATCCTACAGAAGAAATCCAACAAAACCTGTCAGATTTGCTTGAGCATTGGTACTCACGTCAAACGATCTCTAGTAAAGAAAACACTGCTCTTCTCTTGCCTTTCCCCACCATTCCCACTCTATACCTTTTACCAAAAATACACAAAAAAGGTCACCCACCTAAAGGCAGACCGATCATATCTGGAATAAATTCAATATGCTCTAAACTGGGTGCCTTGATTGATCATGAACTACAACTGTTTATGACTAACTTACCTTCATTTGTCAGAGATACGAAAGACATCTTACAAAAATTACAAAACATCGATTGCCAACCTGACTACCTCCTAGTCACATTGACGTAGTTAGTCTTTACACATCTATCAAACATAGCGATGGCTTAGAAGCCGTCAGAAGATGTCTTTCAACAAAATCAGTGGCATATGTGACACATAATTCAATGATTCTGGAAATGCTTAAGTTCTGCTGAGAAAATAACTACTTTGTTTTTGATGGACATTACTACTTGCAACTCCAAGGGACAGCAATGGGTGCAAAATTTGCACCACCGTATGCCTGCATCCTGATGGGTGCGGTCGAAAGCCATTGGCTTTGGAACGACAAAAACAAACATCTCTCACAACACATTAGGGGTCATTACGACCCTGGCGGCTGGCGGTAGGGTGGCGGTAACACCGCCAACAGGCTGGCGGTGTTCCGCCAGCAGTTATGACTGTGGCGGAATTGCCACGGCCCTACCGCCGGCCCCTCCAATATCCCACCAGGAATCCGCCTGGCGGTCATAATCCCCAGGGCAGCGGTGCAAGCACCGCTGCCCATGGGATTATGAGTCCCTGACCGCCAGCCTGTCCGTGGCGGTATACGCCGCCATTGAAAGACTGGCGGTAAGGGGACCTGGGGTGCCCCTGGGGGACCCTGCACTGCCCCTGCACTTGGCATGGGCAGTGCAGGGGCCCCCAGGCATAGCCCTGTCGCGCGTTTCACTGCCCGAATTTCGGGCAGTGAAATGCGCAACGGGTGCTACTGCACCCGCTGCACATCAGCATTGCCACCGGCTCTATTACGAGCAGGCAGCAATGTTGATATGACATATCCGCTGGCCCAGCGGAAATGTCATAATAGGGAGCCAGGAATACCGCCGGCAATGGCGGTATTCTGTCTCCCGCGGCCTCGGCGGTCTTTTTGCAAGACCGCCGAGGTCTTAATGACCCCCATTATCTTTTGGGAACGTTATATTGATGATATTCTTCTAATTTGGCAAGGTCAGAAGAACCTCCTCAATCATTTCTTACAGTCCCTGGTACTCAACAGATGGGGAATCGATATCACGTATCATATTTCAAATTCGGCAGTAGAATATCTTGATCTCTTGATTTTCATTGATAATGACAAACTCCAGACCAGGTTCTTTAGAAAAACGACAGCATCTAACTCAATTCTGCATGCTACAAGCTGCCATCCGCCAAGTACTATCAGGAATATTCCGCAAGGCGAGTACAGGCGAGCCAGATTGAACTGCACTAATTTAATGGATTATGAAATCACCTCTTCTGAAATGACGGAAAGACTCACAGCGAGGGGCTACAATCCGAAACTTTTGAACATCACAAAAGATAAGATGAGTAAGATGGACCGTAACAAGATGGTCAACATATCCCATCAGTCTACTCAAAAGACAGTTATTCGTTTCATCACTGAATTTCACAATGGTCACCATCTGATTCGAAAATATTTGCGCAAACATTGGTACCTACTACAAAACAATTCCTCCATTAATCAATACATTACCAAATATCCACAAATTGGTTTTCGACCAGCCCCCAACCTCAGGGACAAACTATGCCCGTCTTTTTTTCAAACTACACCTTCAAGAACATCTTTACCTCCGAAACCAAAAGGCTTTTATACCTGTACTAAATGCTCTATTTGTCAACTAGGCCTCTCAAAATCCAAGAAACTAACAATCAATGGCCAAGACCATCACATCCATGACTTCATCAACTGTGAAAGTATCAATGTGGTGTATATAGTTTGGTGCCCTTGTCATCAAGCCTACATTGGTAGCACTATTCATCCACTTAAAATCAGGATTCAAGAACATTTTCGCAATATTCAGAAGCCGGATGCCAAGGCACCCTTAGTGGAACACTTTAATGAACATCATCCTCATGAACAAACTTTTACTTTTTGTGGTCTTCGGCGTATCATATTATCTCCAAGAGGGAGAAACCTACCATTGCAGTTACGCCAAGAGGAAAGTCGCTTGATAATCAAACATTACACAGTTAATCAGGGTCTCAACAAAGACCATGAGTGGCATTAGTGGCTGATGTGAAGTGTCAGTCAGGCACTCTTTTCACTTATTCTGTTACTACATAAGGAGAATTTATGCTTTATTTTAACCACCTCATTGCGCTAGACACAAAACATTGATGTATGACCATGCTCATGTTTTTCTCGTCCCTTGGTTACTATTAGAGGTTAGATTTTCCTTTCCTTTGATATTATTCATTTAGAACAATTTTTCTTGCTCCAAATACTATTGCACGCACTATTCATTTTTGTTTTTGATGCATTTTTCTGAAGAATTGAGCAACCTGGTGTTGGAGGAAAATCATCCCCATGACATGCACAGTTAAATACCAAAAAAACTACAAAACTATTATTTTTATCATTAACATGCCACTTATGGCAATTTTTCTTTGAATCACCTGGCTTACAGTCCTTTTTTTAAAATATTTTTTTAATTTTTTGGGACCATAGGTTACGCCAACTCTTTAAAATTCTGTGTTGTATAAATACTGCAATCTTTAATCCCATTCTTACCTTTATTTTCATTTTTATTTTCACTTTATTTCTAGTTTTATTTATTCTTACAGTGAAACATCCCAATAGCTTTACTCAGTCTGCTCACTTCCCAGTAGGAAAATCATCTCCTTTTTAAGATGGCTCCGCCCGTATAAAATAATAGACGGCGCCGTCTTTCCTCTACAATATTGATGGAGCCCCAACAGGGCTATTTTCTGTAGTCCTACCTCTATGTTCGCACCTATACTAATGAGGTAGGACCAATTCTAAAAGTATAAAGGTCCTCCGTTTGACTCGGCGCAACCCCTGATAAAGAGGCGACGGACGCGAACAAAATTAAACCTTACTGAACTTAGCTCCTAAGGTGAGAATTCAGCTAGTCTTCGATTACGGCCACCTATTAGTATCTTTTGAGACTCCTTTGACTATTTGTTTGATATTAGTACGCGCCTATCTGCCCACTTAAATCATGCCTGAAGTGATACTTAATATCCTCCTGTTTAGACTCCCCCGAAGGGGGTTTTCAACTCCTCTATACTACCGTTCTTAGACAATTATAAAGTATGCTACAGTGAAGCTTTATTTTCGCGTTGTAATATACACCATGGCCACTAACTAGTAACTGAAAATGAGTTGGATATTTTCCACGGTTTATGTTGTCTATTTGTAATGGTGTTAATCTGACCCATACAGACTGTCTCGTGCCTATTTCATATACAGATTTTCTGCCTAAATTACGGCAATTTGCCTGAAGAAATCTACTTGAAATAACGTGGTATGTTGTAATAATCAGTCACGTAAGTGACTTCTCTCCTCGCATATTGCTACTTATCCTCTAGCACAGCACTAACCAGCTTAACTAAATAATTTTCTCACGCTTTCCTGTCATGTAGTGCCGGCACCGCTAATTCAATTATTCATTTATTTTACTTAAATTCTTTCATTTTCTTTCTCGTTCTGACTTAAATAATACTCATTCCTAGAATCAGTAACAACTTTTCACATAGTTTAGTCTATCTTTCACTAAGCATGGAGCACTTTTCAAAAAATTCTTTACTTATTGTATTTTATTCTTTAGTTTATTTTTTATTTGTTTTTAACACAAAGCACTACAATTGTATGGACTTATCAGTCACTTGGAATATCTTACTTTTTGCAATTAAGCCCAGTGAATTTGGTGCATGGTCTTTCTCTCTTTTTTGGGGTTCACCATTCGGTTATTCTCTTTTTTCTCCCAATTCGGCAATGAGCTCAACCCTTAGCCTTTTCATGATTCTTCTTTACAGCCTTGAGAAAGCCCTGGCCTACACACCATGTGGGGCGAAACACGTGTTGGCTGAGCCTCTGCTTTATTCTGTGATCCAGTCTTGTGAATTTTCACTTGGAACTGTTTAGCATTCAACAATAAATCTTGAATGGGGAACCCAAATATCCCTTCGGGCAGTCCTCTTTCATGAACAGCATCATAAATTGCAATTGGATGCTTGAAAAGATTTATTATTAAGGTGTGACCTTACCGTGATCCAGTAACGTATATTTCAAATGGAGGACTAGGGTCCATGCCCTCCGGTTTAAGCTCCCACACGTGATATGAACTGGCATTCTATACAGGAAGTCATCTTGTTTCTGGACCCTCTTCTTTGGTTTGATATTGGGTTATGCCCGTGGAGGTCATAAAGAGTCTTGGTGGGGAAATGAGTCACCTTATCCAGGTAAAAATTTAAGCTGGTGCAGACCCACTAACAAACTAGTGCTGTATTCTAGCTTGCTGAATATCAGTGCAAAGATCAATGTTTTAGCAGTAAGGAAGGAAATGTTAAAGGTGATTTTTTCAAACTTTCTTTAGTTGGTGTTTAGAAGCAGTAGCTGTTATCGTGCACTGAAGGGTTGGAGGGCAAGTCTCACACGCAGTCCAGGTGCTTGGCTCAAGGTAGTTAAAACCTTTTCTGTCCCTGAGGTTCTGAGCAGTAGGCTCGCCAACTAGGCCCTTGGAGTCACTCTGTTAGTCCGAGGTTCAAGAGGAAGATCTACTCTTTCTCATTCAGGTAGCAGGGCAGCACAGTAGTAGGGCAGCAATGTAGCAGTCCTTCTTGTAGCAGAACAGCACAGCAGTCCTTCTGAGTCTTCCACAGGTCTAGAGGTGTACTAAAGAGTTGGGTTTACTATTTACCCTTACTGCTAGCTTTGAAGTAGGAGAAGTCCAGAGATGTTTGGAATTTCCTTCCTCCCTCCCTGAAATCCGCTTCTCAGAGGGCACAAAAGACTAGTGTGCAAACCCTTTGCGAGTATGCTGAGGCAGGGTGTTTGTGTTATGCAAGTGTGGTAGGTGACACTTCCGCCCACCATCTGCCCACCCTGCCCATGTCTCACTGTCTGAAAGTAATACACAAAGACCAACTGCCAGCTACACCGATTCACATGACAGGATACAGGCTTCAGGCACTAAATAGTTAGGATAAGAAAATGCCAACTTTCTAAAAGTATAAAAGTAGGGGTAGGGTCAGTTATTCAGCGAGGTTAGACCACATACAAATATAAAATCCAAAATGTATATCGAATGAATGTTATTTAAAAAACGTTAATTTGTGCAGATTTAATTACCTTGACCTCCTTGTTCTTTATAAACAAATTCACTTATCAATTATTTACAAACAACTATTTGACTCCTGTATATCATAAGCAGTGGAAGACATCACTGAAAAGCTGTAACACCTATTCATCAATCAAAACATCAATTATTAATCCCTTGGCTGTTGGGCCTTCCCTCTCACCCCCCAGTGCTGAGCCCTTTTTTTTTTTACTATTTGGGTTAGTTCACGCTCACGCCTTCATAACGCTTTGTCCACATAAACTATCCATGTCAAATTTGTGTCCTATTTTTAACATCCTAGAGATTCTAAAGGTACACAGAGTTTGTGGGTTCCACCGGAGGAGATCAAGAAATTAGCCAAAATACAGCTAAAATTTCGTTTTTTCAGAAAAATGGGAAAAAAGGTTGTAGAAGAAAGCATGCGTTTTTTTCCCTGAAAATGGCATCAACAAAGGCTTTGCAGTGCTAAAATCACCATCTTCCCAACTTTCAGGAAAATGCAGACTTGAATCAGAAAAACACATTTTTCAACACAATTTTGGCAATTTACTGGGACATACCCCATTTTTCCTACTTTTTGTACTTTCAACCTCCTTCCAGTTAGAGACAGAAATGGGTGTAAAACAAAATGCTGGATCCTGGACAGCTAAACATTTCTGAAATGTAGACAAAATTCTGAATTCAGCAAGGGGTCATTTGTGTAGATCAAGGTTTTCCTACAGAAAGTAACAACTAAAATAAAAACATATTGAAATTGAGGTGAAATTTTATGTCCAGGTTTTCTTCTATAACTTTTTCCAACTATGGCAGATTTTTTAAAGCAATATATTGTTATGTCTGCTGGACTCTTCTGGTTGCGGGGATATATAGGGTGTGTAGATTCATCAAAAACCCTAGGTACCCAGAGCCAATAAATGAGCAGCACCTTGCAATGGGTTTTCATTGTATACTGGGTATACAGCAATTTACTTGTTAAAATATAAAGAGGTAAAAATAGGTATCAAGGAAAGGGTTGTATTTCCAAAATGAGCGCAAGATAAGGTGTTGAGAATCAGTGGTTATTTGCACATCTCTGAATTCCAGGGTCCCCATACTAGCATGTGAATTACAGGGCATTTCGCAAATAGACTTCTTTTTTACACACTGTCTTACATTTGGAAGGAAAAAATGTAGAGAAAGACAAGGGGCAATAACACTTGTTCTTCTATTCTGTGTTCCCTCAAGTCTCCTGATAAAAATGTACCTCACTTGTGTGGGTCGGCCTAGTGCCTGCAACAGGAAACACAACATGGACACATCACATTTTCACATTGAATTCTGATGTGTTTTTTAGAAAGTGCCTAGCTTTGGATTTTGGACTTGGTCATCCGACACCAATGGAAACCTACCAAACCTGTTCATTTTTCAAAACTAGACACATAGGGGAATCTAGGATGGGGTGCCTTGTGAGGCTTTACCAAGGTTCTGTTACCCAGAATCCTTTGCCAAGCTCAAAATGTTGCAAAAAAAACCCACTTCCCCTCAGATTATGGTGCTGCAAAGTTCTGGAATCTGAGAGGAGCCACAAACTTCCTTCCACCCAGCATTCCTCCAAGTCTCCCAATAAAAATGGGACCTCACTTTTGTGGGTAGGCCTAGCGCCTGTGACAGGAAATGCCCCAAAACACAACATGGACACATCACATTTTCCCAAAGAAAACTGTCCTGTTTTTTAGAAAGTTCCTAGTTGTGGATTTTGGCCTCTAGCTCAGCTGGCACCTAGGAAATCCTACCAAGCCTGTGCATTTCTGAAAACTAGACACCTAGGGGATTTCAGGATGGGGTGATTTATGGGGCTCCCACCAGGTTCTGTTACCCAGAATCCTTTGCAAGCCTCCAAAATGGGCAAAAAAACACTTTTTCCTCACATTTCAGTGATAGAAAGTTCTGGAATCTGAGAGGAGCCACAAAGGTCCTTCCACCCAGCATTCCCCCAAGTCTCCTGATAAGAATGGTACCTCACTTGTGTTGGTAGGCCTAGTACCCACGACTGGAAACTCCCCAAAACGCAACATGGACACATCAAATTTTTACATTGAAAACTGACCTGTTTTTTGCAAAGTGCCTAGCTGTGGATTTTGGTCTCTAGCTCAGCCAGTACCTAAGAAAAACTACCATGCCTGTGCATTTTTGACAACTAGGGGAACACAGAATGGGGTAACTTATGGCACTTTCACCAGGTTCTGTTACCCACAATCCCTTGCAGACCTCAAAATTTGGCAAAAAAAAACACTTTTTACTCACATTTCGGTGATAGAAAGTTCTGGAATCTGAGAGGAGCCACAACTTTCCTTCCACCCAGCATTTCCTCAAGTCTCCTGATAGAAATGGTACCTCACTTGTGTGGGTAGGCCTAGTGCCTGTGTCAGGAATGGATCACAGAAAGGTCAATCTTAGTCCTTACATGAGGGCAACTGTTGACCCTGGGGTGATCCATTCCTGATGCAGGCATTAGGTGCAGGCATTAGGTACAGACACTCAAGTGAGGTAGTGTTTTTATCAGGACAGGTGGGGAAACACTGGGTGGTAGGAATTTTGTGGATCCCAGCATATTCCTGTAGTTTGTGTGACATAAATTCAAGAAAAAATAGAGCTTTTATTCAACATTTTACCTTTGCAGGGTATTCTGGGTAAGAAAGCTTTGGGGAATCCACACAAGTCACACTTCAGTGGACTCCCGCAGGTTTCTAGTTTCCAGAAATGTCTGGGTTTGGTAGGTTTCCCTATATGGCCACCAAGCCCAGGACCAAAAACTCAGGTGCCTGTTTTACCAGGTTATTTTGTGATACATAATTTTGATGTCTCCACAATACGATTTCGGCGGTGGAATTTGGGGTGGAACCAAATTGGGGAGCTCCCAAAAGAGCACTCTCTCTGTGCTTGCCGCCACATGCGCCTGCTCTCTGGGTTGGGCTAACCCACTATTGTCCTGCTGCACAGAGTGTGCTTCTGAAGGGACAGCAGGACTGTCCTCATCACCTCCCTCAGAATCACTGGAAGAGGAGTTGTTGAAAAAATCACTCCCAGAGTCTGTGCCATTGTCCTATCCCTCAAATGCTGTCTCAGTATCTGTTGCCTCAGTCTCTGATCCTACTTCAGAACTGTCCTCTATAACCCGAGTTAGGGTTTGAGCAGCAGTCATCCTTCAAGACAACATTTCTGCTACTGGCTAAACTCTCGCTCTAAAACACTAGCCTATGTAGACAGTCCTAAAATTGCTGTTGTGTGTGTGTGTGATGTGTGAAACAGTAAAGGTCAGTCACCTTACCTTCACTTCTTCCCTCAATCAGCACGTTCTCTCAAGACACAAAAAAAAAAACAACTCTATTACTTACCTTTTCACATACCAATCGTCACAGTCGTTTGTGCCCCTGGCGCCCAGTCCAACAATCATTATTGGTACTCCCACTCCCATGATCTCCTCCTCGGATTCCCTCCCTACAACCCAGCAAAAGTGCCCTTTATCTCTCCATAGCCCCCTCGCACATACATTTCCTTTGCATTCTAGCAAAGGTAATGGCTGGCTTTACTAATCCACTCAGCTATTTATATAAAATACACATTTGATCTTTGCAGTAGGCATGTAAACCCTCTGTGCTACTTTATGGCATCAAAACTGCCACTAAACAAAAGTCAGATCCTTTTGTAGCAGAAACATAATCTGAACAGTTACTTGACTTTTTTATTGCTGCCTAAAACTACAGTTGAAACACGTCAGTTGAAGCATGTGCATTGTTTCGAAGATATATATGTAAAGCAATTGCTTTTATATGTGGGTGTGGTTTTCCTGGGGGCCGATCACAACCCCCAAGGAAACCACACACGCCTGACAAAAGTGATCTCTCTTTCTCTCTCAGATTGTCCTGAGTAGCGTGCTACGGCGCACTTGTTTTCTTTCCGGTGGTGCTGGTTTCCGGCAGGACGACCGTGTTTTATGACAAGAAATTTTCTTAGAAAGAAAATTTCTTGTCATATATATATATATATATATATATATATATATATATATATATATATATATCTTTAGAGATAGATATATCTATATCTATATAAATATATCTATATATAGATCTATGCATCTATACATTTTTGGAATAGCTGCATGGTTTCCATGGGGGCCATAGTGGCACCCAGGGAAACCATACAACAATTTTTTTTTTAATTGCCCCCACAGGGGATCGCCCTACTCACGGGCATCCCCCTGTCAATTTCTTTTTTTTTTACCCCAGGGGTAAACTTACTTTTTTATAACAAAATATGCCTGGGGGAGCGCGACCCCGCCAAATGAAATCCTTGGTGTCTAGTAGGGCTTCCTGGCCCTGGATTGCAGCGCAGCTGCTATCCAGGGCTAGGAAACCATTTCAGAAAGGCCTTGCTTGAAACAGGAGAATCTCCCCCTTCAAACAAGGCCTTACCGAATGGTGGAGAGACCTGTTCAGGCCCGTTTTCCCCACTGGAGTAGGAAGCAGCCTTACCTACTGGGGAAAACAAAGTGTGACGTCAGTACTCCTCGCAGCTCGCTGACGTCACAAAGGGGCCGGTAGAGGGGTGGAGGGAGACACAAAAGCTCTTCCGTGTCTCTCAGGGGGGTGTTTTAATTTTAAAAAATCCTTCAGTGCGACGCACCAGAGGATTTGACAAACTCCACCCAGGTATCGGCCACTGGTCGATGCCTGCACTTATGGGGTTAAACAAAAATTACCACCATTTACAAACAATTACAAAAAATTAACAAAGAATTTTCACATTCTCAGAATTTCTATGGTTTTGTATGAGTAAAATCTAAATTTTAATGTTAACTAAAATGCCTATTGCAATGCACTGTGTGGGGGGAGTTGAATGCAGGGTATGGCATAGCATTAATCTGCCCCCACCCATGCTTGCTGCTCCTGCCCCTCCTGCAGGAATTGGATAAAATTAAACCCTTTTGGGCTTAAAACCATCAGGAGTCTCCTGCCTGATTTGGGTCTGTTGGCAGATATGGTTGAACTGCCACAGTCTCTTCCTTCTGCCCTCAATGGTCTGTGATATTGCCACAGCCGCCTATCTTGCCTGTCCTTCATGGTTTGTTTGTTGCCCCTGCCTCCTTTCCCCTGCTGTCCATGGTCCCTGGGGCTGCCACTGACCCGCCAGTCTGCCAAGTGTGGTCAACTTCCTGACTCTGCACCCTCCTCCCTGCTCTCAATTATCTGAGACATGCCCCTCACATCTGGCTCCCCACGGTATTCTAATGAACAACTAGCTTGCTAACATTCTATATTTGTTACAAAAGTGTGGCATACCTAACATGATCTTGCTGTAGTTAAAATTGTATTACCTAAAACATTTTAAAACAATTTAAAAAATGAGAGGGTCTTAATCGCATAGAAATTATGATTAATATTTAAAAAAACTAAAATGAGGGTATATTTTCTGAGTTCTTTAATATCGACAAAGCACTTTTAAATGATCTGTTATCTTGATGTTTTTTATCCAGTTGATCACTTGATTATATGATGCACTTAGGGGAGAGAATGTGGCGTTAAGGCCAGCACTGCAGCCTTTGCAACTGTGGAACCAGGTTCGAATTTCGGCATCAGCTAAATATCTTGTGATTCAGGGCAAATCACTTAATCTCTCCATGCCTCAAGCTCAAAATTAATGTGTCCTGGTGTAATGTAACTGATGCTCATTTAAAGCACTCCAATCCCTTCAGGTCAAGTCCAGTACCTTCAGGTCAAGTCTGCATTAAAACAAAAAAATTATGGGCCTCATTTACGAAGAAATGGCACAGCGCAGTTCCACAAGCAATTGTGCTGCACCGAGTTGTGTCATTTCTAAACACAGGGATTTATAGTATTTACCAGAATACTGTGCAGCCCTGTGTTTTTCTCTGCACAGTCACTAAATCAGCTGCCTAGAGCCAACACAGTCATCCTTGTGCAATGGTGCAAGGATGCTGCATTGTGTGGGTGATTGTTTATGTGCAGGAATGGACACCTTCCTGCACAAAAACAATCATTAATGGTGAATACAGCACACATAGAGGCAGAATGCAGCACACATAGATGAGCAAAAAATGAGTAGAAATCAAAGTATTTCTCCTCGCTGCACCACTCTACGCCACTCCTGGGGAAGTGTTAGTTTTTGGCACTGCCACAGGTTTACTTTTCCTTGTAAATCTCCGGCAGTGTCAAAAAGCAATGGGTGGTACATGGATATGCCCACAGCAACACCCATTGCACGCCCCTTTGTTGCAAAAAAAGGTGTCAGGGAAGCCCATATTTACAAGGCTGTGTTAAGCCACAATAAGTGGAGCAGGGCACAGCAGAAAAAGCAACTCTACGGTAATGCAAAGGGCTTGTGAATGAGCCCCTATCTGTTTTGCACACTTCTGTCATTGGTTTTTACTTGGGCTACATTTGGGTCATATTTGTTCTACATTTGGGCTTTTTTTCTCTGGTGGCCATCTTGGGAGACCTATTTGTTATGAAGCTCTCTAATCTCCTAATTTACTGCAGTATCCTCACAATATTTTTTTTCAGTTTTCCACTTTGATTCCATCAAGATGATGGTCAGATGTGCCACATGTTTAGCATTAATTCAGGTTGTTAGCACTCTAGTTGCTCAATAGAACACTGCAGTAAAATGTTGATCATCGGGGAGTTAAATGGCTGGCCACTGCTGGTGTTCAAAGTGCATGTTTCAGTCTACATGTCAGAATGTTTTAATGAAATAAAAGAGGAAAATATTAGAGACATCACTTAAAGTGTGTCCTAGTTTTTCTTTCCACAGCACTAATAATAATCTCTTTGACAAACTGAAACCCTTCACTTTGTCCCTTTTTCAATTAAATGGTTTACGTTTTCCAGTTTGATTCAATGAAGATGATTTAAAGTGTGTTACACTTTTGTCATAAGTAAGACTGTTTGCGCTTTAGTTGTCCTTTAGAACACTCTGGGATGCTGTAGTAGAGGCTTCAGTAGAACACCAGGGAATCAACTGACAGGCTGCTCCTGTTCGAAATGCATGTTTTACTGAGAATGTCAGACTTTAATCTTATATGGCTGAGAAAGATAGTGTGAATCTACAAAAAATACATTCTTGTTTTAGCTTCTCTCAAACATGATTCGTGAAATCCCAGCAGAAG
The DNA here is from genome assembly GCF_031143425.1 of Pleurodeles waltl. Lineage (NCBI taxonomy): Eukaryota > Metazoa > Chordata > Amphibia > Caudata > Salamandridae > Pleurodeles > Pleurodeles waltl. Next base: position 694,713,670 of record NC_090436.1, on the reverse strand, counting down.
GCTTTTCACAAGGTAAAATCACCTTAGCAACAAATGATTAATATTGTAACTAAAATCTGTTATCACTGTCTATATGTTCTCCATTTTATTACCATCAAACCTGCCATTCACTACAATGCATTTCAATGGGGTGCTATCAGGTATATTAGTTCCAAGATGGTTGATATCACCTTTTGGTTGAAGTGCTGACTGCCAATCAGATATCCCCACAAGATCTGTGCTTAGGCTTCGTCCAGATATACAAATTATGATTTCCTTTAATATCTTGAAGTCTGCTGAATGGAGTTACACCAAATAACAAAAAGTGTGATTTCTGGACCAAGAGCAACCTTCCTGCCAAATTTGGTGTATTTCCATTCAGAGGTTCAGGCTGCAGTCATGTCTAGAATCTCTTTGGGATTTAACATGGGAAACACACTTTTTTTTACCCCGTACTTTTCTCGGCCCCTGCTTGATGGATCACCCCGAAACTTTTCATGCACAAAAAGACCACAGGGGTCATTTTTTGGAAAATTTCATGAAGATTCATCAAACTGCACCAAAGATATAGCCACATCGGAAAAAAAAAATCTATGGAAACTAGGTCTTAACTGTAACTACCTACTAGCGACCACCAGTAGGTAATCCATCTATCTATCTATATATCTATCTATCTATCCATCTATGTCTATCTCCTCCACCTGCGTACTTTGCCCTCGCTGACTGACATTAGGAATGGACTCAAGACCTGACTCTTCGACTGAAACCCCCAGCCCAGGGTTTGGATACCCTTGCAGGTGATAAGCCACGCTATACAAGTACTGAATGATTGATGACTGATATATCAACATGCTAGACCTGACAGCCTTAGGGTGGCCTTCCCCCAACATTTTGCCTTGCTCGCCCAATTTTCCTAATCTCATTTTTGATGATTTTACGACTCTGTGCACTTTTCCATTGTGTACCAGTGCTACATTGCTGTGCTCTCTCCTCAAAACATGGTAACATTGGTTGATAATCAATTGACATATTTAATTTACCTATAAGTCCCTAGTAAAGTGCCATCAATGTGCCAAGGACTTGTAAATTAAATGCTACTAGTGGGCCTGCAGCACTGATTGTGCCACACACATAAGTAGCCCCTGACCTAGAGAAGAGAGAAACCAGTGAGTCGGAAAATCAACCCAACACCTGCACAATTCTACGCAAAGCCTGCTTGATCAATGCAGCACCTGCTCTGTGGCTGAAAAATCACTGCATCACCTGCCGGATCAACACAGCGCCTGTTGCCTCTACTCAACATGTTCTAGGTTTTCCATGCATCATCCCTGGGCATCAAAACATCCCCACACGGCAGTGAGGAACCAAACTGCGCTCCTGGAAACGGACTCATCACTTTGCAGCATGGAAAGAAAGAATACATCATCTTCACCGTGCTGGAAAAATCAATGCATTGCTTTGCTTTCTGATGCATCTCCTCCTCTGTGCCCCTCTGCATCATTCTTTTTGATGAACCCCAGGTACTGTCTTTTAAAAGGATACAGCCACTGATTCTTAAGGATTGAGACTCATTTACGCATTTTAAAAGTGATATCTTGACTTGTGCATATTGGATTTTTGTTGTTTTGTTCTTACTTTTTTCAGATGAAAGGTATCTATTCTCCTAAACTGGTGTGGAGTAATTTTTGTGTTGTTTTCACTGTGTTACTGTATGGGTTATTGCACAAGTACTTTACACATTGCCTTCTAAGTCTAGCTTGTCTTCTCTGTGCCAAGCTACCAGAGGGTGAGCACAGGATAATTTAGTTTGTGTTCTGACTTACCCTGACAGATTGTGGTCACTAGTTGGACAGGGTGCAAACCTCTGCCAACTAGAGACTGAATTTCTATCATTGATAATCGGTGGTCAGGATAGGACTTGTGTTTGTGCAGTGCCATACAAAAGCTACCTGTACACTACCCACATTTAAAGACCATTTTGATCTTTTTTCTTTTCCTGCAATTTTTCCCTACTTCACATTTTTTAATTCATCCTATACATCATGTCTCTGGCTGGTTCTGCAAGTGGAGCCATGGAGTTTTAGCTGGTTAAGCTGGAGGATTACAGTGTTAGCCAGTTGAAAAGCTTCTGCAAAGGGATGGGGGTACCTACCCAATGAGCCACCAAAAAGGTAGAATTCCAAAAGGCGCTAAGGGCCTAGGCAGAGTCCCGCAACCAGGGGGGGGGGACATGATGAGTTGGAGGAACCTGTTACTTGCTCTTTTGGGGAGCTACCTGCAGCAGTGGAGGGGGACACCCCTCAAATTGTGCTACCAGTAAGGGCAGGGAGAAGTGTCTCAAATCACAGCCTGACTGCAGAGGACAGAGAACTTCAGATGGAGTTAGCATGAGTAAAAATAGAGGCTGAAAGTGAGGTCAAGCCAGCTGAAAGAGAACCTGAAAGAGAGGCCGAAAGAGCCTTAGCAGAAAAGAAATTACTTCTGAATCATGAACTGAGTCTTAAAGAGCTGGAACTCAAGGCCAGTCAGGCGGATACCAGCTGTGATGGTGGCAGCGTATGTACAGTGCTTGATGGAGACAAGAAGGTTCATATACCCTAGGAGTTGGTGCCTCGTTATGTGGTGGGAGATGGCATTGATAAGTGGTTTTATGCTTGTGAAGTTGCACTGAGGGCACATGGGATTCCTAAAGAGCACTGGGGGGTGGGCCTGTAGAAACACACGCCAACACTTGTGAGGGACATATTTCTAACCCTAGAGATTGGGGATCAGACTAAGTACAAGCCCATGAAAGCCCTTTTGACTGTCAAATTTGGACTTACCCCTGAGAAGTATCGCCAAAGATTCAGGGACAGTAACAAGCTCTCCAGACAATCCTGGGTGGATTTCATTGATTACTCCAGTAAGGCACTGAATAGCTGCGTGTGGGGCAGCAAAATCAGTGATAATATTGGTTTGCACAATTTAACCGTGAGAGAGCAAATGCTCAATATTTGTTTTACAGAGTTGCGCCAGCACCTGTTGACAGTTAGCTGACTGATCCCAGGAAGCTTGCTGAGGAGGCGAACCTATGGGCTAGCACCAGAGAGTTAAAAAAGTTATCTAGGGGAACAGCCACAAAGGTGGTCAGGGTTCCCAACAGAAGGAAGGGGGAGACTTAAAAAATAAGGAGTTCTCTAAAGGCCCCCAAGTAATTTCCAAGAGAGTAGTGGTAACCAGTCCCAAACTGATCGTAAGAAAGAGTTATTTGATCAAAAGACAGGGAGGCTTGAACCTCAATGTGCAAATTGCCTCAAGTATGGTCACTCTAAGGGAGACTCCAAATGTCCCAAGAGAGCACAGCCCCCCACTGGTGGGCAGACAACTGGATTGGCTAGTGTAGAACTTGGGGGGAGATAGTCTCAGATAGTTTTGGGGAACAGGCAGAGGTAACCCTGGTGTCCCTAGGGGATGTAGATATGGTGCTGAAACCCCACATGCCTGCTAATACTTTCAAGTATAGGCAGTGGGTCACCATTAATGGGAACCGGTGGAGGCTCTGCATGACACAGGAGCCAGAATGAAAAGTGCCAAGTGTCAGCTGCTGTCAGCAGAGCAGGTCCTACCGAGCACATTCTACCACATCATAGTCACTGACAACTGTGAGAGCTATCTACGGTGGCTCTGGTTCCCTTTGAGAGGGAAGGGTCTCTGATACTCTGAAAGCAGTTGTGAGCCTTGCCATGCCTGTATAGTCTGTTAGGTAATGACCTGGAGCCCACTACCTAGAGGGAGGTAGAGCTCAGGTCTCACTTGGAGATGATGGGATTGCCTGAATGGGTGGGTCTGTTTGACCAAATGGCCAATGGCTGCCGGGGAAGGGAGTAAATGGCATCTGGAGCCTGGAACAATGGCACAAACAGCTGCCAAGTAGAGGGGCAAGGATCGTGGAAACCAGTCCCTGAAGTTCCAGCTGTGAAGGTTGGTGTGGTCCCTTAGGAGGAGGCCCCTGAGCCAACTGGGGAGGACACTGCTGCCCTAGGTGACCTACAGGTGAAGACTCTGCTGATCACCTAATCTACTGGGAGAATGATCTCCTATATAGCCAGCCTAAGGCTCCGGGTACTAGGGAAACATGTGTGCTGGTGGTAACCCATTGTTACCGGGCCTTCCTACTGGGTCTGGCTCATGACATACCCCTGGCAGGACAAGATGTTTTCAAGGCTTTCCGCTCGCTTCTATTGGCCCAGAATGAAGACAGCCTCAGATCAATTCTGTAGGTCCTGTCCCACCTGTCAGGCCAGTGGAAAGTCAGGGAAAGAGCTGAAAGCTCCCCAGATACCACTTCCCATCATTGGCACCCCCTTTGAAAGGGTGGGCATCAATGTCATTGGTCCATTCGACCCCAAGACAGCTCTAGGCAACAGGTTCATCCTGGTCTTTGTGGACCATGCCACATGCTACCCAGAAGCAATCCTTCTGAGGACGGTGACTGCACCTGTGGAGACCAGAATTCTGATGGGGATCTTTACTCGTGTGAGGTTACCCAAAGTGATAGGCCCTCATTACAAGTTTGGCGGGTGGAGGAGGCCGCCCACCAAACTGGTACCACCATCAGGTGCGCCCAGAACACCGCCGGCCCTATTAGGAGTTCACTACAGGGCTACCAGGCGGACACAGCATTTCCGCCCGCTAGCGTTGTGGTGAACAGGGCCTTAACATTGACGCCGGCTCGTAATCGTGGCAGGCGCCAATGTGGTGGTGTGGCGGGTGAACAGCACCTGTCACGCTTTCCACTGCCTAGGGGGCCCTGCGCTCTCCATGTCAAGTGAATGGGAAGTGCAGAGGCCCCCCCGTGGGGCCCCCACGCACCCGCTGTCCTCCAGCCTTTGTATGGTGGGGCTACCGCCATGCAAAGGCTGGCGGAAAGGGGACTTGTAATCCCCAGGGCAGCCGTGCAAGCAGTGCTGCCCTGGCGGATTGTGACGGCCGAGACTGCCAAGCTGTCTACTGGTGGCAACCTGGTGGAGCCGGCAGTCCAACCTTTAAGCTTTCGTCAGGGTTGTAATGTCGCAGTCGGACCTCCACTTTGGCGGTGGTCCGACCGTGACCCTGGCGGTCTGGTGACCACCAGGGTCATAATAATAATGAGGCCCATAGTATCTGACAGAGACACTAACTTCATGTCTGCATACATGAAGTCCACGTGGGATGCGTGTGTTGTAACTAATGAGTTCACCATACCATATCACCCTTAATCCAATGATCTAGTTGAAAGTTTCACCCAGACCTTGAATGGCATGATCGCAGGCCTACCTGGTCAGAATTCTCAACCCTGAGGGCCATTACCTGTTCGGGGTGATGCCCTTTGGCTTGTGAAATGCCCCTGCTACCTTCTAATGGTTGGTTAACAGGTTCCTGGTTGACAAGGAGGCTTTCTTTGCCACCTACTTATACAGCATTGCCGTCTTTAGTGTCAGCTGGGAGGAACCCTTGCATCACCTCCAAGAGGTGCTTCAGGCCATGCAACAGGCAGACTGACAATCAAAGTCAGAAAGTGCAAGATTGGGAAGGGTTCCGGGATGTATTTGGGACACCAGATAGGTGGTGGCAAGGTGCAGCCCCTCCAAGCCAAGATTGAAACCATCATGTCCTGGTAACCACCTAAAACCCAAACAGAAGTAAGAGCCTTTGTAGGCCTCACTGGCTATTACAGAAGATTTGTTAGGGTTATGTTACCATTGTTGCCCCCTTAACTGAGCTGACTTCTAAGAAGCAGCCCAGGTTGGTGATCTGGACAGAGGTTTGTCAGAAAGCCTTTGATTCTCCTAAGGAAGCCATGTGCAGAACACCTGTGCTCAGGGCTCTTGATTACTCCAAAGAATTTAATGTGCAGATGGATGCTTCATAGCATGGCATAGGGACAGTTTTAGCACAGCTGAATGAGGAGGGCCTAGGCCAACCAGTAGCCTTCATTAGCAGGAGGTTACTTTTATGGGAACAGAGGTGGAGTGCCATTGAAAGAGAAGCATTTGCTGTGGTCTGGGAAGTGGAGAAGCTGGGAGCATACCTGTTTAGGACTCACCTCTGGGTTCAGACAGCAAACAGACCTCTCAGATGACTCATGAGGGATGAAAATCCTAAACATTTGAGGTGGCCCATCTCCCTACAGGGAATGGGCTTTACAGTGGAGAATTTGCCACGGGGCTGACCACGCCAACACTGATGGTCTCTCCAGATTATTCCACCTTAGTAAAGAGAGCGCCCAAGGGGTTTGGTAGCTCTTCCCACTTTCAGCTGGGAGAAACACATGTTAGACCTGAAACCCTTAGAGTTGTCTTCCCTCAAACTTTTTGCCTGCCTCCCTCAATTTTTCTGATCGTATTTTTGCTAGTTTTAGGACTCTGCACACTTTACCGCTGCTAATCAATACTAAAGTGCTTGTGCTCTCTCTCCTGAACATGGTAACAATGACTCATACCAAATTGCCATAATTAATTTACCTATAAATCCCTAGTTAAGTGCACTAGATGTGTTCAGGCCCTGCGAATTAAATGCTACTAGTGGGTCTGCTGCCAGCCACATAATTAGCCCCGTAACCATGTCTCATGTCAGCCATTGCCAGGTCTGTGTGTGCAGTTTACTGCCACTTTGGCTTGGCATTTAAAAGTGTTTGCCAAGCCTTAAATTCCCCTTTTCATACACATAAGGCACCCCTAAGATAGGCCCTAGATAACCCATAGGGCAGGGTGCTAAAAGGCAGGACATGTACTTTAAAATTTTACATGTCCTGGTAGAGAAAATTCCCAAAGTCGTTTTTCACTAATGTGAAGCCTTCCCTTCTCATAAGCCAGCATTAGTGTTTCCCTTATGTGCTTTTAACTGGTAATTTCTGATCTGGGAGGAATAGACTAATCATATTTGGTATGATCAGAATGGTAGACAGAAATGCTACTTACTGGAGAAGTTGGATTCTACATTACTATTTCAGAAATGCCACTTTTAGAAAGTAGGCATTCCTCTGGACTTACTGTCATCTGTGCCTTACAGCCTGTCTCCAATCTACGTCTGGTCTATGCTGAATGACAGCTACACTTGTGCATTCCACCCAGACAGGAATAAACACAAGGCACTCAGCTGAATCTGCATTCATCTGCATAAGGATGGGTTTCCCTGGGCAGGAAGGGTACAGGGGCTCTCTCTTCAACTTCAACTTTTGCCTCTGCTCAACGCATTCTATGTTTTCCACGCATCATTCCTGGCCATCAAAATATCCCTGCATTGCAGTGAGTAATCAAGGCTGTGCTCCTGGAAACTGACACACTGCCTTGCAGCTTGGAAAGAAACAACGTATCGGAAAAATTGATGCATCGCTTTCCTTTCCAATACATGTCCTCCTCTGGGGCCCCTCTGCATCGTTATTTTTGGTACATCGTAGGTACAGTGTGTTAAAAGGATACATACAATGATTCTTAAAGATTGAGACTCATTTAAATCTTTTAAAAGTGGTATCTTGACTTGTGCATATTGAATTTTGGCCATACTTTATTCACATACAAATTATCTATTTTCCTTAACTGGTATGGAGTACTTTTTGTGGTGTTTTCACTGTGCTACTGTATGAGTTTTGCATAAGTACTTTGCACATTGCCTTCTCAGTTAAGCCTGCCTGCTCTGTCATGCTCCCTCATTATAGCCCTGTGTGGCTGTTGTTCTACTACTGCTCTTCTCGTCTGTTCTGAACAGTTAGCTTGCTGCTCCATCCACCTCCTCCCTACTCTCTGTTGTTTGAATTCATGTTCCCTTTCTGTCCTGCATGGTCTTATGTGCTGTCAGTGCCCTCCATTTAGCTTGATTTCCCTGCCCACTCCTCCTGCCCGCCAATGCCCAATTCTTTACACCTTTGTTGCCCTCCTGATTAACCTCTGTGCTTAGTTTGATGCCCGACCCTCCTTCACCCAGCCCTCCGATGTCTGTGTGAGGCCCTGCTCCCTCCTATTTGCTCACTATAGGGCATATTTGCTGTGGCCTGAGACATATTTACAAGGTGGCTTTAAGCTGCTTCTTGTGGCTTAACACAGCCTTGTAAATATGGGCCCCCTTGATGCAGTTTTCTGCAGCAGAGGGCCTGCCATGAGTGTTTCTGTGGGCATACCTATGCAACACCCATTCCTTTTTGACACTGCCCAAGATTCACAATGAAACGTAAATAAGAGGCAGCTCCAAAAACTAACACCACCCCAGTGGTGGCGTTAGCATGGCGCAATGAGGAGAAATACTTTTATTTCTCATTATTTTTGCTTTTTGCTGTATTCTGCAGCACACATATAAATAGAAAATCACCATGAATGATTGTTTATGTGCAGGAAGGAGTCCCTTCCCTGCTACTTCTATGTGTGTTGCAGCATACACAGGAGTAACAAATCACCATTATTGATTGGCTATGTGCCGGAAGGGACTCTTTCCTGAACATAGACTATCATCCCTGCAATGCAGGTACCCTTGCACTAGGGTGCCACAGTGCCACAGTGCCTGCGTTGGTGCTAGGCAGCTAAATTTAGTGTCAAGGCTAGGGGAAACTGAAGGATGCACCAAATTTTGGGAAATATGGTGCATCCTTGTGTTTCTGAAGTGACGCAGCGTGGGGCAGCCAATTTTGGTGCAGGGCTGCGCTGCAGCACTTTACTTGTAAATATGCCCCCATGTTCACAGGTCCTGCCACTGCCTCGCCTATCTACTCTGAGTGTTCTGTTGAGCTGCCCCTCCTACCTGCCTAGCATGGTCAGATGATTGCCATCTATCCCTTCAAACTCCACCCTGCCTGTCTGAGTTCTCTACCCCTATCCCCTCTCTCCTGTCCTCCATGGTCCATGCAGCCACTCCCTTCTGCCCTCAGTGCTCTCTTGTGCTGCAATTGTTCCTCCTGCCTACCACGCATGGTCTGTTGTGAAGCTCCTTCCCTGCCCTCTCTTGCCTGTGTCCAGCCTCTACCCATCCCTTATGTACTCCATGGTCATTTGGGCATGCCCTTGCCCCCTCTCTCTTCTCCACCATGGCCGCTGTACTGCCCCTAACCCTCCTACTTTCCATGCATGGCCCTCTGTGCTGGTACAACCCCTCCCACCCACCCTGTGTGGTCAGCTTGCCTCCCCTGCCCGCCTCCCACCTTCCATCCATTGTCTGTGTGTATGCCATTATAGTCTCACTATTGCCCGCCATGGTGCATTGTGCTTACAGTGCCCATCTCGCCTGGTCAGCTTGCTGGTCTAGCCCTGCCCCCTTACTCCCTGTCCTCCATTTTCCATGTGCAGGACCCTATCCCTTCCCTTCTGCCTTGTTTGATCCACTGCCATGCCCATGCCCCCTCTCTCCTGCCCAAGATGGTATGGTGTGCCTCTTGTCTGTCCGGTATGGTCAGCTTGCTGCTGTTGCCTCTTTTTCCTCTGCTCTTTGTGGTCCATGTGCCTGGCCCTGTCCCCTCCTCATTTCTTTCCATGGTCTGTTGTGCTGTACTGCTGCCCCGCTTGCCCTGTGTGGTGTATTGTGTTGCTGCAACACCTGATGCCTGCCCTTTAAGGTCAGTTTGGTGCCCCTGCCTATCTTCCTGCTGCTCTCTGTTATCTGAGTTCATATCCCTACCCCATTCCTCTTGCCCTCAGTGATGTAATTTAGCATAATTGCCAAGATTTGAACTTAGTAAAAGGGAGATTTTGAAAAATAAACCTGGGGAATTGATTTTCCCATTGACTTACATTGAAAAATAGGAGGTTTTAGGCAGAAGACATATAAAATGAAGCCCCATTGGGCTTAAAAACATCGGAGTCTCCTGTTTAAATTGGAGTTGTTGGCATGTATGGTTGTACTGCCACTCTCTCTTCCTTCTGCCCTAAGTGGTCTGTTATATTGCAGCAGTCTCTCTAACCTGTCTTGCATGTCTGGTTTGTCACGCCTGCCCACTCTCCCCTGCCCTCTATGGTCCCTTGTGCTGCCACTGGCCCTACAAACTGCCCAGCATGGTCAACTTGCAGCCTCTGCACCCAACTCCCTGCCCTAAATTATCTGAGCCCATGCACCCTGACATCTGCTGACCCACATATTCTAATGAACAATTCAATTGTTAACATTGTATATTGATTACAAAAGTGTGCACATCTGATGTCATCTTGACTCAAAACTGCAATACCTAAAGCATTTCCTTTACAAATTAAAAACATTTAAGGGTCTTATTTCCATAGAATTATTGTCAGTGCTCTAAAAAGCTAAAATGAGGACATAGTTTTTTACTTTTCAAATAGCGGCAAACCACTTTTAAATTATTTGCTATCGATATATTTTTAAATCCAGTTGATCATTTGATTATATGTTATATTTAGGGGAGAGGATGTGGCATTACGGCTAGAGCTGCAGACTTTGCAAGTGGGGAACCAGGTTTGAGTTTAGGCGTCTGCTCGACATCTTGTGATTCTTCGCAAATCACTTAATCTCAGTATCCCTTAAACCAAAATGAATGTGTCTTTGTGTAATGTAATTCATGGTCATGTAAAGCACTCCAATACCTCTGGGTCACGTCTGTGCTATAAAAACTGCATAAAAACACTTTGCGCACTTTCTTTATTGAGCTATACATGGCCTACATTTGGGTGATATTTGTGCTACATTTGGGCTCTTTTTTCTCTGGTGGCCATCTTGGGAGACATAATTGTTCTGAAGCTTCATAATTTCCTCATTTACTGCAGTATCCTCAGTAGAAAATGCTTCACTTGTCAAGATGGTTTTTCGATGTGCCACAAGTTTGGCATACATTCAGAATGTTAGCTCTCTAGTTGCTTATTAGAACACTGAAGTAAAACTGCGGATTACCAGGGAGTTAACTGGGATTCTGCTGCTGGTGTTGAAAGTGCACATTACAGTCTGCATGTCAGAATGTTTTCATAAAATAGAAGAGGAAGATATTTGAGAACTCACTTAGAACATGCCCTAATTTTTCTTTTCACAGCACTACCCATAATTCCTATAACCTATGACAAAATGAACCCCCTCATTTTGTTCCTTTCTAAATTAAGGGACAGATTTAAGAGCCCCTAGCACCTCCTTGCACCACATTAGCGTCTTTTCTTTACTCTAATGTGACCCAACAAGTCCAAAATCATTGTGCCAAATTTTCAAAGTGGCGCAATGTATACATTGCACCACTTTGTGACCATTTGTGCTACATTATGCCTGCGCCAAGCATAATGTATGCAAAGGGGGTATTTCCATCTGGGGGTGGGGGGCAAAAAAAGGCTCAAAGAACGCAAAGAAGTCTAAGAGATTTCTTTGTGTTGTTTTTTCAGCACTTTTTAACGTCTGCTCAGAGCAGGTGTTAAAAGGAATATAATAGGCTGATTAAGGACGTTTTCATAGAGTAATATTCCTGCCCTTAATTCACTATTCACAAATCTGCAAGGTGCACTGGACAGGGTGAATACCTCCAAAAAGACCCTGTGTCTCAGCAACAAAGTTACTGATAAATTATGAAAAATTAATTGCAGGTACTCGTCCAGCTAGTTATGTCACAGTTCATATAATTCACAGTACATCATCAGTATGCATTGTAAACCATCTTATTAATCCATCCTTTCTGACAGTGTATATTATTTAAACTAATGTTCAAAAGAATTCCGTCCTCAGATACCAACCCTACTCTCAAATTTGTTTCATATACATTTTATTGTAGTTCCTCAAAGTCTATATACATGCCCATATGGCCTCCACATTGATCCTTGTAATTTGTTCCAAATTCAACATAAATCCTTAGGTGTCCATTCAAATCATGTAAATTGCACGTTAGTTCTCCATCTTATATCAGCTCATGTTCATAAACACAGCTAACACGTGTTTTGTCAGGAAAATCTCCCACTATACTTCATCAGGGCTGTGATAATATATAACATAAAGTTCAATTAGAGTAACCAACTAATGATGTCACTGATTGCACTAACCATGAGGTGTTCAGCAGGTGACAATAAATTATTGTTGTGAATATATCTGTGAAAATATTACCCTTTGTGAAGACACTATATTAAATTATAGGATAATAAGTGCTAAAAAACGGTTTTATACCTATTAGCTAGATAAAATTATGTGACATTTATATTAAATTTCATATAAAGTATTTAGCTGTTTCCCAATTAGTGTCCACTATGTGTACATGCACACACCAGTGAATATTACCATGTTTAAGACGTCGACTGACCTTCGTTACTCATTAGAAACCTTGTTTCCAAATTATGGTCCTTATACTGTCATGAATTCTTAGTTCATAGTTAATTGGCCACCATAGTTGACCATAGATTCTGCTCCTTTTGTCTAAAAAAACAAAAAATAATAGGACAATCTTGATTATTATGTTGCCTAATAGTGTATTGAGAGTCCTAGCTAATAAATCAAAGCATCAGATTTGTATCAATCTGTCAACATCTAGTGTAAACATAAATAAAATTGGTCAAACATCCATAGCCATAATGCCGCACACGTGTTTAAAGAGCCGATTTAAGTTTTCAAATAGAAATATAATCTGATAGTTAGCCACTCATTGCAATATTAAATCATTTTACAAATTAATCTGCTAAAAGTTATATTTATAGTTCCCTCAGATTCCCTATTGCTGCTTGTATAAGTTTAAAACCACTCTGAATGTGCATAATTAAGGTATACGAATAACTCCACTCCTCGGTATAATAGCATCCCAGGTCCCCTACTGTCATGCTAAGAATTAAGCATTAGGACCACTCCAACCGCTTACCTGCTTGTAATCAATATCATGTAAGTAAGTTTTATTTCACCACGCGATGCAAGTACGCTTCTTAGACGGGCGCGGTGAATACCCGATGTTCAAATAGCCGTTTCTTCGTATTTCACGCGTAAGTTGGCAAATAACTTTACTTTGTCCTACTTCAATTTCTATAACTTACTGCCCACATAGCAGTAGAAAGAGGACTGAAAACACAGTTTCCTCTTCTTGTATGTTGAAGCTTACTGTTTCACTGTTGAAGCCCAAACTGTCAGGCCAGGTCCTGCCTGGACTGGAAACAAGCATCCTGGGATCAGTTTCAAAGTATCACCCATCATTATCCGGGCTAGCTTGAGTCTTGTGGCACAGTGAGCAAGGGACTAACCTCTAGAATAAAAATGGGAAAGTCCTTTTCTTTTAGCCCCTTTTTACTTTTTTTATATATATGTATATTACCTAATGGAAGTCACCAATAGGTAGTTATAGTTAGGACCTAGTTTCTATAGTAAAAGTTTTTTTACTTGCCTATGTCTTTGGCGCCGGTTGACAAATCTTCACAAACTTTTCATACAAAAAGAAAATGTAGCCCTCACGTGAGGTGCTGTCTGGAAAGTTTCTGGGTGATCCATCAAGTGGGGACCGAGAAAAAGGGGGGGTCCCAGAACACTTTTTGTCCATTCATTTTTCCTTAGGGATTTTCAACAGCAATAGTGCAGAAATGACTGGACGGAATTACACCAAATTTGGCAGAAAACTAGGGCCTGGTCCAGAAAGCCACCTTTGTGAGATTTAGTGTATCTCTATTCAGTAGTTTTAGAGATATTGAAGAAAATCTAAATTTGTATCTAGAGGGACGTGAAGGCTTCGCTAACCCTCCCGATCTCGTGCTGAGATCTGATTGGCTACCAACAAAGAAGTGTTGGCAGCCATCTTGGGACATGGCTTTAGCTGAGTCCCAGAAAAAATGAAAAAACAAAACAAAAGGGGCAAGGGTAGGGACACCCAGACCTCTTAGCTCTGGTGCTGGGATCCCAAAGGGACACCCCAGAGCTAAAAAACATTTTGTTTTTATTTTCACCATGAATCAAGGGAGATACGCAGATCTGGCATTTTTTTTAAAAAAAGACAAGAATGGGCTCTGGCACTTCCGAATTCTGAAGCCGCTGAGAGGGCCTAGTCCTGGGGCATTCACATTTTAATGGGAGTGGGGCCTACCTGCCTACCCGCTGCCCTGGGGACTGCCACCTCCATGGAGCAAAATAAATGATGTGTGCAAGGGCCACCTGGCACCCCACAGCCCCGGGGACTGCCACCTCCATTGGGCTTTAAACTAATTTGATGTGGGGGGATGAGTGCCCCCCGCAGCCCCAAGGACTGCCACCTCCCAATGACTTTAAGCTAGTTTGATGCAGGAGGGCACGCTGCACCCTCACAGCCCTGGGGACTGCCACGTCCCTGGGGCTTTATACGAAAATGTTGCAGGGGGAAAAACCCCTGGAGCCCCAGGGCCCACCACCTCCCCATGGCACTAAACACAAACAGTAATCCCACCAAGTCAAACATCTCCCACTTGCAGAAATCTGAGTTTTCATATGTCTCCCCTGCACACAAATATGTGTGCGGGAAAGACAGATAACAGCATTGCTGCCGCATGGAGGGAGCTATTAAAAGCAGCTCCCAGCTTGGGTGAGCAATGCTGGCTCCCACGGGACGTGGCAAACCAGCTAGGACCGTGGGGGCCTTGAGGCTACTCTCTATCTCTCTGATAGTGGGATGGAAGAGAGAGAGCAAGATAGTCATTGCAATGGTCTCTCAATGCAATGACTACATTAAGGACTCACTTGTGGCATAATGGTTAAGTTCACATTGAAAGATGAGGGTTCTAGTCCAGGTGTGTCTGTGGTAATTTCCCAACTTTAATTTCTTTTAAACTTTAAAAGTTAAAGGTTCATACTGAAAGGTGATCTCACTCTTTTTAATTGACAAATACATTTTTCTTTCCAATTTGTCCACAAATATCTAATTCTGAGTATATCATTCACCAAGCCTAAAAAATTCTATCTCTCTCTCACCTTTTTCTCTCTGTGGGCTGATTGCAGAAGCCCCCTAACTTTTTGTCCCCATTATTCACTTTCTGCTGGTGTTTTCCTGACTCCGATGGTCCCCTGGGTCCTACTAACCAGTCACAGGCCTTTTCTCTGTGTGAAATGAGTATGCAAATTAGGCTATGTCACCTACCAATAAATCCCTAGTCTATAGTAGGGCATGTAGTTTTATGGACCCCAGCATAGGTGGTGCTCCCATAGGTGCACTGCTGAGGTGCCCAGGGTCATTTTAAAGGCAGGCCTGCCTTGCTGGCTGCTTTTAAATTAAAGTTACATGCTAATTCAACTTTAGAATGAAAAGTACTTCCAAAGTCTTAAACTACCTTATTTTTACATATGTCACCTCTAAGGTGCGCCGTAAGTGCTGCTAGGGTTGGGTGCAGTGTAAGTATAAGCAGGGACCTTATAAACTATGTTTTATGAACCCTGATGAGGAACAATTGTCAAATTATTTTTTCCCTCATTGTAGTGAATATGCTCCATAGGCTAAAATGGAGAGACTTTATTTTAAGAAATAAAGGCGGTCATTCTGAGTTTCCCGCTGGGCTAGCGGGCGACCGCCAGAAGGCCGCCCGCCAGCCCAGTGGGAAACCCCCTTCCACAAGGATGCCGGCTCCGAATGGAGCCGGCGGAGTGGAAGGGGTGCGACGGAAGGCCGCCCGCCAGCACAGCGGGAAACCCCCTTCCACAAGGATACCGGCTCCGAATGGAGCCGGCGGAGTGGAAGGGGTGCGACGGGTGCAGTTGCACCCGTCGCGATTTTCAGTGTCTGCCACGCAGACACTGAAAATCTATGTGGGGCCCTGTTAGGGGGCCCCTGCAGTGCCCATGCCAATGGCATGGGCACTGCAGGGGCCCCCAGGGGCCCCCACGACACCCGTTCCCGCCAGCCAGGTTCTGGCGGTGAAAACCGCCAGAACCAGGCTGGCGGGAAGGGGGTCGGAATCCCCATGGCGGCGCTGCTTGCAGTGCCGCCGTGGAGGATTCCCTGGGGCAGCGGGAAACCGGCGGGACACCGCCGGTTTCCCGTTTCTGACCGCGGCTGTACCGCCGCGGTCAGAATGCCCATGGAAGCACCGCCAGCCTGTTGGCGGTGCTTCCGCGGTCGTTGGCCCTGGCGGTCCATGACCGCCAGGGTCAGAATGACCCCCAAAGTCTCCAAAGGACAAAGATGTGGCAAGTGTGGTCTCAAATGGATTGTTATAATAAATGAAATAACTTGCCATTGTTGGTTTTAATATAACTAGTTCAGGGAAAAAGTTGTAGAACTCTTCCTAAAAGTTACCAGTTTCAGCTCTGTAGTGACCTTCTCTGATTGGCCAGCCTCTGGCAGCCTGGCTAGGCTGCTTGATGAGGTGTGAAGTGGCATGAGTGGAAGACAAAGGAAGTGCCTGGGGGAGGAGATCTGGTCCAGCAGATGGTGAAACAGGATGGGGGGAAAGCAGCCAAACTAGTCCTCCCCATTTCCTGCAAACCCAGACAACCAGGTAACCTCTTGATGAGATTAGGAGAGGGCAGGGGAAAGGTGTGTTAAGGATTTTTAGCCATACCAGTAGGTGGGCTCAGCCAGACATAACCTCCAAAATTCAGTTTCTGCCATTTTGGATTCTTAAGGAATTTCGCTCCCTGAAATCGATTTTTGCCACACTTTGCAGAAAGAGGTCATCTAAGGGGGTAGTTGCTTGGCTTTAATTGGACAGATGTCCCCCCTGCTTTTCACCCCAGGAGCAAGGATAAATTTGGCAGAGCAGCAACCACACCTCAGATCCCTGCTGGAAGAAGATACTGGAGATGAAGGACTGCCCTGCTGGGCTCCTGGCTGGACATGGACACTGCACTCACAAGTACTGCACCAGCTGAACACTTTGGGCTTCAACAAGAAAAGGACATTGTCTTGCTTCTGCAACTCCAGGAGTGGACTCCCTGTAAGCTACAGGTAAAAAGGAGCTGCCCAGTGTCCCCTGCATCAAGTCCTGCAAGAAGAGCTCAGCTGACCAGAATCCAGTAGCCATTTGAGTGCATTCTGGGAATTGTACTCCCAAGGAACAACTCAGAGCTTCTGAAATCTTGGATCAAGTTGTGGACACTTCACGGACCCAAAATGGACCTCTGGAAGAAGATCCAGAAGTTTAGAGACATTTGGAACAAACCGCTCCATAAGTTGAAGAGGTGCATCGAGGTGCAACCCTCATGATTCAGGGCCTCATTACAAGTTTGGAGGAGGGGATTATTCAGTCACGAACGAGACAAATATCCCGTCCGCCGTATTACAAGTTCCATAGGATATAATGGAACTTGTAATATGGTGGGCGGGATAACAATCATGTATGTGACGGAGTAATCTCCTCCGCCAAACGTGTAATGAGGCCCTTAATGTTTTGTAAAATCCCTTAAATAAATAAATACATGAATAAATTAACAAATAAATAAAATAATAAATAAATAATGAAGTGGGGTGCTCTTGGTAGAGTTCAGCAGCACAGAGGTTTTCGCCCGCTGTATGCAGATTTATGGCCAGCAGCATTGACAGAATGCATTTTGTCATGCCAGTTTTAACCCACATCTGACACAGTAGACTCCTTTCCACTGCAGAACACCATTTTCCAGCAGAAGTAGATTATTTTTCACTCATTCACTATGTCTGGGAGGAAGAATCCACATTTGACAGAGGGAGAATTGTCAGTCATGGTAGATTAAAGTATTAGAGTAGAGTCACAATTGTTTGGAGTACAAGTACAAAATACAATCATTTCTCAGAAAAGGCAAATGTGGGATAGAATAGTCAACAGAGTGAATGCTGTAGCTAGCAATCGGTGCACACAGGAGGAAAGAGGTGGAATGACATGGGGGAAGAGTCCATTCCCTGGCCTCAAGTGTCACCTAAATGCCCAGATGACTGGTGGTAGTTCTCCCAGCCTCCCATTACAACTCTTTTCCTGGGAGGAAAAGATCTTGCAGATCCTACACCCTGAAGGATTGATAGCAATTTCTTGTGGAGTAGAGACTGGTAGGTTACACCTATGTATGTCTCACTAATCACAAATGAAGTCCTTGACCATAACGTAGCTCTACAGAATGTTTCTAGACAAAAATATATTGTGTTATCCAAATTAGTAGCATCATGGTTGTTACAAGCTATATTAAAATAACCAATATGTATTGTAGATTGTGTGTTGTCCTCCATGGGTCACTCCTTGCATTTGCCTTGTCCTGTGCTGTATTTCAATGTAGGTTGTTTTACTTAAAAGAAAACAGGTTCCAAATGTCATCCATCTGCCATGAAGGTATAGTGCTTGTAACTGGTACCTTAACCTAATCACTTTATACACATATGGCTCTACATACTACAAATGTGTGCCTAATTTTCACTATATTCATTCATATAGGTATATGTTTCGCAGTGTTTTCATAAATATTGGCAATAGTGCTTACCAATGGCTACAACTCACATGATGTTCTGCTTTTGTCTTGGCAAAACACTAATGCAATGTGAATTAGCTCAACCTCCCTTTCCTTCCACCTCTGGCCAAAAGTAAAAGCTTTAAGTAGCTGGCATTCACCACTTCTTGGTATATATTAAACCTTCTTCTGCACTCTGTTGATCCAGTATGCTGTTACCTTTTTGTCACTACATTAAATTGATCTATTTGCTTGCAGAAAGCATAGCTTGTGGATTCAAAGGTTTCCAAACATGTTCTGTGGCATGCTGATTATAAAGGGTATTGATGCACAAATTACTTTGCAGTGTTCATATGATGACAAATGGCATTCAATACAATATGTTGTACCATAGTTTGTTTTTTAGGCTGCTAGGATTGGAAATGGCACAGTTCTCAAATCTCTTCTCTAGTGTGACGAGTTGCATGGCTGGTACATGGAATGTACACTGTCTATTTTACATTTTACATTTCAGGACATCTCTCCATAACTTTACTGAAGTGTGCCTCTGTGTACATTAACCTGCATGAGTAAAAAGTGAAAAATCACACAAAGGCCTTAACATTCCATTGATCATTATTTTTCTTTTCCTTAGGTTGCCTCATCTGCAGCTGAAGGCAGATTTGAGGTGCAATACAGACCTTAATGCCTTTTCATTTTGTAATTTATATTTGGACCAACACCCAGAGCCAGTGTACCTTCGTGTGTAACTGAAGACACTTCCACTCCATTCCGGGGTCAAGCTTTCAATGAGGTTACCACTCCTGCAAGTCAAGATGATGAGAGGATGTCTGGTCCATCGGGGCTGTCTAGGCAGACATCCCCGATGAGTCTCACTCAACCCACACCTACACCTCCACCCATCTGCTACAACAACTACGCATATGAATACCACTACTTCCTGTGTCCAGAGGATCACAACTCCAATCTTGTGCCCCCTTGTCCTGGCTACTGTTGAGCAACCGCCACCTACAGCTGTACTAGGACCCAGTAAAAAGGGCCACACTGCCTTAAGGGCAAAGGGTAGTAGGGACAGATGTCGTGGGAAGGAATCAGTGGGTCAGGAAAGAGAGGCCACTGGTATCATTGTCACCCAGACCACCATTGACCAAATATTGGGAGAAAGACAACAGTCCAAAGACGTGATGGGTCAGATCCTTATAGGGATCCGGGGATTTAAGTAGGTGCAAAGGGAGCACATTCAAGAGCTACAGAATCACAACTCAGATTTGCGCTCCTTGACTGGGGTGATGTTTGACATTTACCATCACATGTGCAGGGCTTTTCCTCTACCATCTACCCCTGCCTGCAGTCCTTCTACATCAGGACACAATACACCTTCTGCTGCCACTGACAGAAAGGAACTGTCACAAGCGGAAAGTGATCCACCCACCCCAGTCCCTGTTCCCTCCCCCCGTCCCCAGGAGGGGATGCTCATCTGGACAATCAAGAGGGGATGGCACGACCTCCACCACCACCTCCAAGAGACGACAAACCTAATTTCCGCAAGTGTGTGTCTTCTATTTACTCTGTGAACTATTACATGGACACATTTACCTTTTCTGAAGAGAGATATAGGGGGTCATTCTGACCCTGGCGGTAAATACCGCCAGGGCCGGGGTCGGCGGTAGCACCGCCAACAGGCTGGCGGTGCTCCGCCGGGCATTGTGACCGCGGCGGTACAGCCACGGCCAGAAGCGGAAAGCCGGCGGTGTACATCCGACTTTCCGCTGCCCATGGGAATCCGCCATGGCGGCGCAGCTTGCTGCGCCGCCATGGGGATTCTGACACCCCATACCGCCATCCTGTTCCAGGCGGGTCGCCCGCCAGGAACAGGATGGCGGTATGGGGTGTCGTGGGGCCCCTGGGGGCCACTGCAGTGCCCATGCCAATGGCATGGGCACTGCAGGGGCCCCCGTAAGAGGGCCCCACAAAGAATTTCAGTGTCTGCTTTGCAGACACTGAAATTCGCGACGGGCGCAACTGCACCCGTCGCACCTTCCCACTCCGCCGGCTCCATTCGGAGCCGGTTTCCTCGTGGGAAGAGTGTTTCCCACTGGGCTGGTGGGCGGACTTTTGGCGGTCGCCCGCCAGCCCAGTGGGAAACCCAGAATGACCGCCGCTGTCTTTTGACCGCGGTGCGGTCTTCTGGCGGTTCCCACTTGGCGGGCGGCTCCTGCCGCCCGCCAAGCTTAGAATCAGGCCCATAATTTGTACATTGGACTCCAAACAATTTGTGCCCAACAAACATAGTTTCACTCACCAAGATGGACCCTTTTTGTCCTGTTCTTTTACATTTTGGTTCCACATCTATTGCACTAATTTTTGTTCAAAATAGATGCACATACACAAAGTAAGACTAGTGGTTTTATTTCTATGTTTTTTGCACACCATCATTTTTAAATCTGTCTAGCAATATTATACTGAAACAAATATGAGATGTCGACTAGGTAATGTGTTTCCCATGTCAGAAAAGATGGAAAAAACAATGAAATCTGAATGTTATAGTGTCATACATTTCTAGGTAACAAGTTTGTGATACAATCAAATATGCTTTTCACAAACCATGTAGAAGCCAGTTATTCCAGAACCATGACACCACAGAAGAAGGGAATATTACATGAGATTAAATAGGCAACCTATTACTGGTGCATGACCTCAGCTAGAGCCAGACATTCTGCCCTCACAATAGGAATCCTACATCAATAACACCAATAGTCTACATCATGGCAGTAACAATTGTTAAGGCCATATGGCCATTACAGGACACTGTGGAAGTAACCGGTGCAGTGTGACAACCACCATTCAGTGGTGTGCTACAAACAATTCTCATCTATGAGGAGACACATCAACAGCTTCCTACATTGAACACAAATTGAAGATTTAGCCAATGTGAAGGAAGACCCGTATGCTGTAGCTTGACATACACTTGTGGTTAGAGCATGTTAAGCAGCATGCATTACCTTGATGGCAACATCTCACAGTAAACAGGTCTGTTACAATGTCAAGAACTTCCATTCAATCACAGTGCAAGTAGTCTCTGTACAAGATCTGTTCATCTCAAGTGAGTATCTGTCCCAGGATCAATCCATATTCCCTTTGTACTTTCCAACAGCAACATATCACTGCAAATGTCACAACTTTGAAATGTCCAAATGAAGATGACATGGTGAAGGATCCTAAAACAGAATCGCAAGGGAAAATTAATGATTTCACATTTACGATTTGACTCAAATGATAAGTTAGGAGAATACATATACTTAGTACGGGCAAAATTAATCTATGTCAATAAACACAGTAGTCAATGAGGGAAACGCTGATCCACAAACATTTTTGCCTTGGACTTTCCTCAGCCAACCACTCCTACCATATTACCATCACAGACTGATATGTTCCCTATGTCACAAGTTGTTCTGACATTAGATATCACAATATGTAAGGGTACACTTACACTCAGGTGAAGAAGAGGTCAATGACATTGTGACATAGGTCAGTTCCTTCCTCTTCACCACTGTCATCTTCATTGGACACTTTGGTATCCTCAACTGGTGGCTCTTCATGGTCTCCATCCTCTGTGATTATTGGGATGTTCTGCTGCAGGCCAATGTTGTACAGCATGCAGCAGACAGCTGTGATTTGGCACACCTTATCAGGTGAGTAGAGGAAAGCTCCATCGTTCTTGTCTAGACACCTGAATCTGGCCTTCAGGAGCCCAAAAGCCTCTTCTGAAGGTTGAAGCTAGTTTAATATGCAGACTTACAAATGTTTTGTGAGCAAAGTTAATTTTCAAATCTATTTACCAAGATACCCGCAAACTGTTGTACCTGTCTTTACAGCATCATCAGGGCAAGGCAAAGGTGGCAACTGCCACCATTCAAACCCACCCTCCCAAATCCGAGCCTACCCTCCCAGATCCAAACACACTGCTCCCAAACCCAAGGACGGCCCCTCCAGTAAGATCATTGAAATGCCTGCTCTCTGCCCCATAGATGTCCCTTCCAGAGGAGGTTTATTCTGGCAGTGCATATATATTTTCTTTGCACAAATATTTTATATTACTTATGAGAGAGTTGTTTCATTTATACAAAATATTTTTATTCTGAAAATACCTTTGTCATGGCAGATTTGGGCATCCCACCATGTGGTACAACAGACGGCATTTCAGTGAGGGAATTCAAGTCCCAGATGCCATTGGTCTCCAGGAAGCTGCCTTCACTTTTTTGCGCTTGAATGCCACTGCTGAGTGCTATATAGAGCATTTGGGCATCCCGCCATGCAGGCCGAGCATGGGGTGTGCCCGGTCAAAGCCCTGGACAAGGGTGGCCCATCCTGCGCCATCACCCCGGCCCTCTTGCGACAGAACTGCTGGAAATATTTTGTATGCCACCGGTATTAGCATCTTTGTGACTTACTTTTGAGAATCCATAACAGATAACCTAGCCCGCAGGAGCAAGCCAGGGAAGGAAGGGCATTTATGACTGGTCTTGCTGGCAACCTGTGTTGATTTGCCGTGATTTATGACACCTTTTCAGACATGGGGAAAAGGGAAAACTCAGAAAAGCCCACAAGACACTGGAAAAAGCAAGAGGGCAGTTCAACATGACGTGGAAAAATGCATTATCAATGAGATAGATAATCTCACTGAAGAAGTGGGGTCAATTTTGAATAATGGGAAGAAGTTAAATGTCCCTGAAATCGGCCAACAAATTGCAGAAATCTTTAAAAAGGGACCAAAAAGTACCCACTTAGTGAGTCACTGCCAGGAGAGGTCCCAGGATCTGCATTTGAAGGAAGGGCCTCCAGTCTTCATGGCGGAAGTAGTAGCCATGAATGTACTGCCTCTGAAAGAGGGACTGCAACTAGACAGAAAGAAATGAGCGGCCCAGGCTTTGTTTTCATAAATGATATCCCATTCTCTAACCGATACACCCCTCCCCCCTTGCTAACAATGACATTGATGATATCACCATGACTGGAAGTGTGCCACATAGGGAACTGGGTAATAGTTCTACAGGAGATCCTACAGACATCCCATTACAGGACATTAAGGATCTTATGGTGCAATTGAATTCCAAAATAAGTAGCCTGCGCTCGAAAATGCAACTTCAATGGTCTATGGTGAAGGGGATGGGGTTATATCAATGTACTGGCCATGGTTCCACCGAGCATAGATCTCTGAGTAATTGAAATGAAAACATGAATAACCCTAAAGGGCGAATGTGCTGGTGGAACCTGAAGGGTGACATCACCAGTGGAAAGGGTTGGCTATTGGTCTCTGTGTTTTCATCAGGGAAAGAGCTAGAGAGAGCTCTTAAAAGGGAGAGGGGGACTGAGGCTAATTATAACTTACATGACGGAATTGGATATTACTGAGGGAAACCAGAGGAGGGTGGTTGGCATGACACTGCTGCAGGCAGGAGAAATAGGAAAGCAACTGAAATATCGCAAACATCTTTGTCTCACCCAGTAGATTTCTGTAGAGGCTGGCAGAACCTCAGGGGCAAGGTGAGGAGGAAATAATTACTTACTTCAAACTACGTGTCCACTATACCATTCTGTGTGAAGGTCTCTTAATATATCGTCCTCCTGGCCCCAAAAATGATTTTTCTGGCTTCTTGGCCACGCATAATTGATCCCATCGCCCTGACTCCCAAGGCTGTTGCTCTGGGCCATTTTAACTTTCATTTAGAAAATAACCAGGACCCTTCTACACAGC
The DNA here is from genome assembly GCF_031143425.1 of Pleurodeles waltl. Classification (NCBI taxonomy): domain Eukaryota; kingdom Metazoa; phylum Chordata; class Amphibia; order Caudata; family Salamandridae; genus Pleurodeles; species Pleurodeles waltl. The sequence continues at coordinate 694,689,681 of NC_090436.1, read as the reverse complement.
AGTTTCTAGATACGATGATGAATTTAGACTGGTACCTTTTGGACCGGTCTGCAACTCATCGTGCTGGTCATAAGCTAGATGGCATTTTTACACGATACAGTAGTCTGACCGGATCTGAAAATGTAGCTCTGGACTGGACAGACCACCATTTATTGACCTTTACAGTAGCTTGGCCATTGGCCAACATTAAATTGCCCCCAATCTCTAGGCTAGGTAGGAAATGGCATAAGGTGGATGACCAAAGCCTTGGCCTTGAAATCTGAATGGCACCACACCAGAGGGCAGGGCCTTTCCCCCTTGGCGAACTTTTATTCGGGGCTCAGAGCGGTTATTGGAAGGCTTGCCCCACTGGGTAAGCTCAATTCTAGGGTGGGTCAATCCCCTTCCTCTCCCTGGCACTCTGAAGGTCTTAAGAATCTGCAGAGACTTTACTGGCAGCAGGAACGCAGTTGGAAGGCCCACAAAAAAGCAGGGGAGAGAGTAAAGCTCAGGACTGTTCTTAAGAATTACAAATTGGCCATTGAGAAGGCTAAAACCGAATATTTCGCCAGTAGAATTAGGGAAGCACAAAATGGAGCCAAGGAACTTTTTAAAGTGGTTCACACTCTGACCCACCCACCCACCTCCTCATGGCTGGAGAACTCGCCCACTTTTTGTTAGAGAGTTGCTAATTTTACAGTTTCATTCGTCCTTCATCAGCTTCCCTCCGGATGGCGATGGAAGCGATGTAGACAGCGCCCTTTCCTCTGATTCTAGTACAACATTATCTGAGTTCTCTCCAGTATCTGCCAAAAGAATTGCGGAATTATTGGATGGGATCACTTCTCCAAGGATACTTAAACTAGTATCCAATTTGGCTTCTGCTGCCTTGGAACCAGTCTATCTTGATATCCTAAGGGACGGGCTCTTCTCACACGCTTGGAAGGAATCCATTGTGATCCCTCTCGTTAAGAAACCCAACAGAGAACCCAATGACTTAACAAATTTACGCCCCATCTCCTTGCTACCCACTACAGCCCAGATACTTGAAAAACATCTCAATATTGAACTGGCCACTTTTCTTCAGGCAAGTGGTGCACTTGATCCATCTCAACATGGGTTTCGCCAAGCTCACAGTACGGAGTCTGCCTTGCTCTCTACCACAGACATTTTCTGGAGGAAAGTTGATATGGGAGAAGGAACAATATTTGTCCTTTTGGATCTTTTCGCTGCGTTTGATACTATATCACCCCAGCTTCTGCTTCAACTGCTTTTTCAGGCGGGAGTTAGAGGCAAGGCACTTGATATTTTGAGATCTTTTTTGAAGGACAGATCCATTACGGTGAGCTGTGGTGACTTCAAGGCCACACCATTCCAACTTCCCTGTGGGGTCCCCCAAGGGTCGTCACTCAGTCCTGTTGTGTAGCCATTTTAGTTATAGCTCCATGCACGTTAATTTAACACACTAATCCGCTGTGCACTTTGACCTAGATATATTTTATTCGGCTTCGCATTGTTAGTCTTACAATAACCCAGTTTTACGGTCTTGTTTTATTTTCATCCATCTAACTGTTTTTGCTTAGCCCAGCACTGTGTTCTCAAACAAGACATTCTTGATCACTTTGTGCTTCAGTCAAGGCTACATTTTGGTACATTGCCGGAGAACGTGGTAGAAGTTTAGTCTCCAACATTCGTAGAAAATACACATCATCATGTAGGGACATTTTCTTAGAACATCAGCTGTGTTATTATAAAAACACTTCTTAGTCCCATTACATGTTAAGAGGGAGATTCCAGCCAAGGAACCACAACTGTATGCTGATTGCTGCATGCTTCGCTGCAGATGTTAACGCAGACTACAGGCCTTTGCTCAGGTATGAGGGTTGATGTCCTCCTGGGGGAACGTGAAAGGTAGAATTAGAGCTTAACATGCTGTGCTCAGATTATGACTTAGATAGGAAATAGTCCATAAATCCTAGCGCAATATGATATCATTATTCTTGTGCTTCACTCTCCTAGTTACCATTTTAATATTGTCATGTTGTGTCGTCCTGGTTATTGCAGCTCACGCTTTGCTATCTAAAATGCAGTCATTTTATTAAACCAATTATTAAAACTCATACTGCTTCTTATTGTCATTTATATATGAGACTGAATTGTGAGTGAGAGAACCGGATGTGACCTAAATGACCACGACTTCCCTGAGAAGCCTAATATGTCATGCGCTCGGCTGCCCAATCATCCCTATCTTCTGGTAGAGATGAGGCACTGCTAGTTAGCCGGAGCAAAACCCGGATTTAAAGCGAGAGGTGTCACCCACAGTGGGTCAGACTCAGTCTCCCACACCGTGTGCGATCTTGCTACTCAAAATCCAGTAGCCTCATTAGAATAATGAGAGCCTACGCAACAGTCCTACTCTATTCAATCTTTATGTTGCCCCTTTGGCTAAACTGGTCCGTTCATTTGGCTTTCACGTAGTATCCTATGCAGACAATGCTCAGTTAATCATTCCGGTTAACCAAAACTGGGATGAGGTCGCAATCAGATTCCATGACTGCATGAATAGGATCAATAGCTGGATGAGCCATAACTGGTTCAAAATGAACGGTGATAAGACGGAAATTCTAGTCTTTGGCATGGGCGCTAGTCCTTGGAGTTCACGCTTGTGGCCCTCATCCTGCAATGACTGCCCAGCCCCAAGTTCGTCAGGTAACAATCTAGGTATCACTTTTAACAACACTCTCTCTTTTGAGCAACAAGTCAACCAGACGGTTAGATCTTGTTATTGGTCTATGAAAATGCTAAAGAAAATATTTCCTTTCCTCGTAGATGAGCTTAAACCAATGGTTATTTTAGCCCTGGTTATTTTCAAACTGGATTACTGTAATGCTCTCTTGCTGAACAGAAGCAAGGCTGCCCTTCATAAACTTCAACTCATTCAGAATGCGGCGGCCTGCCTGGTCTTGGATCTTCCTCGCCCCGGCTTCTGTGAGTGGGAGCCTGAAGCAGCTCCACTGGCTTTCTGTCAAAAAACAGATTCAATTCAAAGCTTTATGTCTTACTTATAAAGCTTATCACCAGGATGGCTGCTTCTATCTGAGCTCTGTCTTACAGCCCTATCTGCCGCACGGACAGCTTAGATCGGCGCACGTGCAACTGATCTCTGTACCTCGCTGTAACCGAGCATGTTGGGGTGATAAAGCCTTTTCCGTGGTAGCTGCTAAACTATGGAATACTCTTCCATCCAACATCAGGTTGGAGGAGCTATACTTCTCTATTAGGAAACAGCTCAAAACCTGGCTGTTTTCATGTTAAGCAATTGGTCTCCCACTCTCACTTAATGACTTCTTGCCTCAATTAGCAAACTGGCTCCCCCTGCCTCTCATTTCTTTCCTCCCTAGCGATTCGATGCTACGGCCTGAATGTGCTCTATAAATACCACAATACAATACAATACAATAATTTACACAGTTAAAGCCACTGATCACAGAAAAAAAGCTTGTATATGATCAATGTGTCAAAACTATCCCCTGGAGTTAAGAAAAATAATGAGTTGCTGAAAAATAAAGCTACCCACTGAGTGAGGACCTATAGGCACTACTACTCCCTAATAAGGTCTGATGTTTTGGAAGTAAAATGTTTTCCCTTACAGGACTCACAGTTTGATTATATAGATATTGTCATAAGTAGGCAGGAGTATGTTGAAGGGCTTGTGAATTTGTGTACATGCACAACTGTGGCTCCTTCATACAATTCAAGTATAATTTACTTTCTTTAAATCAGCATCTCCTCGACAGGGAAAAAACATCTTTGCCCAATGTGCATCATAGACCAACCAAACTTCACCAAAGACATTGAGGGAGATTCTGTTCTTAATGAAGTAGACTTACTGGGAATTAGAAGTAATCCAGTAGGGGGGTAGAGAGAGCATGGTGGCCATCTATTAGAGGACCCTCACAAATGGGGTTGCAGGAGAACTTTGGACATAGTGAAATTGAGAAAGAGGGTGGTAGTATGACCATGGAGAAGAGACACTAGTTAGCAAACCACACTATGGCTATGGACAACAGTCCCCGACTTAATATTCTTTCATGGAATATAGCAGGGATCAAGTTGAAGATGATTGAACCAAACTGAGGAATTTTCATTGACATATAACACATATGTGTCTTCCAGGAAATGTGGGCTTTGACTCCTGAATATAGGGAAGGCTTTGTTAATTTCAGCATTGAAGCATGACCAGGGTGGTCCTTACGTTTGGGAGCAGTGTGTCTGGATCTGGGAGAGGTGGGTTTGGATCTGGAAGGCCGGCCAGTAGGTTAATCATTTGGATCAAAATGAAGGGAGAAGACACTGTAAAAGAATACGAACACAGGTAAAGAAATGTTGTGAGGAGACTATCTGGCGTAAAGTAACCAGGGCAGCCCTATCGAAGGATACTTTTTTTAGCACCTTATGACTAAAGGTGTACCTTTTTCAGTAAGAGATAATTATTTTCATAAACAACTTCATATTTGGGAAGCACATTTTTCCAATTATATTTGACAGGAGAAGAGCTGTTAACACAGGTAGATAAGGAGGGCAAGGTTATTCTGATAGATAGAGGGTCCTCCAAATTTTTTTCTTCACTGTGGAACAAACTATCCCAGCCATTACAAACTTCTAAAATGGGAATTCACCTGTCCTGGATAGGATCCCAAGTGGCTTCTATCTCTCAGAACCCAGAATTTGAGGCTTTATTTTAAACATAATTTCACATGCAATTTCCAAAGGGGTTGATATCTCAGAAACATGAAAAGGGGTTGAGATTATCTCTATTTATAAGAAGGTAGAAAAAGGTGACCCTTCAAATTACAGACCATTTAGCTTAATAGAAGCGTCTCAGAAAAAACCCAGCTATTGGTCAAGATCAATACTTGAATGGAGGACTTGGATGGAGGAAGGGCAGATATTGTCACATCTACAAGCAGGATGTAGGCCTAACACGAGCACCATCGACCATGTATTCAGGTTCTTGTTAATTCGCTGAAAGTGGGTTTTGATTTGTAATAGCCACGTGTATGTTGTGTTTGTGCATCTCAAACTGGCCTTTGATTTAATACCTAGAGGATTGTTATGGTCCACCTTAAGGGAAAATGAATGCAGTAAGAACTACTGAATCTAGCTTTTCACCTACACCAGGGGAATTTTGCACAAGTTGGGTGGGGCAGTGAAGGTAAACTGGCAGGACGTATCAATGTTTCTTGTGGAGTCTGCCAAGGCTGTGTATTAGCACCAACCCTTTTTCACTCTATGTTTGAATGGGATAATGAACAAGCCATGCAATTGTAAAGGAGATCCCCTTAAATAGCATGCCAGCCAGTATCGGCACATCTTTTTGCCAATGACACACTAGTTATATCTAAGACTCCAATGGGCCTACAAAACATCTTGAATAGATTCACAGAGGTATGTGAGTTGTTCGTCTTAGTAATCAATAGACTCAAATCTAAGTTTAGGACCTTCCATCCCCACAAGTCTTTTAAGAGTAAACATAGGCTTTGATCTGAATACTTAGAACAGGTTAAATAATTTGGTTATTTAAGTATGAGGCTGCCGAGCAACATGTCTTGGTCAGCCCAAATCCTGAAAAGCCAAATGTCTCTCTAACACGTAGGAGCCACAGTGGTGAAGAAACTCAAGGAATCAAATTACCTACTCATTTCCCCCTTGGTGGAAATTTATTGTGCAAGGGATTTGGGAGCTGCCCTATATGGAACAAAATTATGGGGCTTTGGAAATATGAAAGGGCTGGAATTGGGAGAAAATAAATTCATCAGAGCTACTTTGTCATTGCTGGGCAGTACTCCACTTGTGCCAATGCACCTTGACTTGGGTTTAAGGTCTATTTCACATACAGCCATTCTGAAACAACTGCTCTACTGGGTTAAGATCTGGATGGGAAAATAACAGATACTAATTCAGCAAGCTATGTTAGAGCTAAGAGCATTATATGAGTGGGAAAAGAACCCGTCGCTAAAATATTTGAAGCACTGGTTGTACAAATAGGGCCAGGAAGATGTCTGGGCTTACGCGGGAAAGCAAGATAAATTGATGATAATGAAACTAAAGGAGACATATTGGGATTATACTGTTAGTAACTGGCTCTTTGAAACAGCCCATGGCGCTTTAATTAATGCATTTTTGGATATCAAATGTTCTCCATCCTTTGAGATAATGTTGGATCACGTTGAGCCCCCAGCAGCTAGTTTGTTGTACCTTATGGTAAGATACAGTATTTTACTTGTTAATGCAGTAACTTGCAGGTGGTAGGGAGGCCCCACTAACGGTTGCCCAGCATGTCATTGCTGCTGTCTTGAATCTTTGCAACATTTTATGTTTTTCTGCCTAGCTGTAGGAAAGTACCATCTTGCCTGGCATGTTACCCCCATATTTCACTGTATATATGTTGTTTTAGTCTATGTGTCACTGGGACCCTGCCAGGCAGGGCCCCAGTGCTCATAAGTATGTGCCCTGTATGTGTTCCCTGTGTGATGCCTAACTGTCTCACTGAGGTTCTGCTAACCAGAACCTCAGTGGTTATGCTCTCTCTGCTTTCCAAAGTTGTCACTAACAGGCTAGTGACTAAATTTACCAATTCACATTGGCATACTGGTACACCCATATAATTCCCTAGTATATGGTACTGAGGTACCCAGGGTATTGGGGTTCCAGGAGATCCCTATGGGCTGCAGCATTTCTTTTGCCACCCATAGGGAGCTCTGACAATTCTTACACAGGCCTGCCACTGCAGCCTGAGTGAAATAACGTCCACGTTATTTCACAGCCATTTACCACTGCACTTAAGTAACTTATAAGTCACCTATATGTCTAACCTTCACCTGGTGAAGGTTGGGTGCAAAGTTACTTAGGGCCAGATGTAGGTAGGTTTCCTTTTGCGAGGTGCAAAATGCGAGTCCCAGCGACTCGCAATTTGCACCTCGCAAAAGGAAATGCAGAAAGGTGTCTCAGACACCTTCTGCATCTCGCTATGGGGTCGCAAAGACCCACCTCATAAATATTTATGAGGTGGGTCGCAGTTTGCGACCCCATAGCGAGTCTAGGCACTCACAGGGATGGTGGCCTGCTGGAGACAGCAGACCACCATGTCCGTGACTGCTTTTCAATAAAGCAATTTTTTCTTTCTTTTTGCAGCCCGTTTTCCTTAAAGGAAAACGAGCTGCAAATAGAAAAAATACCGAAACCTTTATATTTCGTTTTTTTTCAGAGCAGGCAGTGGTCCATAGGACCACTGCCTGCTCTGAAAAAATAATATTGTGAGCATTCACAAAGGGGAAGGGGTCCCATGGGGACCCCTTCCCGTTTGCGAATGAGTTACCATCCACTTCAAGTGGATGGTAACTGCGAGTTGATTTGCGACCGCTTTCGCGGTCACAAATCAACTCTGCATCGCGGTGTGACTCGCAAATAGGAAGGGAACACCCCTTCCTATTTGCGAGTCTGAAACACATTTTGCGAGTCGGCACCGACTCGCAAAATGTGTTTCTGCATCACGTGAGGGCATTAGCGCCTCACTAACGGTGTTTTTCACCGTTTGCGAGGCTCTAATGCCTTGCTACATCTGGCCTTTAGTGTGTGGGCACCCTGGCACTAGCCAAGGTGCCCCCACATCGTTCAGGGCGAATTCCCCGGACTTTCTGCGTGCGGGGACACCATTACACGCGTGCACTGTACATAGGTCACTAGCTATGTACAGCGTCACAATGGTAACTCCGAACATGGCCATGTAACATGTCTAATATCATGGAATTGTCACCCCAATGTCATTCTGGCATTGGGGGGACAATTCCATGATCCCCCGAGGCTCTAGCACAGAACCCAGGTACTGCCAAACTGCCTTTCCGGGGTCTCCACTGCAGCTGCTGCTGCTACCAACCCCTCAGACAGGTTTCTGCCCTCCTGGGGTCCAGGCAGCCCTGGCCCAGCAAGGCAGAACAAAGGACTTCCTCTGAGAGAGGGTGTAACACCCTCTCCCTTTGGAAAAACGTGTGAGGGCTGGGGAGGAGTAGCCTCCCCAGCCTCTGGAAATGCTTTGATGGGCACAGATGGTGCCCATCTCTGCATAAGCCAGTCTACACCGGTTCAGGGATCCCCCAGCCCTGCTCTGGCGTGAAACTGGACAAAGGAAAGGGGAGTGACCACTCCCCTGACCTTCACCTCCCAGGGGAGGTGCCCAGAGCTCCTCCAGTGTGTCCCAGACCTCTGCCATCTTGGAAACAGAGGTGTTTGTGGCACACTGAACTGCTCTGAGTGGCCAGTGCCAGCAGGTGACGTCAGAGGCTCCTTCTGATAGGCTCTTACCTCTCTTGGTAGCCAATCTTCCTTCCTAGGTAGCCAAACATCCTTTTATGGCTATTTAGGGTCTCTGCTTTGGGGATCTCACCAGATAACGAATGCAAGAGCTCATCAGAGTTCCTCTGCATCTCCCTCTTCACCTTCTACCAAAGGATCGACTGTTGACTGCTCAGGACGCCTGCAAAACCGCAACAAAGTAGCAAGACGACTACTAGCAACCTTGTATCGTTTCATCCTGCCGGCTTTCTCAACTGTTTCCAGGTGGTGCATGCTCTGGGGGTAGCCTGCCTCCTCTCTGCACCAGGAGCCCTGAAGAAATCTCCAGTGGGTCGACTGAATCTTCCCCCTGCAACCGCAGGCAACAAATGACTACATCACTGGTCCTATGGGTCCCCTCTCAGCACGACGAGCGTGGTCCCTGGAACTCAGCAACACTGTTCAAGTGACTCCCACAGTCCAGTGACTCTTCAGTCCAAGTTTGGTGGAGGTAAGTCCTTGCTTCCCCATGCTAGACTGCATTGCTGGATACCGCATGATTTGCAGCTGCTCCGGCTCCTGTGCACTCTTCCAGGATTTCCTTCATGCACAGCCAAGCCTGCGTCCCCGACACTCTAACTTGCAGTGCACAACCTTCTGAGTTGTCCTCCGGCGTCGTGGGACTCCCTTTTGTGACTTCGCGTAGACTCCAGTTCACTCTTCTTCCAAGTGCCTTTTTAGGTACTTCTGCAGATGGTGCCTGCTTCTGTGAGGGCTCCCTGACTTGCTGGACGCCCCTTCTGTCTCCTCCTCCAAGTGGCAACATCCTGATCCCTCCTGGGCCACAGCAGCACCCAAAAACCCTAACGATGACTCTTGCAGCTAGCAAGGCTTGTTTGTGGTCTTTCTGCGTGGGAATACCTCTGCAAGCTTCATCTTGATGTGGGACATCTATCCTTCGAAGGAGAAGTTCCTAGTCCTCTTCTTTCTTGCAGAACTCCAAGCTTTTTCCAACAGGTGGCAGCTTCCTTGCACCCTCAGCTGCCATTTCCTTGGCTCCTGCCCACTCTCGACACTGTCACGACTATTGGACTTGATCCCCTTGTCTTACAGGTACTCAGGTCCAGAAATCCACTGTTGTTGCATTGCTGGTGTTTGTTCTTCCTGCAGAATCCCCCTATCACGACTTCTGTGCTCTCTGGGTGTAGTAGGTGCACTTTACACCTACCTTTCAGCGTCTTGGTGTGGGCTATTTTTCTAACCCTCACTGTTTTCTTACAGTCCCAGCGACCCTCTACAAGCTCACATAGGTTTGGGGTCCATTCGTGGTTCGCATTCCACTTTTGGAGTATATGGTTTGTGTTGCCCCTATACCTATGTGCTCCTATTGCAATCTACTGTAACTTTACACTGCTTGCATTACTTTTCTTGCTATAACCTGCATAATTTTGGTTTGTGTAAATATATCTTGTGTATATATCTTATCCTCATACTGAGGGTACTCAATGAGATACTTTTGGCATATTGTCATAAAAATAAATTACCTTTATTTTTAGTACTTTTGTGTATTATGTTTTTTATGATATTGTGCATATGACACCAGTGGTATAGTAGGAGCTTTACATGTCTCCTAGTTCAGCCTAAGCTGTTTTGCCATAGCTACCTTCTATCAGCCTAAGCTGCTAGAAACACCTCTTCTACACTAATAAGGGATAACTGGACCTAGCACAAGGTGTAAGTACCTCTGGTACCCAATACAAGCCGGGCCAGCCTCCTACACTAGCTTACTTCAAAACTAGAAGAAGGTGGTTAATTCCAGTGTGTCAGTCTCTCTCTGTTTCATGGTATGCCGAGGCTCTGCGCATTGTAAGAAGCGAAAACATAGAGAGGGTAGTTTCGATGGTGTCAAGATTCTGGATGTTTGCTTGGCACATTACTGAACCATTCTTAAAAAATATTTGAGTTATCCTGTGGCCACAACCAAATATTGCTCATGTGCTTTTAAGCTTGTATTATGGTAAGAACCTAAAATGATTAAATTGTTATAACAATTTAATTGGCATAGAAACCGGACCTTGGGTAACTGTGATATCATAGATTTTAAATTTGTATTTGGCCAATCTGACAGTATTATTAATTGTTTGTGTGTCTACGATGGAAAATGTATTATGTTTTAGTCCTAACCCATTGATGCATGGGAATACTGAGACTTATGTGAGCATGAGCACATGGACTTTATTAGTTGGTTGCATAATGAGAAGTTGGTGACTTGTTTTTACTTATAGTATGTTGGGAAAGTGATTGCAGAAGGTGTTTAAAATTGATGCTAAATCACATTTTTATTCCGTAATATTTTGTAATATAAAGTGACACATTTGTTTATTTTTACTATGTTTGCGAACGTACATTAGTTGAATAAACTAAACTAACTAACATTTGTCCTGACCTTATTTTTTGATTGTTGCTAATTGTTTGCTGATGATGTTATTTCTACTTATGTGTGTGCCATGCACTCTAGTTGGTGACAGTAACAAGCACAGGATGTATATTTTAGTAATATTTTAAAGGCATGCATTAGTATTGTACATTTGTGATGGACATGTTAATTTTGGTGCAAGCATTCCTGCTGTAACTGGACACTTCCACCAAAATTGTATCTGTTTCGACATTCTGACTGGAGAATGCACGTGTGTTTATTTTGACATGATGTGTCAATAGTATGCATATGTGCATTACACAGGGAACATTACACTTTATAGTTAACTGTCATCCAATGTTTGTCATAAATTGCACAAACCAACGGGACATGTGACCTTCATACATCTCTGACATGTTTGAAGTTTAGATGTAAGATTGGTTGCACATTTTGTATTCACCTACTTGTAGAATTTTGTAGTACAATTGCTACATTATCATGGATCGAGTAGGTTCTATTGGGTGTACTGGCAATGTATATGATAAGGTAGGTTAGGGGAAATGATTGCACACATCTGTATGGACAGATTTCTAGTTACGATTGCTGTGACTTATTGTGTGGGTGTCCATTGCCATGAAGGCAGTTAGTACCAGATTAGTAGTGTTACTTATATCTGTAGGTGTGCTTTTGAATGTTTCTAACTTCAATATTACATACATATGCATTGATCCTCATTGTACTATTGCTTTGAAGTATTTTTTAGACATGCACAAGTCAAGTGCTACTGTCCATGACAATTCTGAGGATGACAGGTAATACAATGAATGTTTCTGTGACGACGGGGTTGCTTTTCATATTGGTCCAGGAGTAGCAGAAACAGCAGGACTTGTATGACCTGGTTCATGGTGGCAGGAAATGTAAAAACTCAAAACAGTTGAGTTTCGTCCTTTTATCTCTCTGAATCCACCAACTCAGTTGTGGAGGTTTATCCGCAACAGTTGCATTGGTGGGAAGGCACTTTGCGAGTGGCATGATGGTTAGAGTGTATTTTGATTATGGAGCCATCAGCATGGGTGGAGAGTCATGGAGGTTATACCAGTTCATTGGCGGTCTTTCATATATGTACCCTCCAACATCTGACTAGAGCGGGCGGACCACCTAGTAGACGGACATGAAATCAGACAAAGAATCAATGACTGGACCACTGCCATCAAGATCTAAATTGGGCTCTGAGTACTCAAATGATGGAAGGCTTATTCCAAAAAAGAAAGTTACATTTAGTATGAGTTTTAAAATTAATAACCCACATACAAACTTTTAAGCACATTCTCAATGCCAAATAAGGGATGTTACAAGAAAGAGCAAAAAAAGATGGTTAAAAGAATACACAGCAAACATTTATTTGCACACTTCAGTTTTCTGTAACCTGAGCTTCCTGAATATGTATTTCTATTTTTGCAGGCACTGATACCACAAACGTGTGCAATCAAAGCTGAATTGAAGATTAGGAGAGAGAGGAAAAAATTATACCAAAAGGAAACAAAGGCAGAAGAGGTTTTCAAAAAGGAGAGCAAGTGGGAAGAATTACACGACGAACAGGAACAGCTAGAAATAGAAATAATGAATAACATTTGCCGTATTGGAATTCAGATGAAATATGATCATACCTATAATACATCATTGTGCTACAATTCAAAGTAAATGTAGCTTGTAATGCGTGTTGAATTATCCAAAATTGTCTCCAAAAGAGCTTTTAGGAAAATAATTCTGTTGAACTCAATGGCATGGTGACACATTGATGAAAAAAGATCTATGTACGCAGGATTTCATTAAGATTACATCAGAGTATAGTTCTAGGGCACAGGTACAAGCTTGCTAGATTCACTGACTAACTACGACACTGGCATTGTAGCAAAAAAAGCAATATCCTTTCTGTGTAGTAGCAGTCTCTTCATTCAGTTTATAAAAAAAAACACATATGTATAATATAAAACAATGCAGACATATAAATGAAAGAGAAGAAAATAAGAAATTGCAGATTTAAAAAGACCAGCTAACAGGTGGGCCCTAATAAAATGCTAAAACAAACCCATTATCAGCTTCGATAATACTTCATTGTCTTAATACATCAATGATTGCACACTCAGAGACAAATGTACCTATCCCCCCATTACAAATCGTGTTAAAATGAAAGGATATTTTTCAAATGTAAAAATGCCCCCTCGATTAAATTTCATTCTTATTATCATAGATCTATATGTACTTACATTTAAGCTACCAAGCATATAGTAAATATCTGGAAAGAGCAAAAATAAACCAAGGAGTCATAACACTTCTGAAAATCCTGTTAGGAGAACTTGCATGCCTATCTGATAGGACACAGCTAGTCAGAATAAGCCATACCTTCCAATGCACAGTGTGTCTTGGACAGAAAAACAAAAAATGCTCCTTAGTTTCTAATCACACTTAACAAAAGGGACAGAAGGGTGAGGTATTTACCCCATTCCATCTGCTGAGAAAACATTTTAGGGGTAAGGTGGCATATTTAAACTGTAGCTATAAGGTTTTTGCTTGCAAAAGTTCAATCTGGTTCAGGAACTCTTCCTGATATAAATGATCTTTAAAGCCTAGAAATCTAGCAGTTAAATCTCCCACAGTACCCTGATGCTACTAAGAGCCCCCAATGTGAAATCAATAATTCTTCTTAAAGGATGCCTGAGTATTTTTGTTGACACTTAGTGGATTTGTCCATAATTCATGCATATCCAACTTATTTAACCACATTTTTATATAGCGCAACAATGGAGTTCTCCCTTTACTGTGTAGTACCTTTACTTCACTTTGTGACTCTCTCATGGGAAGTGCTGAATTATTAAGCCAAATATGTACCCAGAATGCTGGGGGTCTAAATGCTGCCACATGCACAATATTTTGCAGCCCAAGATTCAGCCTTATCAGGGTTAGTGGTACATCATGTTGTAATCCCAAGATTGATCTCATAAAGATATTCTTAACTTTTCCAAACAACCCTAGTTTCTAGGAGCCCAATAACTCAGCATCACAAATCAATGTGTTCTATCACTAATAATATTAAACGCCATAAACATTTTAACACTCAATCAGAATCTAAAAAGAACAAAGTTTCAAAGCTTTATTACAATCCCAAAACAAATGTCACATATATGGTGTGCAAGACTAAATTATAAACATACTTAAACACCATAGGCTGACCAAGATGTCTAAAAAGATATAACTTACTAAACATCAATTTTGTTAGACACTCTAAAAGGATAACAACTCAATATGATAATTGTCATTAGAATTCAAAGCAGATGATGGTGACATAAGTAAATCATCATAGTGCAACCTAACATTCAATTTCAGATTTCAGGAACTGGGCTATTCCTATCAGTAACACAAATTTGGACATGTGTGGGAGTGGGCTAACACTTGCAGGTGAAAGCAAAAATAAAAAGAAAGACATAAATAATTTGGGAAAACATCTAATTATAAATACTGTATTGCCTTACGCTGCATTATGGAGGCGTCCCCTGGGTGTTGAGGTGGGTGTTTCCACGCAACACCCATGTATTTTGACGCATCCCCAGATTTACAAGACCTTGTAAACCTGGGAAGATGCCAAAACCTTACACCTTCCTAGGGAGGAATCATGAGGAAAAACGCACAGTATTCCATAGATACAGCACATTCCTGCCCTTTGACGCAGGGCAGCACAGCAAGGTGACTTGCTGCGCTGCCCTGCGACAAAAGTCCATAAATATGAGTCTGAGTCTTCAAATGTTGGAAGGATTATTCCAAAAATATTGTTAAATTTGGTATGACTTCTAAAATTAATTGCCCGCATACAAACCTTTAAGCACATTCCCAATGCCAAATAAGGGATATTCCAAGAAATAGCAGAAAAATAATGCTTGAAAGAATACACGGCCAAACACCTATTTGCACACTTCATTTTCCGGCAATCTCGGTTTCCTGAATCTGTATTTTTATTTTTGCAGGAACTGACACCACAAACACATGTACGATAAAAGGATCAAGCCTGAATTGAAGATTACTGGAGAGAGGAAACAATTACATTAAAAAAAAACAACGGCAGAAGAGGTTTTCAAAAAGGAGACTAAGTGGAAAGGAGAATTACAAGACGAACAGGAACAGCTGGAAATGGAAATAATGAATAGCATTTGCCGTATTGGAATTCAGATGAAATATGATCATACTTGTCATACATCATCGTGCTACACTGAAGTAAATGTAGCTTGTAATGCATTGAGAACTATCCAAAATTGCCTCTGAAAGAGCATTAAGGAAAATAATTCTATTGAACTCAATGATGTGGTGACACATTAACGAGTAAAGATATGCGTAAGTAGGATTTCTTTAACATTACATGAGAGAAAAGACATCTAGGGCACAGGTACAAGCCTGCTAGATTCTCAAGGGAAAAAACAATATCCTTACAGTGTAATAATTCAATCATTTGCCTTCTGTCTGCCTGACTCGATGGGGTTTCATGTTGCTTGTATTATTTACTGAAAAGCATTCAGGTCAGGTGTGATATTTGCCGATTCAATCTGCTCATCTGGCCCCGGTGTAATTTTAGTTCGAGGAGTGGTTTTATGTGCTAGCTGATGGGTTCGTGGATGCAGCAAGTGTTACTGTCCATCAGTTTTTGTCACCAACAGCAAGAGACTGTGAATTCGCACCCCCTTCACTAGGTCGACCTCCTCCCTCTGCCCTCACTGGGGCTTGCATCCTGTTCGTAACCCATTTGCTATATATCTAGGTTTGCATTTTAGAAAATACAAACTAATACGTTGTAGTTCAACATCAGAAATCCATTTGTTTCCGCTTCAATAGTGACTAGAATATACTCAATTCAAAAATTACACCCTGGAAAGCAGCAAAGGTATTAAAAACGCATGTTCAATAAATGAAAAGTCTTAAAATCAGATTTCAGATTCTGGCATTTTCCACATTCAAGCATAAAACTGAAAGCATCTGAACAAGGCAATTTATTTGAAAAAGGCTTGTTATTTGTAATCTATTGTTGCACGGGATGATACCTTGCCCCTTGATGCACCCTTGAGTGGGTTGGAGAAAAATGTGAATCACACAACCACCGAAAAAAAGTATGAACTGTGTCTGAAAACCCTTACAGGTAACTATGTCACACACATGATTTAGTAACATCAAAAGGTATTTTCTAACATAGGCCAAAAAAAAGCCACATGTTATGCCATTGGCTTTCAGTCTGTTTGTTGCCTTTGAGGAAAAAAGGAAAGAAAGAAGGAAAGGTTGG
This sequence comes from Pleurodeles waltl, assembly GCF_031143425.1. Lineage (NCBI taxonomy): Eukaryota > Metazoa > Chordata > Amphibia > Caudata > Salamandridae > Pleurodeles > Pleurodeles waltl. The sequence goes on along the minus strand of NC_090436.1, from coordinate 694,673,635 downwards.
AAGATATAAGGTAAGAAAGCAAGAAAGAAGGAAAGAAACAAAGAAAGAAAGAAAAATGCATAAGGAAAGAAAGAAGTCAGTAAAAAAGGTAATAAGGAAAGAAATGGTAAGAGAGGAACGCGGAATCAAAAAAGGTATGAGAAAATTAAGGCAGGAAAGAAGGAAGGCAAGAAAGAAGGAAAGAAAGAACAAGAAAGAAAATAAAGTGATACAACAAGTGTTACCCATGCTGACAAGTTAAATACAATAAAGAGTGTTTTTGTCCTGGGCAAAGGTTATTACATAACTATTGGTAAATTGAGTCCAGAATAAACTGTTTTGAAGAACTGTCAACTTGAGTTAATGTGTACATTTTGAAGCTTTCGATAACTTAATACAGAACAGGTTCAAATGGGCACAAATGTGTTATGCCTTGAAATACACGCAGTCAAACAGTAAACAAAGGACACTCCAAAGGGATTTTACAACATCACTGGCAGGAGACAGGAACTGATAAAGTGTGGAATGTGGCCTGTTCTCACACCAGACTCTAAAACAAAATGCAACATCAGTGTAATACATTTTAAAAGAAACATTAGCAAAGAAGAGAACTAGGTTTTGAGGGGATATGCTTTGTATGACAGAGCAAAATACAGTCACTCAAAGTGAAGTTATCCAGTGGCTAAAAAGGGATGACCCCCCTACCCCATGCTTTATGCTGCAATGAGCAAAAGCAAAACATGAATGACACACCAAAAGACCAATAAATGAAGAAAGCTGGCTGAAAGCCCCCTTAAATAATGATATTGTGCATAGATCTTTTCAAAAATCAAAATGTCATGGCTAACGCTATACCTAAAAATAGAAAAAGCAGAGATCACATCTTCTGGGTCATTTAAAGCAGCAAAGGGGCAGTTGTAGTGAGCAGTCATGTTACTAAAAGCTTCATTTCAACGATTGAGATGCGAGCATGTGGCTGTTAAAAAAATCCAAAACAATGAGTAACAGTATTGTACCCTCACCCACAATTGGCCTGTATAACACCTCTGATGCCATGTCTCATGGTGCCACACTGCCAGACAATCATATACCTCAGCCATTACAGCTTTGAAAAACATTCTAGGAAGTTGTATCATTGAGTATTGGAGGGCATACTATATTGTTGGAAGGGTGAACATTTTTAAACTGTTGTCTTACACAAAATGGATGATGGGAGCTTGGCCCAGTGGTGCATCTAGTTATCATAAAGACAACATTTAGGTTCTTAAACTTTGAAATACCCAATGGCTACTTTATTCCCAGGTATCTAAAATTCTTCTTCCGACATAATATGGATCAGTACCTTGGTAAATCTATTTTGACCTCTTCCAGGGTATTAATTATTGATTTGTGCCATATATTCCGTGTACATGTCCATCATCTACTTGCAGCATAATTCTGTTCTTCCCGTCCCAGGGCCCTCTGAACTTCACCATTCCTGATTGATCTTTATTAATTTCACCAATGGCTGGATGGCCTAAGCAGATCAGAAATGTGTAAGCCGACAGCCTTGTGGAGTTTGTCTAAATGTATCATAATTGAATCGGAGAGCTTTTCATTGCTTCATACCCTTGCCTCCAGTCCTAGACAAGGTAGACAACCGTAATGTTAGATTATGTTCTAATACACACTTTCTTTAAGACCATAAGCATGAAGCCCATTTAATGAAGTCAAAGTCATTTTTTCATCAAGGGAAAATAATGAATAGTCTCCCTTGCAGATTTCTTTGGTCAATCATTTTGCATAGCTTTAATGCATCTTTTTTTGTACGTCTCTGTGGGAAAAGTCTGCATGCGTCTGAGTGTACTATAGTGTTCTTCTTGCTATAAAAATAACTAATATTTTGGGCCTGTCCTGACCAGAGGATTGACCTGTACAAAATCATCTCTTTTGGAGGTCCATCCTTTTGGGCTGTTTGGTAAGGTATTGACTACAGAAACATCATGCTATCAAAATATAGTGGCAAAATTTTCAAGCACCAAAGGTAAGTGCATATTGATAAGTATACATTTGCTGTTCTTAACAAGTGTCTTATTCCATGGACTCTTTTTCCCAACAAGGCTGGTTATTGACATCTTTAATTCAATTTTTGATTGTATAGGATGTATGCCTGTGTGTTGGTCAAAAGTCCCAGCCATTTCACGTAATATACATGGATTACGTTGACGAGAGTGACAACAACTTTATAGCATTTCCTATCACATTTCCTTCTAAGTTATGCAAATTCCTAATATTACCTTCCTCTCATTCTCATATTAAGATGTCTTCTGTCTCTATCTTGTATTTTATTTACAACTTATGATAATGTTCTGCTGTATCTAAGCTTTCCTGCTTTTCTCAAAATCTCAAGCACTTCTTGTTTGTGTATTGTGCCTAGGGTAACAGATGGTCTGTTATTTCTTGCTTGTGGAATTCTACTATAGGTGCCTCTTTGGGATGATGTTTCCCTTCTCCAGGTTTACACTGAATCACTGGATATAAGATGCACAAATAAGAACCTTTGCATCCACCATCAGGCATCCTTTTGCCAAAGCTCAAAATAGTACAAATAAACACCTCTCCTGGGCAGGCCATTCCAGTGCATCTAAATTGTTTCAACAATCCTCTGTTGGATCCTCCAGTTTTATGACTGCATGAGCAGAGTCAGAAATGTTGTGCCCTGGCTCAGATGCTGCTTCCTGCTGCCAGAAGCCTGACACAGGACCTGTTTCATATTCAGGTTTGACTAGACTAACCCCAGTCCATCTCAGTTGGTCCACTTACCTGTGTCCAAAACATAGCAAGTTAAAGGTCGTTTAATCTGTGTGTTAACTTGCATTGGGATTTCTCCCTCTCATCCTCTTACTCTTCCTCGAGCTCTTTCTGGCCCCACCCTCCCCATATCTCTCTCTCTCTCTCTTTCTCTCACTTGCTCTCTATCTTACTCTCTCTTGATTTCTCTCACACTATCTCTTTCTCTTTCATTCCCATTTCTTCTCCACATCTACTGCCTAAAATCATTTCCCAATACCCTATCTCTCTCTTTTACAGTCTTCCTGATAACTTATAACTTTAATATTTCTTTCAACTACTTCTCTTTTTTCTCTTTGCAGAGACTGTGTACAGAAGAAATCTAAGAGCCAGCTCTAAATAATGTATATATTGGTACTATACAAAAACAAATACACAAATATAAATTATTGTACGGTTAGGAATGAAAACTAAAGATCTGAGTTAAAGTTTGAGAGCAAGGTTAGTCCATCACAAAATTGACAGATACAATATCCACCTTAATGAAAGTGTTATAGGATATAATGCACTTTTACTGTGAATGGAAAAGCGATTATGTTTGTGGTGGAATAAACCATATGTCAAACTCTGAATTGGGCCCTAAGTTTATTGTTGTGAAAATGAGTCTAGGCCTTACAGTGCCTCACTCCTTCTTGTGTAACTGATTTCATGTAGAGCGCCTAGCTCTAATTGTGTGTCACAAAATGGGCAGCCTACATGGGCACAACCTAGGTAAGCACCTTTATGTGCTTGTGGTGCACAACTTTCTTTTGTGGATTCATTGAAGAGTGTGCAAAAGACAAAGTGGCAGACTGATGCTGTCATGTAATTCCCTACTCCATTTCCACCGAAACGATTCCTCCACTTTTTTCACATCAGTTAGCCACAATGCTTATATGACCACACTATAGGTTCACAGGATAAGATATAGCACAGACTGAGAGAGGGTAATGTTAAAGTAACATGATTGTGTTAGTTCACTAGTAGTTCAGCTTCCACTCACCACCCAATCTTGTGTCCACTCAAAATGTTGACACTGAGGGGCATGTTTACAAGTGGCTTGTACCACTGGTGCATCTTTTTTCATGATGCACTGGTGGCGAAAACTGAAGAACCATAACTACAAGGCCACGCAAAGCCACTTTGTGTGACTTTTCATGGCCTTGTAGATATGGAGTAAGGCAACACGGCGCAAGCCACTCAGTTGCCTTACTGTGCGTCAAAGAGGTGTTCCAGGGATGTTGCAGTGAGTGTTTCCACTCAACACCCATGGATTTTGACTCATTCCCAGAATTACCAGGATTTGTAAACCTGGGAATGTGTCAAAAGCCTACGCCTCCCCAGGGGACCCGTAATGAGGAGAAATAACTTTATTTCTCCTCTTTTTTTTCCTCTTTCTATGTGTGCTACATTCTGAAGCACACATAGAAGGAGAAAAACGCCTCCATGTATTGTTTTTGTGCAGGAAGGTGTCCCTTCCTGCACTCAAAAACAGTCCTTCCTACAATGCAGGCACCCTTGCGCCATTGTGCAAGGATGCCTGCTTGGCGCAAGGCAGCCAATTGTGCACCACAGAAGTGAAGAGGACAGGAATGCCCCGTATGTCATAGATACGGCGCATTCCTGCCTTATTCTTTTGACGCTGGGCAGTGCAACAAAGTGACTTGTTGTGCTGCCCTGCGTCAAAAACTAGTAAATATGCCCCTGAGTGTTCTGTATCCACATCACTCAACTTATGTCTGCTGGTTGTAATGAAGTGTGGGAGCTGTAGTGGGGTGGAGTGTGTGAGCTGCAGTTTAGCTCATTAAATGTACCTCATAGTTACCTTTAAATTTCACTGCCTCTGCTCCATTTCTGTTCCATCAGAACTGCTGTGCTTCATTTTGTGAGCAGAGTAATTTGTGGAGCTATGTGGATTGGCTGATGCAGTGCACCCGAGTGCTCTCTTGTTAAACTAGACTCAATCCTATTTTGGCTGTTTCTTCCTTCAATGTTCTTCTCCGCCTCCTTTTCTCATGCTTCCCAAAGAATGTTTCAACTCCCAAAGAGATACTTGACCTGATTAGTTACATGAAATGTTCAAAATATACATTTTACACTGAAACACAGCTCAGTGAAAAGCCCCTGTGAGTAGAAACATTTGAAAAAGTGATTATTAATATGCCACAAAGAAGATCTCCGATCCACTATCATGACATTGTATTTAACTGGTGATGGCTGTCACAGTTTTCTGCCTTTCAGGGATATTTGGAAAAAAGTAAATGTGTCTATAAAACTATTACTGTTATCTTGGGTGAAATGGCCAGTGTTCCACTAAAATAAACAAAGGATATGGAAATACAATCAACCATGCTATGATTCCCTTGTCTCATCGTGACTGAAGTTTTTCTCATAATTTAACCTCTTTGGAACTTGATCCATCGGTATGCTTTTTTACTGCCTGGCATAAGAAATTGCAATCAGTTTCAATTACCTTTGTGGAGTTTTAAGACAGATTCTGTCACAGAAAATGTGTGATGATTTAAAACGGTTATAGTATCTCCATTTCATTCCTTCTTTTTAGTGGTTAGTTCTTGTTTAGTTCTCTCAATATTTACTGAATCTACTAAATTTCTTAGATTAAACAACTAAGGAGAGAAAGCAGTTTCCTATTTAGACCATAGATGGCTCTTTTTGAGCCAAGAAAATAAGAGGGAGTTCGACATTTTAAAATACACTCCCTTATTTTCTCATGGATCAGGCACAGCCACCTACTTACCAGACGCTTGTGAGGTAGAAAGGTGTTGTTTAATTCAAGATTGCTATCAGTGTACCTAATATCAGTGTCAAAAGGCTGTTCACTAATGTGGCCCCACTCTTTGGATAGTGTTGAACTTACTTCTTTCATACATATGACTCTGTATTGTATTTTTACTTTATAGCACCCCTTAGATCTGTTTGGAGTATTTTGCTGTTTGTGTAATATGGAATGGAGCAAACTGATTTTTTTCAAGTTTTTTTGTAAGAGCATTTGTGTACCATGGCGAAAAAGGAGAAAGAAGGATTGTAAACTCTCATATGTGACACTTGTTGCTTACAACGTATTTTAAACTAGTCTTATAAATGTGATCACAGAAATCAAAATACATAAATTATCTTATGACAAAGAAAGCTGCTATTGTATTACTGTAATAAAAAGTATAACAAAGCAACCCATGTTTTGCATTAGAATTGTTAAGAACATCTATTTTGGTCATTTTTTATTTGTAAACATCAAAAATAGAGAGAAATCAGTGTGTTCCGTGTTTTGTCCTTGTACAAATGCTGTTCTTTACTCCACAAGCAGTAAAATTGGTGTAGACAGAAATGTACTATTTATTGCACGCTGCGAAGTTTCTGTGTTATGGCAAAATATCTTGCCAATAAATAATTTATTCACAAGAAAAGTACGTTTTGGATCATGGGGTCTTAGGGTGTGTGTGTGTGTGTGTGTGTGTGTGAGACAATAAGATGTGAAAGACAATCTGCGCTTCAGCAGATATTTGTAAATATTGCTTGAAAGAGGGTTTGGCCCATGTTGTCCGTAGTTGTCTGCTTTGCATGTAAAAAAAGGCCAATAAAATGATCGTTCCCAAAGATGGCATTGATGTACATAGATAGGTCTTATTCAATCAGCTTAGTGACAACTTTGAGGATACAGCAAGTCTGATGGCCTGCTGCAAGGCAAAGAGCTGAGCAATGAGAGGGGAATGTATCACAGATCGCAGACACACTTAAGGTGCAGGCCCAGGGTCATCAGTAGAGAAAATGCAGCACTTTTGTCATTGCATCAGCCACTTAGAAACTCATGGGCGATTTAAGTGTTTTTGATCACTGGTTGGGCATTCAACTTTGTCGGGGTTCTTTTTATTTTGTTGTTTTCTTTGCATGTGTGTGCATATGGGATGCTTAATACTTTGTGTGAAAGTCAAATTGCTAAAACACCTAAATAAATTTGTCAAATTTGTTACTATGTCGAGTGACAAGACACTCAGGGGGTTATTACAACTTTGGAGGAGGTGTTAATCCGTCCCAAATGTGACGGATATACCACCAGCCGTATTACGAGTTCCATAGGATATAATGGACTCGTAATACGGCTGGTGGTATATCCGTCACTTTACCGTCACTTTTGGGATGGATTAACACCTCCTCCAAAGTTTTAATAACCCCCTCAGACTTATTGACTAGTTATTATCGACTACAGCACCGAGAGAGAGAACGAAGGTATGTATAATTTGTGATATGGGCCTACATGGCCATCGGCCAGAGCGCGGTGGCGCAATGGAGGCTGGGGCTCTGACCTATCTTCAGAGACCAGAGGGAGGTAGGAGAATACGGGCAATTCCGTGCGTGCGCCAACCGGCATCTCCCTGTGCTGAAGGGAAATGAAGCCACGCTGAAGAGTGGCTCTCACGGTGTTGCTTTCGTTGTGGTGTCAACACTGCTCTCGACAGGAGAGCAGAGTGTGGCTTTGGACTGGGAGGGTGTGGAATGATGCAGAAGGTGGTGAAGGGGTGGCAGGAGACTGGGCACATTTTTTGAAGCTTGACCAGGTTCCTGGTGAGGACTGTGCAGAGGGTGGAGTCGGTTGGAGGAACACAGGTTTTTCTTTCACCTTTCTTTTTAATAAATGTTATAGTGGGCGACCCCATTACTCCTCTGCCCCCGCATATATGCTGGTACCAGTGGCAGATTATTTGTTGGAGTCACATATATCAACATAAAATTACAGATGGATAAAATGTGAATGGTGGGGTTGTTATTCAGCTCTGGGTTCTGAGTGACGTCAAAGACACTCCGAGCTTCCCTCTCTTTGTTTATTTGATGTCACTCAAAACCCCTCGATAAATAACATACCCGTCATTCAGTTACCCGTCTATAATCTATATGTAGAACATACGGCCTCCTAAAATTGTTTAAATTAGCACACGTCAAGGACTTGTGAGCTGCAATTTTCAACACAACCTCAACCAACAATGCAGATAAAGGAATCAGAAAAAACAGTAGATACATGGAAGAGAAAAATGTAAGGTGTTTCCTCTATATAATGCTTCTTGGAATACTTTACACTGACTTTCTAAAAAGTCATACTGTGTCACGAGATCTGGCACGTCTCATTTTATCTACATGTCAGCCACATAAAATGCTTAATGTTGTGCTAACCCAGTCTACGTCTGACGCAGTTTGTTTCTACAGCTCATGCCTTCGCCCCTATCCAATCTCTCTCGATAGAGATTATACTCTCTGCTCAATGTTTTATTTCAAATTCCTGAAGGAGCACGAGCTCAGTGGAATCGTGCCACTGGGAAGATAAACATTCTTCCGCCTTATTACAGGGGTGATTTTCAAATTCCTTCCGTGACACTTAGTATAAGAGGGCGATGATGAATTTGTTGGTGTTAGCTGCAGTTTGTATTGTCCATCAGCAGCTTCCCTCGCACTGCGGTATGCAGGCGCATTTACAGTAATGAAATCCGTGTAATCCACGCAGGCCATCTAAATCTATCAACTGTGCATCCAGAGAGTACGAGCGTGCACAGATGAATTTCTAGGTCAGCAAAAGTGGGCAGAAATTGAGGAGATTAGGGCGCGCTGAACTGAAGCGGCATTCCTCCAGTGTGGAGGATTTCCTTTCCACTTGTTGTTTGTGGTCCCATCCCAAGATAAACTTTATGCTGCCAAATACTGAAGAGCATTTTGAAATGATGTTTTTGTTCCGCAGCTCGTTTGCTTTGACACGTAGAAAGATTTGTCCAGAGTAAATCAGCTTGCATATCAGAAATCCCTGCAGGAGCCTTGGGAAGGCAAACAAAATCGAACGAAGTAAGTACAAAGAGCACGGTCGCTCTTGTAATACCCTTACGCGGGGGTTGGGAGGGCTCAAGTTTCGTTACGCCACTGACCCCTATGTTCGGTTCGGTTTGTTTTACTTAAGACGAATTAGCTTATTGAAATTATTCAATTTAGCACGAGACGCTGTTGCATTCCTCAGACACACTTTTGGTGTTGCACCATGTTCTGAAGTTGTCACGCTTTACAGGGCGCCTGAGGTGGAAGGGAGTTTACAGCATACTGTCTATGCATATCACGCATGTTGTTTTTCTTTTATTTTCACCGCAGCAGTCGAGGATCCATCTGTTGTTTAACTGGTTTTACGCCTGCGACCTAATGCGCTCAGCACAGCTGTCGGTTTGTTAGCATACATAATTGTGGCATTCGCAAATGACTTGTAATAAAAACATCTACAAGGCTTTGGAATTAATTAAGAGTGTAATTCCACAATGTTTACAGTATATTACATGTCAAATGAAATAAGGAATGGTTGTGTTATTTGAAAGTAGTGTTGTCCACCAAATTGGAAAGCAGGATTTATGGAAATTGGATAATTAACTCTGTAGGAGGAAATAAATAATACATTGGTAAGATCCACTTAACCTTTCCTCACAAGGGTTCGGCAAAGGGTGGAGAGGTTAAGGGGGTCTCCCTGTTACATCTCCCTTCTTGGGCCCTCTTAGGGAAGGGTAGGACTATGGTCGGAACCCCAGCTCTGTTTCAGCATCACATACTTTATTACATCACACCCACTGTCTTCCCATGCCTTGTTCTATAACCTACCTGCATTCCTTCTACAGATTTGTTGAATAATGCCTTTCTTCATGTCCATTCCAGTGGGAACAGATGCCACATCACTGTTGATTCATCAGGCAAATACCATTGCTGACTGTACAATGATTGCTCCTCCATTATTCCACCGTGGACCCACCAGAGTATATTTTGTGGCTGTTTGAATAAACGACCATCTCTGTGATTTGCTACTTGCCAATCTTTATTGAACTCTTCCTAACAAATGCCATGTCGTTTGCATAATAACTGTTCTGATGAGTTGGTCCTCAGCCACTCTTACCTGGACTCCAGGAAATACTACAACCAATGCAAAATTACAACTCCAAATGATTGCTCCCTCCATCTTTGGTCACTTTTATATGCTCATATTGAGTGTGGTTTAATCTGTATGCTAGATACCACTCCGAAGAAGATCAGTACCCACATGCACAATATATCTAATGTCACACATTTGTCCTAAACCCCTGTATAGGTGTTGTAGCATGCTAGCAGCAACATGATTTGAGCAGTCTCTTCCATACACATATGACATCAGAATAATTACCATGTAGGCCACACTGCACACACACAAATGTTATGCGTCCATGCACAATCTTCCTGTCTGTCAATCCTATTGACTTAATTTTCAGGCATAGGCGTGTCCGCAAGTTAAGAGCACTATTCCGGTCCCTATTCATGACAATAAAACACTATGCATATGGGCCACATAACAGGCACGTTTCCTTTCAGAGTACTCCTAAGGAATGACATGGTAGTCATTTACAAATGTGCTTTGGCATCTCATGCAGTGTATGAAGTATAATATAAATATATCTACAATGTTGCACAAAATGAAAACTTGGCAAGATAGATGAGTGAGTTAGAGCTCCAGCAGCCTAAGCTTGTGTGCAATCTTCAGGTCAGAGGTTTAAACCAAGTTGCTTAATAGTTAACTTTTAGGCCTTCTGAGGTTGCCAAACCAAGTTATGTTTTTCTGGGTAATTATACTGCCTATTAGCTATAGAGCTTCAAGGAAAATTGTACTATCAGCACTATACAACTATCAAGTTAATGTAAACCAAAACAATGTATATTATTAAAATTCACTTATTTCTGCATGAAAAATCCACGACATTCCGCATGATAGAGATCAGGTGTTGTGCTATTAATTAATTCTTAACTGGTTTCAGTCCTTGGCTTCGACTCTAGCTATCCCAGAAAGAGGTTTAATATTTTTGCAACTGTTATAGTCCGACGCCGTTTGGATCAGAATTTATCAGATGCAATAAACAGCATCCATTACGATTATTGGCTCAAAAATGGGGCATAACTTGGATGTTGGTGCTCACCATAACAACATCCGAATGTCCTGTTTTTTTTACCACAGGAGAATGCAGAGGATGAGGTGCTTATTGCACAAATCATAATTGTGATTTGTGTAGTGCTAGGAGTTACCATACATACAGCAATTTATCATTGTACCCTGACCATAATCATAGTCTTAGACTGAGGTTATGGATCTGCACACACAACCCATGGTATCTGCATGAGAGTGGCAATGCATACCAAATAATCTACCCCTCCCCTTCTCCTCCAGGTAAATTGCCTTTAGCTCTTTGCCTTGTGGAGTCTGCATTGTCCACCCGTCAGCTACAGCAAGGGGCAGGCCAGATATGCCCGAGACCATACCAGAGTGATTCATGTGCGGTTCTCTCGGTTTTTAGAAAGCAAGCAATACAGTAATGTTGCCAATTTCGATTTTATTAAACAATAACTTAGAGCACACAAAGTGAAAACGTTTGTAGATATAGTAATTGGTGTGTTAGCAAAGACAGTTATTAGAAAATTGACTGTAAAAAATATACCTGGCAGTTCAAAGAAGGACTAACATCCTTTTACAACTGAATTTTCTTGTTTTATGCCTGACAGAAATTCAGGAAGGGATTCCTGGCAGTCGTACATTCATTTACGCGGATGGAAAACTCCACCATGCATATTGAGTTAGCTGCACCAGTAAGTTCCACTCAAGGGGTTGAAAAATTGGCGTTCCAAGAATCGTTGGGCCTTTGAATTATTAGAACTCCCACAAACATATGTTTGTGCGCGTTCACAAACTCTTTTAATTCTGCTTTTCACCATTGAAATGCAAGGATTTTAACTCCAGTTCACGTTTGGTCCAAAAGTTGAAAGGGGAACGTTACACTGACAGATTTGATGGACATGTAGTGGAAGAGGTTTCTGCGCAGGGAACATTTTTTCTCCCCAAGTAAAAAAAAAATGTGTGTTGCACAAGGGATCCTATTCCCCATGTGCTGAGTTCTCCGCTATTTTGAACTCTACGCAACATAAATAGGATCTCAATGGGAATGTCATATGACATCCCCAGAAGAATGCTTGAAACCTTTGCCCGGTGCACCTTTCCATGCATACTTCTGTGAACATTTGTGTATTCCAGAAAGTCAGAACATTACATCCAGGCAGGGAAGTAGATCTCCACTGGTAATTTTCTGACTTTGTGTGAAGGCCAGGGTTTTCATGAAATCATTCTCCTAAAAAAAAACATGTTAACAGTCTTTCTTTCTTCCATGATAAATATAGATGTGTAGGACTGTGAGAACATAGCATGTGAGTTACAAGCCTGGGGCACACAGAGACCTATACGTATTATTTATACATGAAAACATGAGCAATATGATTAGCATACAAATGTCATTAATGAAATCATAAAACAGTTCATGAACTGGCAAATCTTCATATTATAAAGACACTATGACGAAATCTGTGACGTTTTACTTACTGGACCAAGGGTACAAGGTTGTAAGTCATACATCTTAGGTAAAGATGAAATCCACAACACGGCCAAGATTTCTACTATTGACTTATTCACACCTAGTAATATATGAAAATTTAGGAAAGTAACCAAAGATTTCCAAACAGTAAAACTTTACCATAACCAGATCAGGGTATCACTCTTCACATCTGTTTGACACTCTCTTTCCTATCTGATTCCTGTGCCTCAAAGGTCTTGAAATATCATGTTTATGTAGCCCAATGTTCTCTAAGAGAAGAGTTCCAATTGTCATGCAACAAAGTTCTAAGGCCTTAGATTAGGTACCCCTTTGAGTGAGCCTCTTAGGCTATTCTGAGAAATTGGATGCAGACTGATAGAGGGCTGGAAAGGCACAATTTCACTTCTAAGGGCTTTGCTCTGACTGCCATAAAATTTCGATCTTGCTAAAAAATGATACTTCTGATGAATCAGAAACTAGGGGAGATGAATTCATTTTCCTCAGCAGACATTTCACCATCTGAAAGCCGGAGAAATCTCCAGGTAGGGAAAGAAGTAACAAATAGAGAATTACTTCAGGAATCATGTATTGTAACGCTAAATCCAGCAGCAATTTACCTTTATTTGAGGGTCCACAGTATTCCAGAATCCAAGAATGTAAGGAAAATGCTTTTTGTAGGTTCCTTCCCCACACTTATTGCCCAATTTGGACTGTGCTTCGAGGCCTCCTAACCAGACCTCAGAGCCAGTGTTTTAACCCCTTACAAAGTGCATGTTGGATTGGCTATCCCTAATTGGCAATTACTGACTTACTTATAAGTCCCTAGAACATGGTACTGTGGGAGTTGAAAAATAATGTGAATAACTGTCTTTACATAATCATACTGATGTACTAATGTGTGAAATAATTTAACTATAAAAATTAATGTTAACACAGAAAGTGCCTTTTTGACTGGCCGCCATAAAGTGAAAGGCCTGCACATTGAACTAACGTTGTGATGAGAAATTATTCTGTCTCTTTAAGAACATGTTCTTTGCTAAAATAAATGTTGAAAGAATATGAGTATTTCTTGTCCTCTGCTGGGCCTCAAGCAGACAAGGCCACAGTACAAAGTTATCTAACACTTGGGCCCTCATTACAACATTGGCGGGCGGTGGTTGTAACCGCTGTGCGGCCGCCAGTGCGGCCGCACTCCCGCGGTGCCCATTATGACATCCCCGCTGGGCCGGCGGGTGGAAACAGAGTTTCCGCCCACCGGCCCAGCGGGGATGTGGGGCGCAACATGGGAGCCGGCTCCAAATGGAGCCGGCGGTGTTGCGGCCGTGCGACGGGTGCATTTGCACCCGTTGCGCTTTTCACTGTCTGCAGAGAAGACAGTGAAAAGCCGCATGGGGCCCTGTCAGGGGGCCCCTGCACTGCCCATGTGAGTGGCATGGGCAGTGCAGGGGCCCCCAGGGGCCCTGCGACTCCCCGTACCACCAGCCTTTTCCTGGTGGTTCAAACCGCCAGGAAAAGGCTGGCGGTAGGGGGACTCGTAATCCCCTGGCCAGCGCTGCTAGCAGCGCTGCCCTGGAGGATTACTACCGCCGGGGCCATTGTGGCGGGAAACCGCTGGCCCCGGCGGTGCGACCGCGGCGCTTCCGCCGCGGTCGTAGTGATCCTGGAAGCACCGCCAGCCTGTTGGCGGTGCTTCTGTCATTTCAGCCCTGGCGGTCCTGTACCGCCAGGGTTGAAATGAACCCCTATGTGTTCCTACTATTGATATAATTGTATACTTTCACTCCATTAATCGAATTTGCATATTTGTCTGTAGTTATGTTTCTAACTCATGTATTTCTCTCAGGGAAATGATGCAATGAGAAATGTTTCCACATCTTTGTAACCACTGTCTAGTAGAAGCAAATCCAGAAGATGCCGCACAAAAGGGCCTACAGATGCAGCCGGAGAAGGAAGTGTGCAAGATACATTTAGTATAAGTCTGAACTTCGCCAATAAAGCAGAAGCCAACCAGTGGCCTTCAACTAATTCTTCTATCATCTGTAGTGCATTTATGATATGTAATGTCTTTGTAATTGGATGTTCTTTCTTCGTGTGATATTTTCAACCAATGGAAAATGTTTAGTAAGTCTAATTTAATGTCAGTCATCATTTGTCATTCATAGCATTTCTTTCCTGGTTTCCAGAGACTTCACTTTGTGTACTTGGTGTGATCTGTCACTTTGACCCTTCATACTTTGCCAGTCAGTCTACTGACATTCTGGTGCTTTATTATTTTCTGAGTTTACTATGCCTGTTCAATACTGAACTAATGCTCTGACGGTTTTGTAATCTTATAGTCTAAATTCTAAACCGTCCTCCTTCCCCTGTTCCTATCCTGATGCTGATGCTATTGTCCTCCTGATGAAGTTGTAGCCTGATTGCTGATTTCCTTGGGATAGGTAAATGTATGAATTTGTGTATTGTATTTGTCTTTTGTTTTCCAGATTCCAACTGCTATTGTTGTAATACTGCTGCTGTTTTGATAACGCCATAGCTAGAAGTTTTCTAAATTAGTGTTACTAAATCTTTTTGCATGATGCCCAACTTGCTAATGCTAATTAGAGAATAATGAGGTGTTACTCTCATACTCATGAATGGTCATTGACTTTTTCATCTGTTGATTTAATATATTTAATTTCCCTTGCTCAGATTCTATTGCTATTGATTTGTGTATTATGTATTCAAATAACAATTCTTATTCCGTTGATCAGGCTTAGATTCATTCGCCGACTCAATGAGCCATTATTGTTTCTTTACATGTATCAATTGAACTTGAAATTCATATTCATGACTTTAGCATTGTTAATATTGGGAAATAACAATTTTAACTTCTTAATATACTTACTCGTGTGGTTATTCATGGTCACACTGATCATGGTGTGGTTTTCACTGACTGTGTAATGATGTGTATATCATTATTTGATAGTTTACTTGATGCCTCTGACGTTTTCTTTAAAGTGGATTCATGTTGGTTCATTGACCTGTAGCATTAAATCCGATATCTAGTCTGTTGTGACTAAAATATAGCTGAGATTTCTGCTTTAACAGTAGCCAGGGTACCAAGAGCATGTTTGGCAGAGTATTTACCCAGGGCTGCAGCACTGGTTGTGCCACCCTGTCTTTGATGAAGTATATAATGCCTCCCAGTCTGCCACTGCAGACTGGAAGAGCAGTGTTTATACTGCTAGTTCGACTTTGCCATTCAAACTAATGAAAAAGCCACTACTTTCCTTAACAATATATGTAAGTCTTCCTTAAGGAAGGCCTATAGAACCCTATGACAGAGAGCTGTATATTATTAAGTAGGACATATATTTTTTAATATATGTATTAGCAGCAACACCTCTAAATTGTTTTGCCGTGGAAAAGTTAGTAGCCCCATTAGTTAATACAGGGTTCCCAACTGGCACCCCAGCCTGGCTAACTTCTGAATGGGTCTTCCTAACAAGGTATTGTAAAGTATCAAATTAACCATGGCAATAAATCTGGTCTAAAGTCCAGGTTGAATTTAACGTCACTATTAAAGTAATGCAGCTTTTAGAAAGTTCCCACTCTGTGACCCTGCTGATCCAGTAGTCTAACACTGGCCAACAGACAGCTTTCTGCCCTCCTAGATAGTTGTGTGAATGAATCCCAGGCTTAGGCACAATAGCAGTCTTCTACAGGGGGAGCTGTTACATCCCCATTGCAGGAAGACAAATACGGTGTTAGCTCAAAAGCCCATCTCCAATGGAGAAGCCACCTTAGGTGGGCAAATGGCGATCACACTCCTTAGGTGTTGCCCTTTGCTCAGATAGACAGGCTGGTGACAGAAGCAGAGAGGGGTAACCAATGAACAAACTGGTTTTCCCGTGGGCATGTGGCCCACCGGTAGCCACACCTTTAGGGTGGACTTCCAAGGAAGGATGCTGACATCTTGGAAGTGGGCAGAATAATGCACTTTGGGATTGTTAAGTGCAGGAGCAGCTTGCGGGTCTTTGTTGGGGTGGGGCAGTACAAGGTGGGAAGGGGGGCTGAATTTTTTTAAAAAATATATAAAAAACCACTTACCTGCTTCTCCACCACCGCCGCCGCACCGCTCCTCTCCTGCACTGCAGGCACAGGCTCCTAGCTTGCCCTGCGGCCAATCTTGATGCTGCTCAAAGCAGCATTTGGATTGGCTGGGAGGGCCCAGCCAGGGTGCTCCCAGGCAGACTGGGAGTTTGGGAATGCTCCCTCGCTGGGCTGGAGAGAGCCTACTGCGCATGTATGTTTGGCCAGCCCAAGACAACCGGGCAAACATACATGCGCACTGAGGGGGAATGCGATGCACTGCCCCTCAGTTCTCGTCATCCCAAATGCCCGCTCTTTTACTGCAAAACTATAACAAACCTACTTTATTATTGTTTTGTAGTAAATGTTTTGCAGCTGCTGGTGGGGGGTGATGCTCCTCCACCATAGTGGAGGAGCCATGTCTGGTTAAGTGCCACAGATTGCCAGAAACTCATCAACAACAGTGAGGGGACCAGGTAGCCCATTGGCTAGTGATCGGATTGTCACCTCAGGGCACTTTCCTGGGATAAACATAGCACCCCTGGCACCTTGAACCTCAGAACATGTCAGACCTGGAACAA
Source organism: Pleurodeles waltl (assembly GCF_031143425.1). Lineage (NCBI taxonomy): Eukaryota > Metazoa > Chordata > Amphibia > Caudata > Salamandridae > Pleurodeles > Pleurodeles waltl. Next base: position 694,656,783 of record NC_090436.1, on the reverse strand, counting down.
GGACTGAAGAAGGACTGCCATACTGATCCCTGGGCTGCGCAAAGAGAGGCTACACTGTCTGCTGGGCTACACCTTCTGCACCTTGGGCTAGCGAAGTTGGGACTGTGTCTGTGGCTCCAGGCTCTGGAAAAATCATGCCCCAGCCCCAGAACAAAGAAGTGACTCCAAGGGTCCGTGGGCTGACGCCCCCTAGAGCCAGCTCCAGGGACAAAAGAGCTGAAGTAGTCCAGACTGGCAAGTCTGTAGTCACTTCAGAAGAATTACCACTAACTGCCGCTAGGCATCCTAAGATCCTCGACAAACAAAAGTTCCATCTGAGTCAGCCAGCCCTGGAAGTGTCATCAAAGTCCAGATTGGTCACGTAAAAGAGACACTAGCCTCCACCAAAGGAATTTGCTGTGACCGTTGTGTTTGGAAACCCATAGCCCATCTGCACCTAACCTTCCACTGTCTCAAAGAGGACGTCATGGGAGTTCGACCTCTGCGGCCAAAGTTACCTCACACAATTTGTGGAACGTGAAATCACCACAAAGGCACCCCCATTAACCATACAGCAACCTGAGCATCTTTGGGTATCTTTTCATCCTGTGTCCTCAGCATATGGACCAGTCCATCAAAGTCTATGGCAGTTGTGCTGTAAAGTTTGGAACTGGGCTGGAAAAAGCTTGCTTTTCAGGTAACTGTCCAGATCTACCCCATTGGCCTCCAGACCTCCATCCTGTTGGATTTGGTCAGCTTAACCAGGACACAGGAGCCAAACCAACTTTTAACAATCATTTCAAAAGCTTGAAAACATTAAATTGACCAATGCTTGTTTGCGATTGAAATAAAAAAGTGATAAATCTTTCAAAAGCTGTATCTTCTGTATCCTCTGGTGGATTTAGATAATATCTATTTTTATAAACTGATGTTGTATTTCTTTTGTGTTGTGTGGGTTCTTATTGCATTGTTTGGTACAGATAAATGCTTTACATTAAGTTCCTTTGTGCAAGCCTTGCTGATCGAAGCCATCGCTACACCAGGTTGAGCCTGAGGTCTTTCAAATGAGCCCGGCTGGACCCAAAACAGGTTCTGCCAGTGTATTCCACGATAAAGCCACATAGCCATACCATATAATGCACCCAAATCCTCACATTGGTTCAGAGCGGTAGGATACAGAACTGGTGTTCATCTGTACCAGACAATTCATAATTTAACAACCACAGAGAGACCCTGCATTGTTGAAATTGAGCACAAAGTTTCACAAGTTGCCAAGTTCTGTATTTCCAAGGGCTAGTTTTCCAGAAGTTAAAAGTGGCAAAACATTTTGCAAAGTCTTCAAGGATGAAGAACAAGGTAATCGACTTGGCCACCCTGCCCACACCGAAGCTCAATGACCTGAGGATGCTGTGCAGGGACAAACAAATCAGCCAAGGGATTACTACCAAAAAAGTACATCTTGAAAAAACCTTCAGAGCCTGGAAAGAATCAAGGGGAGCTCAGGATCAGCTGGAGGAGGACATCACCCCTGACTATGGGGATGAGGAGGATATCTCTTTGAAGCAGAGGAGGGCAATGAGAGTGGGGCCCCCACAATTCACTCAAGGCATAACTTCCTGTCTGGAAGTGAAGGAGCTCCACTTTTTTGAGGAGACCCAAGGACCTGGACCCCCATTTCAGCCTCCTAGATGTTCAGGAGAGGAAGCTGGTTCTGGAAGAGAGGAGATTGGCCCTAGAAGAGAAGAGGGTCAAGCTGGGGATAAAACCTTAAGGTCTTTAGGCAGCAACAAAGAATCAGAGGTGAACGCAGAGACTGCCTATGATCCAAGATTTCCCAGGGGTATTGTTCCTAAATATGTAGAGGTGGATGCCATAGACAAATGACTGGCATCTTATGAGAGAGCTCTTAGAATGAGAATGGTGGATACCCAACATTGGAGCTCCTTATTGTGGGACCGCATTCACACAATAGGGAAAGATATGTTGCTGACACTTGAGGATGAGGTGGCAGAGTCATACACCCAGATGAAGGAGGCACTCATCAAGCTATTTGGTTCCATGCCAGAGGAATACAAACAAAAGTTCAGGAACACACACAAGGAGTCAATGCAGAAATGGGTAGACTGTGTGGATGCCTCTGTGAAGTCTCTAGAAGGCTGAAATAAAGGTAAGTGGGTCTTTGTCATTTAGAGGTAAAGGAGCACATACAAATTGTACCTTAGCGAGCATCTGGTAGACTCAAAGCATTTTAGCCTTAGAGAGCTGGGCAAGAAAGCTGATGAGGGGGTTAGGACAAGAATCCCCAATAAGACCAAGGAGGGTGATCCCTAGAAAGGGTGGAGGTAAGGAAGACATAAGGGAAAGCAGGGAGACAGTAAACTTGCAAAGGAGGTTCTTTCAGATGCCTAAGGAGGAGGTCAAAAGCTAACTTGCCTCTAGCAAGCAGAGTAGTGGGGACTCAGGTCTAAAGAAACTGTTAGACAAGAGGCTGGTCTTTGATTGTCAGCAGCCAGGGCATGACACAGGGGAGCAGCCTGCCACAAAAGAAAGGTTACCACTGGGATGGCCAGTGTAGTCTTAGAATAGGGCACCTCAAATGAGGAGGTCCTAACAACTTTTAACTGGAAAAGGTTCCATATGGTAAGCTGGTGATCCCTCAGGGTGGTAGCAAGCACTTCCACTCCCTTAAGATGAATTGGATCCAAACCACTGCCCTAAGAGACACAGGTGCCAGTCACAGGACAGTGGTGGACAGGTGAGTTTCCACAGACTAAAATTTGCCATGTGAGGTAAAGAGAGTAAAGGCAACTCCAGGGGTGGTCACAAAACGTCCTGTGGCCATAGTCACCCTAGAAGTAGTGGGTCCCCTTAGCTGGAATAGGGTAGTAGTCAGTCCTGATCTCCCCCTAGATTGCACCCTAGGCAATGACCTCCCAGAGGTTGGTCTGAGCCTAGAAGGAGCAGCTACCGAGGATCCTTGAGGTCCTATTCCTAAGGTAAAAAAGTAGAAGTAGGAGAGGAAGGCCACTCTTAGCAAGAGACACAGGGTGCCAAGGGCATTCTACCCCAGTAATGGAGAACCTCAGAGCTGGCACTGGCAAGGCCTTTCCTGACCCCAAAGAGGTCCTGAAGAGTCATACAACTGTTCAGAACCAGGGCGTCACCCCTGAACTGACATAAGAAGGGGTGGAAAAGGGGTGCCTGCCATCTGAGAAGGTAACACCTCATTCTGAAAAGGTAGAAGGGCTCCAATAATCCACAGAAACCCTCAAGGTAACCCATCCACCAGTCACTGGAGAGCTCAAGATGTAGGTGTGGACACTGACAGCTGTCAGTAGCCTCTGTTGGGTGCTTGACTTCATTGCAATAGGTTACAATGTTTGTAACTCTAATTATTAGCACTGTACTCTTACTTAAAAAAGCATTATACTATTTTGGTCACAGTGAGATATTGCTTTTGTCAAGTGTCAAAAAAACTGGTGATACCAAGAGCCATTAACTGAACTGTGGATTCTAACTGTGCATCAATCCATAAGGTTAAAATTAATGAATAAAAACTGGTGAGGAAGGAAATCAATGCTTCTTAGAAATGTGCCCAAGAATTTGAGTTTACTGAATTTGGAGCTACATATAACATTAAATGATTTACATGATTCTAATGGTGTTTTATAAAGTGTGTTCCTTTGTGGACACTGACTTATATGTAGAAACCAAAATGTTACTAAATTCAATAGATAACAACAAATGTCCTACTATCTTGAATTCCCACACTTTGACCAATAAAAACAGTATTTCCTTTCTTGTATAAAAGATTCAATGGACACCTGGATATGAATAAACAGGCAAGAAACTAATGGAGTGAGGGACTGGTCCATCCTGATATAGGGCTTGTCCAACCACCTCTAGGCCCACACAAGAATTCTAACTCACCTGTGGTGGGAAGAAGGGCCACCAAGAAAAACTTTTTGACAAAAAGAAAAATATTGATAGTTGCTTGCCTGTCTTTGTATTGAGCGTCTTGTTATTGGGTGCCCCTAACCCCTGGCACCAAGACAGTCTTATTGCCCTCCTTGAGGGTAGATTCATCCTTTTTCCCCCCAATCTGCCAGACCCCAGGGGAAAGGAATAAACCCAACAGGCAAATTAATAACTAACAAAAGATAAAATGAAGTGGTGGTTGACCTAGACTGGCATCAAGATACTTCCCTTAACCCAAGTTCAAAGGCAGTCTTTCTGTCCTCTGCAAGGCTGATTGGGAGATTTACTCCAACAGCAAATCTTCTTGATACCAAGGAAAGTTTTTTTTATTTATTTTTTTAGGAAAAGGGAATGTGGTGGGTGCAAATCTTTCTTGATGTTGGAGAAGACCCACCCTTACATCAGAAGTGGTCGCGAGTACGTCATCCTTCGTGTGTGGTGTGATGTAGGTTTCTTTGGACCGATGCGGCAGGAAAACCCCAGGATATATTTCGCCTGGAGAGGATTATGGTTTCCCGCAATTAACTGATACAAATAGTGCCATTTCACTCTGTTTCATGATACGGATTCCCAGCCCTGATGAAGTCGGTGGTCGGTGGACGAAACACGTGTTGGCTGTGAAATCAATATGGAACCGATGAGCACATAAGACTGTGAGGCCAATATTGGAACTGATGAGCACACAATAGCTGTGAAATCAATATGGAACTGATGAGCACATAAGACTGTGAGGCCAATATTGGAACTGATAGCACACAATTATTGGCTAGGAGGCCAATGGAAATCGGAGAGGCACATGCTTGAAATATGAAATCTTTGGATGTTTTGTCGGAATTAACCTTGATGGTATTTATGTGATGAGAGTAGGGAATATGAACACGGCACAAAGACATTAAAATCCCATGAAAAGTTGCATTGAATCATAAGACTGTAACACACCTCCTCTGTGTTGGATTTATTCCTAACGTACTCGTAGGATGGAACACTGTATCTATGAAATATATTTTTTTGACTTATTTACTAATGCTTATAACTAGCACATAAGCATCTCATATGTGTGTAGTAATATTAACGGGTGCCTCTGAGTGGTAAATTATGTATACTGATTGGCTTACCCATCAGTTTAGGGGGTTGGAGGGTGTAATCCCCAAAAGAGTGCACCGTTTGGAGTTAATTTGGTAAATTGTGATATAACTCATTACTTGGAGCACTTCTTCCTTAATCAAACACCACCATTTTGAAGTGATCTTTACTTTTGCTCCAGGCAAACTGTTAACCCTTTCCACAGATCAGGTCCTCCTCCTCCTTCTCAAGAATTTCCTGCTCCTCCTCTGGGATGTCTTCCCGCAACCCAGGCCTCTGCCCAGACCCTCAAAGCCTTGTGTAGTTTTACCTTCCTAGTGAAAAGACATTCAAAAGTTCTTGCAGAAATCCTTTAGTTGCTGCAAATGTAAGACTCTAACCTGGTCAGCTCAAAGGCAACTACTGCAGGTGGAGTTACGGCTTCCCCAGAGCGGGACATAATTTAGCAGAAATATCCAAAAAGGCCAATTAGGTAGAATTAAATAAATCAAAAAGAAAAATGCCAATTCATACATTCCAGGCAAAAATAAAAGACTAGGTCTAAATGTGAAGTTGTGGTGTACACTGAATCATTATGTGGTATTGCACAAGCACAAGTCCTATCCTCACCATTGATCACCAATGTTAGAAACTGGTTCTCTACCTGGCAGAGGTAGGCATGCTGTCCAAGTAGGGAGTGCAGTTCTAGTCAGGGCAAGTCAATGACATGCCATAAATTAACCTGTACTTACTCTCTGTTAGCTTGGTGCAGAACAGGCAGGCGTAACTTAGAAGGCAATGTGTAGTGTACTTGTGCCAAACACACACAATAATCATACAAAGTACACCACAGAAAAATACTTCACATTGCTATATAGAAAAATGAAGCTTGTTTATCTGGTTACTCATAAGTTCAACACAATACACATCCAATTTTATAAGTGATTAAATATTTAGCTATGAGTGTTAAAGGTAGTAGGATTAATGTGCAAGAAAAGAGTAATAGATCAAAATGATGGTGCTGGGGACTCCTCGACATGGGTGTGCAATGTCCATGATCATGCACCTACCAAGAGCAGGATTCAGGTATGCTGGGCAAGAGACTCTTGGGTTAAAGCTGACAAGGTATGAGCAGCGAAACTGTGCAGAAGCCTCTCAGGTGAAGTTGAAGAGGTGTGAGCGGCAAAGCAGGGCAAGAGGCCGCTCGACTGATGTTGAAGAGATAAGAGCAGCAAAGCAGTGCAGAAGCAACGCAGTGAAAGTTGAAGCATTGCCAGCAGTGTAGCTTAGCAGAAGCTACTTGAGTGAAACTTAAAGAGATGCGAGCAACGAAGCTTAGCAAAAGCCATGCAAGTGAAAGCTGAAGAGATGCAAGCAGCATATCTTGGTAGAAGCTGCTCGGCTGAAAGTCAAAGAGTGGCTTGCAGCAAAGCTTGGCAGGGGTCGCTCTGGTGAGGTTGGTGCAATGAGAGTGGCAAAGGAGGGCAGAAGTTGGTTGAGTGAGGTTGATGCAATGAAAGTGGCGAAGCAGGGCTGAAGCCGTTCAAGTGAAGTTGATGCGATGAGAGCAGAGAAGCAGGGCCAAAGCCACTCAGGTGAAGTTGTTGTAATGCGAGCAGCAGAGCAAGTCAGAACCCTCACTGCTGATCACCAATGTTAGAAATTGGGTCTCTAGTTTGCAGAGGTATGCACCTGTCATAGGCTCCTGTTATAGTAAAGAGAATGCTTGATTTAGGGTGGCAGCACCACTGAGTATGGGGGACTGAGCCTGTTCCCACACCATGTGACAGCTGTCAGCCTAACCCTTCCTGCTAGCTAGCAGCACCTCACCAAAACCAATGGTAAGAGTGATTTGTGGCAGCCTATCGCATGGCACTCAGACTCCTCAGGGAAGTTGTGGTGGAACAGATGGTACTCCTTTCTCTCAGTTATAAACATCTCATGCATAGTAGGACACACAGAAGCAAGATCTTGATTCAATAAATATGTTGTTGAAGCAGCTGCGTTCTACGTAAAAAGTCATGAAGTGCGATCAGGAGGATAATGAAACACAGCAGCGACCAGGATAGTAAAACACAAGAAGAGTTCCATCATATTGTCACAATAGTGCCCCTAATATCCCTACCTACACTACTAACTTAATACATAATAACAGTGGTAGCCCTAAACCATCATTTTAGTCCCAAGAAGGAAGCACAATCCTCATACCTGCGTTCAGAGGCCCATTAGTCTGATGGGAGTCCTACCACATAGACGAAGAGGAACCAAAAGGTTTCTGAATAAACTGTGGCGATGTGCTGTATGAGATGGCAAGCTGCCTGGAATGCCCCCTCTAACCTGGTGTGAACAGTGTGATGTTTTATAATAACATATCTGTCATTCTAAGAACTTCCCTGATGTGACAGCACATATTTTTCTGTGTAGGGTAGACAATGTACTCTTTGGGCCAGCAATACCCGAAAAATATTTTGTACAGCTTTGGGTTGAGCACAGGATGAAATTTTGTGCACAGAAATGAAAAACACATTCTGCATGGAAGGGCAACTGATAAAAAAATCAAAACCATCTCCACTAGAAGGAAACTTTTTTTAAATGGTAAAAGGAATAAAGGTGAAATGTAACTAGATGAGAGGGCATGGACCTCAGGCCCAGGGCTAAATAATGTGCCTGTGTAGATGCTAAAATAACCTGACAGCACTCTCCCAATTGTCGGTTCAAAGGTGCATAGGTCTATAATAAAACCTAATACTAAAATCACCTTTTCTACACTCATCATTAAAAGCAAGCTAAAATATATTGAATGAGATAAAATGTCCATGTAAACAATCAAAAGAGAGCAAATCTGAGCCAAATTCAAACCGTCAATTTAGAATTCCTAAAACTCGAGCATCAGGTAGGGCCAAAATGACAGCAAATCAGCAATAATCATGATCTTTTAAAAAATCACCAATATCATCAATTGCTCGGGACTCCAGGAAAGATCCCACTTCGGCAAATGGTAATGTAACCAGTTCCTTGTCAAGGAAAGCAAGGGAGCACTCATGTTCCATTGCCTCAGCCATATCACCGGCTCAGTTGGAAGTTTCCTGTACAGTGCCAGATGTTGAAGCACCAAAAGCCATCAGTTCCACAAAGGGTGGCTCACTAGAAGCTTCCCGTAGCAGTCACAATCTCAATATGCATGTCTGGTAATGAACCCTCATCGAGAACACCAACAGACCAGCGTCCAAAGAAGATATGCATTGCATGGTAAGACACACTTTTGGTGCATGTTTGAATGGGCACCACAAACACTGAAAGATGGGCTGCGCACAATTCAGAACCGGTCTGAATCACAAAGACCAGTTGGACTCCAGTTGTTCCAGGAGCGGTGCTCCAAAATACTGTATCATCCGATCACAACACAGTTGGGCTGGTGGAAGCACCATCAGTCCTTCTTATTGAGATGGGGCAGACATAGCAAATGAAGAGTAGCAACAGCAAAATGCCACCAATTAATCCCAAAGTGACAGGGAATCCCCCAAAGACACTCAAAATAATAGAGTGTATGGCTTTAGGTATTATGCCAAATATAGAGGAGAAGGTGCTGACAAAACCAGAACCAACAGCTTTAAGAAAGTGTAGACGTGTTAGATGTGTTAAAAATGTAAGCAATGAGTACAGGGAAATGCCTTAGAAAGTTTGTATTTAAAAGAGACTGTATCTCTGCGGATGACCTTGCCACTTGGATGGCATAGGTCTTGTGGGCAGATGTAAGCACCTTGTGTTTTTGAAACAAAAGAGCCTTTATTCCGCTCAGCTTGTCAAAATTTACTTTTGAAGTAGCAATATGAGGCCAAATTTCTGCTACTTTTATCCCACACGTTGGGGGAAATAGCACATTTGCGCAACATGTAACAATTTGGGAGACCAAAATGACATAGGCAATTCCAGCTCGCATTCCACAACAACTGATTTTGCTGATTTTGTTCAGCATCATATAACTCCCATTTGAGAGCACCTGGAATGCTCGACAAATCAAAGGGACATGGACACCCTTCAGATAACAGGCTAAATTTTAGCAGAAGCATTACATGCTCCGTGCAAGGACAGCTGTTTACAAATCATTGAATGACTTACAGAAGGCTCACATTCACTGCCGCTAAGAAAGTCCTCCTTCATGCTATTGAAACTGCTAGCGCGCCTGGTCCTTAGTAAGTAAACTTACAAGGGGACGCATATAGGTCGATGAATCTTTTGAATCGCATGGAGTAACCTAGTCATGCAGTAATTACTAAACTAATAATCAACATAAATAGAACACTCTAACCACCTCAAGCAAACTACAAGTTAAACCCCCCCTAATCAGAAAAAACAATCACTCATGGTAAAGGATCACTCATGGTAAAGGTTAACAACTTTTTATTCCCTATTAATTACAATTCTAATCAATTGTTAATCATGTCTTTATTTATCAATCTTTATTAGTTCATCAAAAAGGAAACATTTTCTCCAAGGAAAGCATGACCAGCAATTCAATGAATATCAGTATTAATAATGCAATTCAGCAAACTAATTTGTCAGTCATTTGTCAGCGTCAACGTCTCCCCTGTCAGCCTACCTAACCAAGATTAGCATCAGCATGAGGGTCTTCATGCGAAAACAATTTCGGGAAAAACATTAATTTGGAAAAATCTACCTAAAGGAGAGAAATTCTACAAAACAGCACAGTTGGTTCCTAGAAGAAAAGGCACAATTGCCAGTCACATTTTCATAGCTACCTATCCAGGATGGATCAGCAACAAGTAAGTCTTCGTCGTCAGGTCATTAATAGTCAGCTACGGATCAGGCTCACAGAGTATGAGTCCAATGTCAGTACCTCGGACAGCGTCTCCTGACGTCATCAGCTTTCTCCTCGCAGTTCTGAGTTCTCACCCCTTGTCATGACTTTTTATTAGGGTCTCCCAGTCCATCCCACTAATTGCTAATTGGTCAGTCTATCGGAAGTTATGACTCTAACCTATAGGTTCTGTTTACCAAATCTTTGATTTTGCATATGTCTTGTGTCCCATAAAACTGATTGGTTCTTCCTGTGATGGGAACATCATCCAGCTCTTCAGGGTAACACAATTGTTGCATACGAGTCTTTAGTAATTGCCTCTATTGTTCAAGTCCTGGGAAAGTACATTTAGCCTACACTACACATAAATATGCCAAATTGTCTTCATCATCTCCTGTCCCTTGGTACATTTGGAGAATGTTCTAGCTGAGCAGCTTGAACTCTGAGCCGTTCAAGGTTGCCATCCCCGGTTACCAGTCCTGTGCAAGACAGTCGAATTCTTCATGTTCAGAGCAAGCAAGGCCCAGTGGAACTAGGCCTTTAGTCCAGCTAATTTAATAATATGAATTAATAAAAAACATAGGTTATACACTTCGTTATGACATATTAGTGCATTGTCTTATACATTTTTCCATTATTTTGCATCTGTTAATACACATGGTGACTACTCCCCGAGGGCACATTATCAAGTGCTCACATTATTTTCTAAAATTAATTTCTCTATGCATATTTCTTATTAATAAACCCAAATTAGTCATTAGAAATTTCTTACTTAACATATCTGCTCCAACAAAACATTTGTACATAAAGGATAGCTCTTAAACCAAATGGATGTCCCTATCTCCTAGCTTTTCAAATCTGTGAACAGGAATGTGCTTGAAACACAAAGTGAATTGGGTTGAAATGAGCAGATTAATAACTCTGTGTATGAACCAAACTGCAGATGGTATTTCTGCCACAGTGAAAGGCAACTTTTCCAACTTTTCGATGTTTAACAAAATATATGTTGCTTCTTTCTTAGCCATTATTTGTTGCGGGTGTGTCAATTTAAATGCAACAAACAATTCACTGGAGCTGGCATTTTGCCAGGGTACGCAACCACTTTTCAGAACTTGTAACGTCCAGCCTAACTGCATTATGGACCTTAGCTGACTCTGCCCATGTTATTAAAATGGTATGTCATTTTGTATGATGTCCATTGCAGATGAAACAATGTCATTTAGAGTGTAAATGCGGTTGGATAAAGTGTTCATGCCATTATCTACAACAGCGAGATCTCTCTGTAAGTTTTTCTGATTTATTTCCCTGAACTGGGCGGTGGCTTCTTTTTGTGAAAGTTTCCATATTTTGTAATATATTGCATATAAGAAGCACTTTGTCTGTGGTTTTCTCTGACCTAACAAGAAATCTTGTGTCTGTGTTTTCTGATAGGAGACTAAGATGTTCTTTAACATCTTAACGGCTATTAATGTGGATTATTTTAACCATTCTTGACATAATTTGCATACGCTATATGTGGTGATGATATTGGAGTGCTGTGATGATATGTAAAAAGGGTCAGGATGGCTCACTTTAAACCCCCCCTTTGAAGTTTACAAAATGCACATGACAACCATTCGTGTCCACTGGCCACACTAACCACACGTTTGCACCTGAAAATGTAGAGTTACATGTTCCATTTCGGACCCACCGGTCAAGCTGTTCTTCAGTAACATTTAAAATCTTTTGCTATTTGTCAAATTTAACTGGTGGCAGAATCCTGGGCACATTCACTTCCCTAATTTTTGCTAAGCTTAAAGAACCTGTTTGTTGTACAGTTTTATTTAAGAATATAATTTCCAACAGAATAAGGCATGCTCTAAACAAAGCTTCCCAGCTCCATATTCACCAGTTCCAAGTTCTCCACACACTCTTTGAGTTAATCAACTTCAACCAATATGCATAGCCTTCAATAGCCAACTGGGAAACAAAGGAATAAGAATAGATTAATTTGGCACCTGTTAACAGGACTTTCTGAAATTTCATAGGAGGCAATGTAAAATAATGAGACTCAGCACTTGCAACATCATGTCCAGAAAAATATGCAAAGTTTTCCACATATGTTTTAGAACTGCCCACTGGTGGAGTTGGACAATGTTCCCATTGTGTGTAATTGTAGACATTTCTTGGGGTGCTGGCTTTATGTATAAAATGGGGTCCGTAATGATGTTAACAGAACAATTCCCCATAGTTTGTTATTGTTTGGTAAACATCTTCACTTTCAAATACAGAATACTATTGAAGCTCAGAAAGCATAGAATCAACTGTTATCACATCCCAATCATCAGAAACCACCCAAGGTGTTATTACATGATTATAGAAACTTTGAATACATATCAATTTGAATCATTTCCGTTGCTCTGAATCTATCAAATGATACTTTATCCCAAACAATCCCATCAGGAATCGGTATAGGTGAAATGTTCATTAGGGGCAAGTCTCTGTGGACCTCATGTGAGGACAGGTGAGGCTTCAAACCCACCACAATGCGGCCCACCCATCTTAGGTGTATGACAAGGTCATCATCTGTTAGGTAGATGTCATCTACATAGGACAACGCCTCAGGGTCATTGTCATGCAGTATGGATGCTACATGTGCTGAGAACAATCCAGGACTGTTCCTATACTCTTCGGGGAGTCAATAAAATGTCCTTTGCAAGCCTAATGCACTGAAGGCAGTCAAAGCCCTGCTCTAAGGTGCTATATTTGGGCAGAAAAAAACACAAGAAATATCCAAGGTTGTTTTGTAGAAGAAGAAGCTTTATTCGGTATGAAAAAATTCATCCATTCCAACAGATAATCACCAAAACATTATAAAAATACCAATAAAAACCATGTATAATAAAAGCACCCATCATAAAAACATGTACATATAAATATATATATATATAGACATATATATATAAAAATAAAAAACAGACAAAGATAAAAACCTCATTCATAAAAACTGAAAACAAATAAATAAAATCATTCTACAAATTCTACATTTTTGCTCCAAGTAGTAGCTCCCTTCAGGAATGATCCCAGGCCCTTCCATACCAGTACATCTGAGGCCATTTGCAGCCACATAAAAGCAGGACGGTATTGCACAAAACCCTTGGGCCTAAGGAGCGGTAGTAGAAATCGGGTTCTAAATGGTGCATAAAAGACACAAAACAGTGTAAAATGGATCAAGGTCTGATGGGACACCCCATCACAGGGGCAGGGTCTAATACCTTTCTCCCCATACTGACCTAGGGGGAAGCACAAATTACTTCTAATGATCCCCAAGCGAAATCGAGTTATGAGAGACCTTTCCCTCACATCCTTGATTTCTGAGAGATAACGCTCAGGACCCACCCACATCTTTAGCATAGTAAATTCCCTGATCGATTTTTTCCTTAGAGCCTCCCCCTCCCTCTTGTTCTCCTGGATTCTCTGAAAGTTATCCTTAACCCATTTCTTATCATAGCTAGTCAGGTCCTCGGGATAATCAAACAATTCAGGCCGCCCCAGGTCATGTGCCATCTTCCTTATGTGCGACAGCCAGGGAATATGCTTTACATTGTCGCAGGCCAAACAATCCCTTAGGATAACCCTGTTAAGAGAGGCATGCTCGTTACTCCAAACTGAAATCCATAACAAAAGGGGAGCCAGCTGGGAAGTGTCCTGTACATACTCAAGGTCCAGTTCCAGGTGAAGGCAAAATCTAGGAATATTTTGTCCAACACCCAGAAGCCTTCTACAGAAACGATTTTCTTCCACCATAAGGGCTCGGGTATCCCTAAAACCCCAAAGTGCTGAACCATACAGAAGGACAGGTAGGCATTTCCGCCTAAAGATTTCAAGCAGGGGTTTGATAGGTTTGCTACCTACCCTAGCCACAAAGTCAAAGGTTGCACCAACTGTTGCATGAAAAAGCACAATCCTTCTAGCAATACAGGGTTTCCAAGATCCTTTGTCATCAAAAATGACCCCTAAGTATGGGAACTAATGGACTCTGCTAATAACTTGATCCTCCACCCTTAGCTCCCCCACCATACTCATAGGTTTACCACAAACCATAAAGTGCGACTTCTTAAAATTGACCTCCAGTCCCAAAGCTGACATAAAGACAACATAAGCTCTAACTAATTCTCGGAGACCATTCATCGTGCAGGCCATAAGGACCGCGTCATCCGCATACGTCAGCACAGGGATATCAATACCCTTCACCTTCGGGACATCCCTGCAGTGTTCCATTAGAAAATCTGACAGTCCATTTGTGTATAGAAGGAACAAGGTAGGGGCCAAGACACACCCCTGGTGCACACCCCTTGAAAGCTTGAAAGCCTCCGAGCATTCCCCATTTGGGCCCACCCTCATGTTTGCAACTGTCCCTGAATAGAGAATTCGGAGAAGCTCTACAATATTAGGGTCCAACCCTGACTGAATTAGCCTCTCCCATAATAAAGACCGGTTTACTTTATCAAAAGCACAGCTAAGGTCCATAAAAGCAAGATAAAGGGTACCTTTCCTGGCCTGCGTGTATTTGTTGATTATCATCAGTAAATTAAGACACTGTTCTTGCGTGCCGAGGCCTTCCCTGAAGCGATACTGTTCCCGACTTAAAATATCATTTCCTATCATCCAGGCCTCCAGACGACCTAGGATAATCCGTCCCAGAACCTTCACAGAGGAATCCAGCAGTGAAATAGGGCGATAAGACTTAGGATCATTTCGATCACCCTTTTTAAACACTGGGACTATACATGCCAATCTCCAAGAGGCAGGAATGCCCACAGTAACGGCTGCATTGAGAACATTTAGGAGAATGGGTGCCCATAACTGAGGGTTAGCTTTATACAGATCCATCGGGATTGAGTCCGGGCCCGGAGCTTTATTATGCGCACAACTCTGTATCGCATCAATAACCTCCTGTAGTGAGAATCTGATTGCTAGGTTAGGATCCTCATCATACACACTCTCCCGCATATTTCTTAGGGGGGTACCCTCAAATATACTACAGAAATGAGTTACCCAGGCCTCCAGGGCTATATTACATCCAAGGCCCTCAGAGGTTTCTGTTTCAAAGGAATCTCTATTCACCACTGTTAGAAATGGGGTCTTTGGTTGACGGTCAGGTTACCCCCTGTTCAAGCAAGGACCCTCACTCTAGTTAGGATAAAAGAGAATCACCCTCAGCTAACCCCTGCTTACCCCCTTGGTAGCTTGGCAGAGCAGTAGGCTTAACCTCAGAGTGCTGGGCGTAAAGTATTTGTACCAACACACACACAGTAACTTAATGAAAACACTACAAAATGACACAACACCAGTTTAGAAAAATAGGAAATATTTATCTAGACAAAACAAGACCAAAACGACAAAAATCCAACATACACAAGTCAAGTTATGATTTTTAAAAGGTTTAAAATAAAAAGAGTCTTTAGGTAGTTGTAACAACACACTAGCGCTGCTAGCGTGTAAATGTACCTGGTTTGCGTCAAAAATAACCCCGCACGGGCTGTGCGCGTCGAAAATAACCCTGCACGGTTATATGCGTCGAAAACAACTCGGCACGGCGATGCGCGTCGAAACAGCCAGCCACGCGACGGTCCGAAAGTCCCGCGGCGCAGGTTGCGATCTCTCAGCCTTCGTCAGCGATGCTGCGCGTCGTTTCTCCTGCTCCGGGCGTCGATTCTTCGGTCGCGTTTCCTGCGGCGTCGTTTCTCAGCTGCGGAGCCGGCGTCGCGTCGTTTTCTCAGCCGCGATCGGATTCGCGTCGATCTTTTCTCCGCACGGCGCTCGGTGCGTGTATTTTTGTCCTTAGGCTGCCAGCCTCTCCTTTCAGGGTCCCAGGAACTGGAAGGGCACCACAGAGCAGAGTAGGGGTCTCTCCAGAGACTCCAGGTGCTGGCAGGAAGAAGTCTTTGCTATCCCTGAGACTTCAATAACAGGAGGCAAGCTCTACATCAAGCCCTTGGAGATTTCTTCTTCAAGATGGAAGGCACACAAAGTCCAGTCTTTGCCCTCTTACTCTGGCAGAAGCAGCACTGCAGGAAAGCTCCACAAAGCACAGTCACAGGCAGGGCAGCACTTGTTCCTCAGCTATCAGCTCTTCTCCAGGCAGAGGTTCCTCTTGATTCCAGAAGTGTTTCTAAAGTTTGTAAGTTTGGGTGCCCTTCTTATACCCATTTTAGTCTTTGAAGTCACCTTCCTTCAAAGGGGACTCACACCTTCTTGTGAAATCCTGCCTTGCCCAGGCAAGGCCTCAGACACACACCAGGGGGCTGGAGACAGCATTGTCAGAGGCAGGCACAGTCCTTTCAGATGAGAGTGACCACTCCACCCCTCCCTCCTAGCAGAGATGGCTAATCAGGAATGCAGATCACACCCCAGCTCCCTTTGTGTCACTGTCTGGGGTGAGGTGAAAAACAACCCAACTGTCAACTGACCCAGACAGGGAATCCACAAACAAGGCAGAGTCACAGAATGGTTTAAGCAAGAAAATGCTCACTTTCTAAAAGTGGCATTTCCAAACTCACAATCTCAAAATCAACTTTACTAAAAGATGCATTTTTAAATTGTGAGTTCAGGGATCCCAAACTCCACCTGTCCATCTCTTCTCTAGGGGAATCTACACTTTAATCATATTTAAAGGTAGCCCCCATATTATCCTATGAGAGAGACAGACCTTGCAACAGTGAAAACGAAATTGGCAGTATTTCACTGTCAGGACATATAAACCACATTACTATATGTCCTACCTTATCCATACACTGCACCCTGCCCTTGGGGCTACCTAGGGCATACCTTAGGGGTGCCTTACATGTAAGGAAAGGGAAGGTTTAGGCCTGGCAAGTGGGTACACTTGCCAAGTCGAATTTACAGTGTAAGAATACACATACAGACACTGCAGTGGCAGGTCTGAGACATGATTACAGAGCTACTTATGTGGGTGGCACAACCAGTGCTGCAGGCCCACTAGTAGCATTTGATTTACAGGCCCTGGCACCTCTAGTGCACATTACTAGGGACTTACTAGTAATTCAAATATGCCAATCATGGATGAACCACTTACATATAATTTAAACAGGAGCACTTGCACGTTAGCACTGGTTAGCAGTGGTAAAGTGCCCAGAGTAACAAAAACAGCAAAATCAGAGTCCAGCACACATCAACAACCTGGGGAACAGAGGCAAAAAGTTAAGGGAGACCACGCCAAGGATGAAAAGTCTAACACGTGTCCCCCCCAGCTAAAAGTGGGGAGCAACTACCCAACCTCATGGGAGTTCTCATCACTAAGGCGGAAGAACCTGGACAGACCATCAGCATTGGCGTGCTCTGTACCGGGTCGATGTTCCACCGTAAAGTCCATCCCCTGTAGGGAAATGGACCACCTCAACAGTTTTGGGTTCTCACCCCTCATCTGCATTAACCATCTGAGGGGTCTGTGGTCGGTCTGAACTCGGAAGTGAGTCCCAAACAAGTAGGGTCTTAGCTTCTTCAGTGCCCAGACCACAGCAAACGCTTCACGTTCTATGGCACTCCACCTACGTTCCCTGGGTAGTAACCTCCTGCTAATGAAGGCTACGGGTTGATCTAGGCCCTCTTCATTCAGCTGTGAGAGTACTGCTCCAATACCATGCTCTGAGGCGTCTGTCTGTACAACAAACTCCGTGGAGTAGTCAGGTGCCTTCAGCACAGGTGCTGTGCACATGGCAGCCTTCAGGGCATCAAAAGCGTTCTGGCAAGCCTCTGTCCAGATCACTTTCTTGGGTTGCTTCTTAGAAGTCAACTCAGTTAAGGGGGTAACAATGGTACCATATCCCTTAACGAACCTCCTATAGTATCCTGTGAGACCTAAAAAGGCTCTCACTTCAGTCTGGGTCTTGGGAGGCTCCCAAGCCAGAATCGTGTCAATCTTAGGCTGTAGGGGTGCCACCTGGCCACTCCCCACCTGGTGTCCTAAGTATACAACAGAACCCTGCCCTATTTGGCACTTGCTCGCCTTAATAGTGAGGCCTGCCTTCTGCAGTGCCTCTAACACTCTCCAGAGGTGTTGCAGGTGGTCCTCCCATGTGGAACTAAACACAGCAATGTCATCCAGGTAGGCGGCACTGAACTCATCCAGTCCTGCCAACACCTGGTTGACCAACCTCTGAAAGGTGGCAGGGGCATTCTTCATCCCAAAGGGCATCACATTGAAGTGGAAGTGCCCATCGGGGGTAGAGAATGCTGACCTCTCCTTTGCCCCTTCAGTTAAGGCAATCTGCCAGTACCCAGATGTTAAATCAAACGTACTGAGGTACTTGGCAGCTCCTAACCGATCAATGAGCTCATCAGCTCGGGGGATGGGGTGTGCGTCAGTCTTGCTGACCGCATCGAGACCCCGGTAGTCCACACAGAACCTAAGTTCTGGAGTGGCACCAGGAGCAGTAGCCTTTGGGACCAAGACCACTGGGCTGGCCCAAGGACTGCTGGAGTGCTCAATAACCCTTAGGGCTAACATTTTGGAGACTTCCTCCTTAATGCAAGCCCTCACCCTGTCAGTCACCCTGTAAACCTTATGTTTAACAGGTGTACTGTCCCCAGTGTCCACATCATGTGTGCACAGGTGTGTGACTCCTGGGATCAGGGAAAACAGTGAGGCGAACTGTCCCAGCACGTGGCGACAGTCCCTCTGCTGTTCCTCAGTCAGGGAGGGGGAGAGGATCACTCCCTCCACAGACCCATCTTTCTCTCCTGCAGACAGGAGGTCAGGAAGAGGCTCACTCTCTTCCTCCACCCCGTCATCTGTCGCTAGGAGCATGGATAGCTCAGTTCGCTCAAAGTGGGGTTTGAGGCGGTTGACATGTAGGACCCTCAAGGGGTTCCTGGGGGATTGCAAGTCTACCAGATAGGTGACCTCGCTCTTTCTTTCCACCACCTCAAAAGGCCCAGTCCACTTATCTTGGAGAGCCCTAGGCTCTACTGGTGCCATGACCCACACTTTTTGTCCAGGCTGAAACTCAACCAGAGTGGCATTCTGGTCGTACCACCGTTTCATGTCCTCCTGGCTTGCTTCCAGGTTCTCCTGAGCGAGACGCCTGAAGCGGGCAGTCTGGTTTCTTAGTGCCAGCATGTAGCTAAATACATCCTGGGGTGGTTTACTAGGAGCTTTCTCCAAAGCCTCCTTCACCAGACTGAGCGGTCCCCTCACAGGGTGGCCATAGATGAGCTCAAAGGGGCTAAAGCCAAGTCCCTTTTGAGGCACCTCCCTGTAAGCGAACAGAAGGCATGGCAAGAGGACGTCCCACTTACGCCTCAAGGGCTCTGACAGGCCCTGAATCATGCCTTTCAAGGTGCGGTTGAATCTCTCAACCAGACCATTACTTTGGGGGTGGTAAGGGGTGGTGAACTTGTAGGTTACCCCACACACCTTCCACAGAGACTTCATATAAGTGGATATGAAGTTTGTACCCCTATCAGATACTACCTCCTTGGGGAACCCCATGCGGGTAAAAACCCCCATCAAGGCACGTCCCACCACGGGGGCGGTGACCGTCCTTAGAGGAATAGCTTCTGGGTACCGTGTGGCATGGTCCACCAAGACCAGGATGAACCTGTTGCCCATGGCTGTCTTGGGATCCAGAGGCCCCACAATGTCAATTCCTACCCTTTCAAAGGGAGTACTGACCACCGGTAAAGGTTGGAGGGGAGCTTTGCATTTCCCCCCACTCTTGCCACTTGCCTGACAAGTCTGACAAGATCTACAATAAGCAGCTGACTGCTTGTTCATCAAGGGCCAGTAAAAGTGGGAGACAAGCCTCTTATAGGTCTTGTCCTGCCCTAGATGTCCTGCCAAAGGCACATCATGAGCCAAACCCAGTAGGAAGGTCCTGAAGCCCTGGGGTACCACCAGCATACGAGCTGACCCCGGCTCAGGAACCTTAGGCTCACTATACAGGAGGCCATCCTCCCAATAAATCAGGTGAGTACCTGGCGCCCCGCCAGCCGCCTGGGCTGCAGCCTGCTGCCGCAGTCCCTCAAGAGTAGGGCATTCCTTCTGCGCTGTGCAGAATACTTCCCTGGTGGGTCCCCCTTCCTGCTGCCACTGCGACAGCTCAGGGACCTCCCCCAGTTCAGCCACCTGTTCCCCTGTAGGTTCCGGGGCATCACCCTCAGGCTCTGCCTCCTCCCGGACCGTGGGAACTTCTGGGGCGGGTTTCCCGCGCCTCCTGCCTTTCCTCTTCTTGGCGGTCCCCTGGGCCACTGTTTCAGGCTCCAGGGGCTCTTGACTACCCTGATTGGCTGCCATAGACCGGGTGGATACGCATACCCACCCAGGCAGACCCAACATCTCCAAGTGAGACCTGTGTTCCACCTCCTTCCAAGGGGAATCCTCCAGGTCGTTGCCTAGCAAACAATCAACAGGCATGGTTGGACTCACAGCTACTTTCCAGGAACCTGAGACCCCCCCCCATTCAAAGGGAACCTGCGCCACTCTGCAGAGGCGCTCAGAGTTGTCTACTGCAACTACTTGGTGAAGTACCCGGGGATCAATCTGCTCTTCAGACACCAGGTGACTCCTCACTGTAGTCACACTGGCTCCTGTGTCTCTCAGAGCCTCCACCCTCTGTCCATTGATGGTCACCCATTGCCTGTACTTCTTAGTGTTATCAGGCACTAGGTTTCTCTGGACCATCTCACTGTCCCCTAGTGAGACAAGGGTCATTTCTGCTGGTTCCCACCCACCTGAAACCAACTCCTCCCCAAGCGCTACACTGGCCAAACCCTGGGACGGTGCACCAGTGGGTGCCGGTGTACTTTTGGGGCATTTGGGGTCCCCCCTCACATGACCCACCTGGTCACATGAATAGCACTTACGTAGGGGACCACCTGCCATTGGCTTCCCTTTGGAGAACCATGGCCTCTTTTCACTGGGGGGTTGGGAATCCTTACCCTGGGAATCAGTTTGGGGCCCTTTAGAGAACTCATCCTGTTTGCCCTTACCCCCCCCTTTCTTCTGAGAGGGACCCTGCCCACCCTTGGCGTGGTCTCCCCCATACCTCTTTTGGACCCTGGTGCTCTCCCAGCGGTCCGCTTCCTGTGCAAGCTTCCTGGGGTCAGTCAGCTTGCTGTCAATGAGGTGCTGGCGCAGCTCTGGAAAACATAAACTGTACAAGTGCTCCCAAGCAATTAAATTGTAAAGCCCCTCATACGTGTTTACCTTACTGCCCTTCACCCAACCATCCAGTGACCTGCAACAAGAATCAACACATTCCAACCATGTTTGGGATTCCTTTCTCTTGTAGGATCTAAACTTCTCTTTGTACTGCTCAGGGGTGAGACCATACCTGGTAAGTAAGGCCTCCTTCATGGCAGGGTAGGTGAGACTCTGAGCATCCCCTAAGGCCGTCAGTGTGTCCCTCCCCTCTGCCTCAAAATGCTTCCACAGGGCTGCCCCCCAATGAGCTTCAGGGACCAGGTTCATGTGGAGAGCTGACTCATAACCCTTGAACCACAAGTAGATATCATCCTCCCTTTTATAATCCCTCACAAGGTCTTTTGGGATGTGTACCCTTCTCTCAGGCTGCACTGTAGAATTGCTGCCACCATCCCTACTGGACTGGTTTCTATGATCTATCTCTTTCAAGCTAAGCTCATGAGCCATTGTTATCTTCTTCTCCTCAAGGGCTAGCCTTCTCTGCTCCAATTGGTACTCCCTTTCTGCCTGTCTGTCCTGTAACTCTTCAGGTGTCAGACCCTTGGAGGATACACTGCTACTTGCCCTAGAGATTCTCCCCTGAGACATAGCAGGCCCACCCACTACATCAGTGTGAGTGACTTGCAACTCCTCTTCCCCCTCTGGCTCCTCATCTGTGTGCCCCTCAGCTGCTTTGGCTGCCACCCAGGCCCTCAGCGCCTTTTGCAGCTCAACCTTCTTGGATGAGCTCTCAATGGGACAGCCAACATTCCTACAAAACTGCTTCAACTGAGCCACCTTGTAGCTCTCCAATTTCTCCAAATCAAAAGCAGTTTCAGCTAGGGCATCTCCAGACTGAGACATGATGAGAGGTAAAAAAAAAAAATATGCACAGTTCCAAAAACAGAAAAGCAAGTTCTCAAATGAAGTTTCAGCAAAGTCAATCCCGGGATCAGCGAAAAAAAGAAACTGAATGCAGAGAAAAACAGTCCAAGTAAAAAAACAAAAATCACAAGACTAGTAGTATGTGGTCACGTAGTGGTCTGAGATCAAAACAGTAGTGTACACTTAATTACTGTATGTCAAGTACAAATACAAGTCCAAATCCCGACCGCTGGTCACCAATGTTAGAAATGGGGTCTTTGGTTGACGGTCAGGTTACCCCCTGTTCAAGCAAGGACCCTCACTCTAGTTAGGATAAAAGAGAATCACCCTCAGCTAACCCCTGCTTACCCCCTTGGTAGCTTGGCAGAGCAGTAGGCTTAACCTCAGAGTGCTGGGCGTAAAGTATTTGTACCAACACACACACAGTAACTTAATGAAAACACTACAAAATGACACAACACCAGTTTAGAAAAATAGGAAATATTTATCTAGACAAAACAAGACCAAAACGACAAAAATCCAACATACACAAGTCAAGTTATGATTTTTAAAAGGTTTAAAATAAAAAGAGTCTTTAGGTAGTTGTAACAACACACTAGCGCTGCTAGCGTGTAAATGTACCTGGTTTGCGTCAAAAATAACCCCGCACGGGCTGTGCGCGTCGAAAATAACCCTGCACGGTTATATGCGTCGAAAACAACTCGGCACGGCGATGCGCGTCGAAACAGCCAGCCACGCGACGGTCCGAAAGTCCCGCGGCGCAGGTTGCGATCTCTCAGCCTTCGTCAGCGATGCTGCGCGTCGTTTCTCCTGCTCCGGGCGTCGATTCTTCGGTCGCGTTTCCTGCGGCGTCGTTTCTCAGCTGCGGAGCCGGCGTCGCGTCGTTTTCTCAGCCGCGATCGGATTCGCGTCGATCTTTTCTCCGCACGGCGCTCGGTGCGTGTATTTTTGTCCTTAGGCTGCCAGCCTCTCCTTTCAGGGTCCCAGGAACTGGAAGGGCACCACAGAGCAGAGTAGGGGTCTCTCCAGAGACTCCAGGTGCTGGCAGGAAGAAGTCTTTGCTATCCCTGAGACTTCAATAACAGGAGGCAAGCTCTACATCAAGCCCTTGGAGATTTCTTCTTCAAGATGGAAGGCACACAAAGTCCAGTCTTTGCCCTCTTACTCTGGCAGAAGCAGCACTGCAGGAAAGCTCCACAAAGCACAGTCACAGGCAGGGCAGCACTTGTTCCTCAGCTATCAGCTCTTCTCCAGGCAGAGGTTCCTCTTGATTCCAGAAGTGTTTCTAAAGTTTGTAAGTTTGGGTGCCCTTCTTATACCCATTTTAGTCTTTGAAGTCACCTTCCTTCAAAGGGGACTCACACCTTCTTGTGAAATCCTGCCTTGCCCAGGCAAGGCCTCAGACACACACCAGGGGGCTGGAGACAGCATTGTCAGAGGCAGGCACAGTCCTTTCAGATGAGAGTGACCACTCCACCCCTCCCTCCTAGCAGAGATGGCTAATCAGGAATGCAGATCACACCCCAGCTCCCTTTGTGTCACTGTCTGGGGTGAGGTGAAAAACAACCCAACTGTCAACTGACCCAGACAGGGAATCCACAAACAAGGCAGAGTCACAGAATGGTTTAAGCAAGAAAATGCTCACTTTCTAAAAGTGGCATTTC
This sequence comes from Pleurodeles waltl, assembly GCF_031143425.1. NCBI lineage: Eukaryota > Metazoa > Chordata > Amphibia > Caudata > Salamandridae > Pleurodeles > Pleurodeles waltl. The sequence goes on along the minus strand of NC_090436.1, from coordinate 694,633,211 downwards.
CAAACTCACAATCTCAAAATCAACTTTACTAAAAGATGCATTTTTAAATTGTGAGTTCAGGGATCCCAAACTCCACCTGTCCATCTCTTCTCTAGGGGAATCTACACTTTAATCATATTTAAAGGTAGCCCCCATATTATCCTATGAGAGAGACAGACCTTGCAACAGTGAAAACGAAATTGGCAGTATTTCACTGTCAGGACATATAAACCACATTACTATATGTCCTACCTTATCCATACACTGCACCCTGCCCTTGGGGCTACCTAGGGCATACCTTAGGGGTGCCTTACATGTAAGGAAAGGGAAGGTTTAGGCCTGGCAAGTGGGTACACTTGCCAAGTCGAATTTACAGTGTAAGAATACACATACAGACACTGCAGTGGCAGGTCTGAGACATGATTACAGAGCTACTTATGTGGGTGGCACAACCAGTGCTGCAGGCCCACTAGTAGCATTTGATTTACAGGCCCTGGCACCTCTAGTGCACATTACTAGGGACTTACTAGTAATTCAAATATGCCAATCATGGATGAACCACTTACATATAATTTAAACAGGAGCACTTGCACTTTAGCACTGGTTAGCAGTGGTAAAGTGCCCAGAGTAACAAAAACAGCAAAATCAGAGTCCAGCACACATCAACAACCTGGGGAACAGAGGCAAAAAGTTAAGGGAGACCACGCCAAGGATGAAAAGTCTAACAACCACCTTCCAAAACAGGCCGGGGTCTTTCAAAGCTGTAGCACGCTCTAACTCTTCCCAGGCTTTATCTTTATAGTTTAGCTTACTATCCCTCAGGGTCCTTTTATACCTTATTCTGGCTTCTTTTACAAGAACCCAATCTCTAGGGTGAGTCTTGGTAGCCATCTTTAAATTTGCCCTTGCATCATAGCAGGCTTTGTCGTACCAACCACATTTACGTTTATTAGGGTGGTTGCCTACTACAAAGAGACAGTCTCTGACTGCTGCATATACTACTGTTATCGCATCTATAACAGTCGTGGGATTTATTGCTTCTGTCAGGAGTATTTCCATAAATAGATGTAGGTTATCCCCCACAACCCTTCCCACAACTTTTTGGGGGTCTACTTGAAAGGGCTCCTGCCCTAAGGGAATGGTTGCCGGCTCCTGCCGCCTCCTTCCGCCCACGTTGTGCGCGTCCCGCGAGGCGGGAGCGCTGCTAAAGTTTTAAAGGGCTCCTGCCCTAAGGGAATGGTTGCCGGCTCCTGCCGCCTCCTTCCGCCCACGTTGTTTTGTATCTTTGCCACACTAAATTGTAAATGAGTGTTGTGCTGTGTGCATTTTGTATAGCAAATATACATATGTGACTGTTTAAATGTATGTAGTCTAAGACTATTCTATATGAATGGCCTGGCTTAGCTATGGGGAGCAAAGGGTTGTTCATTGGTGATATGGAGGGTTCTATCACACCCTGGTACTCAAGTTGTGTGGGTATTTCCTCACTAATGCTTTAGGCTCATGTTTAATGGGGTATTGTGGCTTTGATAATGGTGTTAATCTTACCGATACTATGTGGTGGGGGAGTCTTTGGCCCATCCTACACAGTTGCAATACAGCACCAAGGCTTGTGCCAATGCCCAATCTACTGTGTAAGCTTGTCTTAATTCTTCCGTAACAAGGACCGAGAAAGATGGCTTTATGACATCTTCAACTAGTGGGAGTTTACGGACAAATTCTGGTGGCCAATCTTTTTCTGCCAATAGGATGTCATAGCATGATGTTAGTTTTTCTCAGAATATAACTTTAATTGTGTACTTTATGTCTCATTCAATTGGTATTTTTAATTTGTAAACCCTATCTTGGGGGGAGTCTCGCATGTTCGTGGGTTCAACTTATAAAAGGTCATTAGTTGCTGTCCCCTCCAGAAGCTCTTGAAGATTTCAGAGAACTGTTGTGACCTTGGCTGTGCTGTCTACCAGAGTCAGAGCCCACGTCCTGTTCTTCAGTAAAGTTCTCCTTATGTGTGGCATTTCAAGTCAAAATTGCTGCCACTTTTTTTCTTTTTAAATTGTTTTTTCTGTTGTGAATGTTCCTCTCCCTTTTTTATGGGAGTTTCAGATGAGCGTTGTGAATCTTTTCTTGGTTTCACGTACAAATTTCATTGTTCAGAATGCCTGCCTCTCTCACTGTATTTGTCTGGTGAGCCCTGAAAGAAATGAGATTGGCATGTATCAATACATTGGTATATATCAGGAGTTTTTAAACTATCCCTATTTCTCAAATTGTAGTGTTTCTCAGAGGTCTCTGAGTGTGGAGATTCTCTTCTTTGTTTTGTATTATCTTTATTGTACTTTTGTTTACTCCATGTTTTTTAGAACCCTTTGCTGCTTGCTTGGTAGAATGCTTATTGGATTTGCCTTGTAGATTAAGTAATCTTGGTATGGCCCCCAGACTATCCTGATCTATACTGAAATATGTTTCAGAGATTATCCTTAGCAGCTTGCACTCCTGATCCTGTACAGGAACATCCTGGAGCCTCTGGCATACTGCCAACGCTACTGCTTCCCTTTCAAGATTACTTAATGTGATCAAGTATACTGTGACAAGATTGCCCATTAAGTGCATCCCCAGATCCAGGGCTTAGGCAGCCCCATATTCATCCTGAATTTGTTTTAACACTTCTGGAAGATTCATAAGTGTCAGTGTACCATGTGCAGTAGTGTAAAGTGCAGCAAATACTGCACCCCAAGTGGTGCAGTTGTCCACTGAGAGAACCATTCCAAATGGCAAACATATTGTGAGAATTCTATGTTTATCTTGAGGTCCCATATGGGGAAATACTGCTTCCAATGTGCAATTTTTTTGTGCTAACCAAAATGGAATCTCGTCATGTTTTGTTGTTAATTTACCCATAGTTGAATGTAATGTAGCAGGATTGATGCTCGCTGTGGTGACATGTGGTTGTGCTGGAGCAGACCTTGCTTAGGCGATATTCAAAATCTGCATTGCAAATTGTATTGATTGTCTATATATTTCTTCCAAATTGGTGTATAGACTGCGTACCTCTGCTACCGCCATTGTGCCTATGTTAGGATGTGGTGTATAGATGGCAGCTCTGGCCATGTAGGTCTGTCATTACTTAAAGGACCTAGTGAAGTCTAACGTTTTGTGTAACGTGGGTTAGGGCACCATCAAGCGGCTTTTGGTATTCTTGATAAGAAAATGTTATTTCTAAGCATGCATACGGTCTGTATTGTAGAACGCCTTGAGACCGTATGCTCCACGCTTTACAAATCCTTGATTGATTTATTGCTGGTGCATTTGCTGGAGTGTAGTGATGAAATGTGTGTGTATCCTTACCTGCTGCTGGAAAAGTGATCCAAGAGTAAAACGTTTTTTTCTGTATGTGTCATGAGCCTCAACGACAAATGTAACTGCTCCTCCCTCATCTGTGAGGCCTTTATTTTATAGATGTTTTTGTGAGAGGGAGTCTCATGTTTACTCCAATTATGATCCTGTTTTGGTCCACCATTTTTTAAAGTGGAATTTAATTGTTCAGAGATAGAAACACAAACTGGGGAATCTTTTTAAGAGTTAAAGCCTGAACAACCTACAACATCCAATAGGTACTACCTATCTAGCTGATGAGGATATTCCTTAATACCACAGACATCTATTTATAAGGTAGTTAGGGTGACTTTGAATGATATGAGACAGATATACTTGGGAGATCTGTAAAATCAGTGCCTAACGAATGTTGGGTGCCATCTCCTAGACTCCAGTTATATTAATGAGACTGCAGGATTTTGGGAGGCAGCACCACAGAGTATGGGGGACTGAGTCTGATCCCACACTATGTTAAAGCTGTCCGCCTAACCCATCCGGCTAGATAGCAGCACCTCACCAATGCAAAAGGTAAGAGTGATTTGTGGCAGCCTATTGCATGACACTCAGACTCCTCAGGGACATTGTGGTGGAATAGATCATACTCTTTTCTCTCAGTTATATCAGGACAAATAGAAGCAGTATCTTTTTTCAATATATATTTTATTGAAGAAATTGCATTATACGTAAAAATTCATGAATTGAGATTATGAGGATAATGAAACAGTGTTTTCACAGCAATAACCAGGAAAGTGAAACACAAGAAGAGTCCCACCATATTGTCACAATACTTTCCTAATATCCCTACCTACACTACTAAGTTTCTACATGAGAGCAAATAGCAATGGTAGCCCTAATCCATCCTTCTGGTCCCTGGAAGAAAGCCCAACCCCCACCCACCTGTGTTCATAGGTGAAGAAGAAGTCTGTTAGTCTGCTGGGAGTCCTCCCACATAGATGAAGAGGAACCAAAAGGTTTTTTCAGTAACTGTGATGACATGCAGCATGAGATGGCAAGCTGGCTGGAAATTCGTCTCTAACCTGGTGTGGGCAGTGTGATGTTTTATAATAAGATATCTTTTATTTTAAGAACTGCCCCGATGTGAAAACACATATTTGTCTGTGTAGAGTAGACAATGTACTCTTTGGACTGGGAATACCTGGTAAATATTGTGTACAGCCTTTAGTTGAGCACAGGATGAAATGTCATGCACATAAATAAATATAAAATTCTGCGTTGAAGGGCAAATGATAAAAGAATGAAAAACATCTCCACTAAAATGAAGCTTTGCTAAAATAATAAAAGCAGAATGTGACTAGGTGAGAAGGCAGAAGGTGTCTGGCCCAGGGCTAAATAATGTGCCTGTGTAAATGCTAAAATAAACTCAAGATACACCCTGTCCAAATAGGGACCTCATTTAGGGCAAGTCAATGACACATCATATAAGCTTGTGCTCACCCTCTGGTAGCTTGGTGCAGAGCAGGCAGGCCTAACGTACGAGGCAATGTGTAAAGCACTTGTGGAACACACACACAATAATTGTACGAGGTACACCACAGAAAAGTACCTTACACGGGTATATAGAAAAATAAAGCTAGTTTATCTGGTTACTCTTAATGAACACAATACAGATCCAATTTAATAAGTGATAAAATATTTAGCTTTGTAGGCTAAAGGTAGTACAATGAATGTGCAAGAAAAGAGTACTAGATCAAACTGATTGTGCCGGGGACTCCTGAGCACAGGAGTCGAATGTCCGTGGTCGTGCTCCTACAAGGAGTGAGATGTGGCTATGCAGGGCCAGAGCGAAGCTGTGCATAAGCAGCTAGGGTGAAGTTGAAGAGGTGCGAGTGGCAAAGAGGGGCAAGAGGTCGCTCGGGTGAAGTTGAAGAGATGAGAGTGGGAAAGCAGGGTAGAAGCCACTCGGGTGAAAGTGGAAGCACTGGGAGCAGCAAAGCTTAGCAGAAGCCCCTTAAGTGAAATTCGTAGAGTTGCGAGCAGTGAAGCTTGACAGAAGCCGCTCCGCTGAAAGTCAAAGAGCTGCAAGCAGCAAAGCTTAGCAGAAGCCACTCGAGTGAAAGTCGAAGAGTTGCAAGCAGCGCACCTGGTCAGAAGCTGCTCGGGTGAAAGTCGAAGAGTTACGAGCAGCAAAGCTTGGCAGGGGCTGTGCGGGTGAGGCTGATGCGGTGAGAGTAACAAAGAAGGGCAGAAGCCACTTGGTGAGGTTGATGCGATGAAACAATTGAAGCAGGGAAAGGGCAGAAGTCGATCAGGTGAAGTTGTTGAAATGCAAGTGGTAAAGCAGGTCAAAAGCTGCTCTGGTAAAGTGGTTGTGATGGAGGTCAAGTCTTGGGTTACTGGGCAGAGATCAGCCGGCAGCAGGGTGGCACACAGTTCCTGAGAACAGTCATTCCTGGCAGAGTGCCAGTCCTGGCACACAGCAGTCTTTACTCGAGCAGCGTTACTTGAGTCCAGAAGTGTACTGTCTTGAGTGGGTCATGGGTCCAGTATTTATATCAACAAATGACTTTGATGCATGGGGTGACTACAAAGAGTTCTTGTGAAGTGCACAAATCCCCCTTTCACGTTAGCCTCAGCTCCAATCTACTAGTGGTAGGTAGTCAGCCCCTTTGTGTGGACTCCAGACATTACCCATCTGAGGTGTGTGACTGCTTCCCAACCTCCTCCCCAGGAACACCCATCAGTATGCAGATGCATGAGGATGCAGATGAGTATCCTGTGTTGTGGGTGTCTGGAGAAAATGCACAAGTGTAGCTGTCACTCACCCAAGCCACATGTGTATTGGAGATAGGCTATGGGTACACAGGGCAGTGAGTGCAGAGAAATGTCTACTTTCTAAATGTTAACATCACTAACACTAACCTCCAGTCACAAATCTGGGTTTAATCCATCGCTATTTTGCTCACCACATCACCCAAGTTTGGACCCAGCCATATGCAAATCAGTCTTGACCCTGTTCCCCATTGGAACAGTCCAGCCCGAAATGCCTGGATCACCAATTGCTCTGAGAGCATCATCCCCATCAAGAGCAACAACCATAGTAAATCCTTCAAAAAGGCTGGTTGGTAAATAAGTGCATTATCCATTCTCCTTCTCTGTTGTGGTAACTGCGTCAAGAAATTTCTCATGTGCCTATATTTCTAACATTTGGTGCATGACTTACACGGGTGGGTAGTAACATAAGTTGAACGTGACCAAAATAGTTTTAAAAAACTGAAAATAAATAAATAAATGTGTTGTTTAGAATCATTTATATATTTAGTATTTGTTAGACCTGGCATCCATTAGCATAATTTCCCAAGATTCTTTGCTTTTTGGCGTTCTGTTTTGACTCTATGCTGAACTTCACTTTTGCTGGCTTTAATATCTGTGCACCTTTTCACTGCTAATCAGTGCTAAAGTGCATGTGCTCTGTGTATAAAATATGGTAACATTGTCTTCTCTATGATTGGCATATTTAAGTTACTAGTAGGCCCCTAGCAATGTGCACTATGTGTACCCAGAGCCTGTAAGTCAAATGCTACAAGTGGGCCTGCAGCACTTGTTGTGCCAGCCCCTACAGTGTTTTTTCAACCTGGTGAGTGTACCCACTTGCCAGGCCCAAACCTTCCTTTTTATTACATGTAATTAACCCTTAAGGTAGGTCCTGGTGGGCCCCAATGGCAAGGAGCGGTGTATTTAAAAAGTTGGACATATACTTTTGAGTTTAACATGTCCATATGGTGAAAAACCCTTACTGTTGTTTTTCACTATTGCAAGGACTATCTCTCCCATAGACTAACATTGGGGTCACCTTCAAAAATCTTTTAAGTGTGATTTCCAATTTGGAAAGGATAGCAAATTGGAGTTTGTTGTCTCTGGACTCACAGTTTAAAAATGCATCTTTTGTAAAGTTGGTTTTTAAATTAAGGTCTGAAAATGCTACTTTTAGAAAGATGGCATTTTGTTACTTTAACCATTCTGTGCCTTAGTCTGTCTTTCAAGACACATCTAGGTTTAGGTGACACCTATGTTTGTGCATTCTCTCCAGACAGCCACAAACGGGAAGGTCTGGGTGTGACAGGAGTTGCATCTGCAATCATCTGCATACTCCTAGGCTGGAAGTGGGTAAGGTAGTTCACACATCTGAAAAGGTTGTGTCCTGCTCTCACACAAACGGCTCATTACTCCTTACTGGTAGTCTAGAGCCAGGGCTGGGTTGAGAGGGATCCTTGTGCATTTCAGAAAATTATTTGAAGTTACCCCTGCATCAAAGGCTATTTTGGGTATAAGTACTGGACCTCTGACCCCATATACTCAGAACACTTCTGGACTGAGGAAATTCTACCAGGAAAAAAAACAGCTGTGCTGTCAGGAGGGACTGCCACTTTACTATTTGCTCTGTGGGCTGGGCTGCTGCCTGCTGCTTCTTGCCTTAAAGTTATAGGACTGTATCTAACTCTCTACATCCTGCAATCTAAACTTTCTCTGAGGGCCTGACTGAGTTTGCTCCTGTTTCTAAAGTCTCAGTGATATCAAAGACTTCATGTGCATCTTGCTACCAGTTCCTGGGCTCATCTGCTGTGAGTCCTGCTCCGCCAAGTGGTGCCACATCCAGTCCTGGGACTTGGAGGTTAATGTGGTGCTGCATTTCAAGAACTGATGCATCAACAACGGCATGTGAAACGTGAAACCACTGCAGAAACACGCTTTGCCACTACCTTCACCGAAGCTGCGGACATCGCTTGCTGACTTCGCAATGCGACAAGTCTGACTTTCAACACAGCCCATCTTGGCTGATGCATCAGAACCGGTACTCATCACTTCTGGACTTCGACACATCAACAATGTTGCCTGATCAGGAAATGACGCATTGCCTGCAATTGCGACGCATCCCCTACTGGAATCAACACATTGTCACCCAGCATCAAATCAACCACGGTACTGTCAGTGGGTTTGCGTGACTCCTGCACTGCAGGGGCATAATTTGGTAAATAGGCGGGCACCTCAGCCAGGAGATGTAACAAGACCACTGGTTCTGGAGGGGGCAACATGCCCTGTGCTTGGTCCTGGGGAGTGCAAGGCCACAGCCTCTGGAGTGGGTGACTTGACCACTAGTTCTGGAGGTGGCAACGTGCCCTGTGCTCTTAATCCTGGGGAGTGTTGGGTATGGGGGTGTCTTACCCACTTGTTCTGGAGGGGGCATTGTGCCCTGTGCTCTTGATCCTGGGGAGTGTTGGGCATGGGGGTGTCTTACCCACTGGTTCTAGAGGGGTCATTGTGCCCTGTGCTGTTGATCCTTGGGAGTGTTCAGTCATGTGGGTGACTTGCCCACTTGTTCTGGAGGGGGCAACATGCCCTCTGCTTGGTCCTGGGGAGTGCAAGGTCACAGTCTCTCAGTGCTGTTGGGGGGGAGGCGCCTGCCCATCCCCTGCAACCTCGTACAGCTGCTCAGTGGAGGTGGTGGTGCTGCTGGTGGGAGGAGGCTCCTGCCCATCCCCTGCAACCTTGGACAGCGGAGGTGGTGGTGCTGCTGGGTGGGGGAGGCTCCTGCCCATCCCCTGCAACCTCGGATGGCTGCTCAGTGGAGGTAGTGGTGCTGCTGGGAGGGAGGCTCCTGCCCATCCCCTGCAACCTTGGACGGCTGCACAACATGGTTGGTGGTGGGGGCTCAGTCACAGTTCCTGTCTCAGGCCTCTTGGTCTTCCTGCCTGCTTGTGCAGGCTCCATGTTCTTCCTGGCAGGTGGGGTAGGGTCCTTTCCCTTCTTGCCTGCCTGGGCAGGCTCCTTGGCCTTCCTGGCAGCTTGGGCAGGCTCCTTCACCTTCTTGTCTGCAGGTGCAGGCTCATTTGTCTTCCTGGCAGCTGGGGCAGGCTCCTTTCCCTTGAGGCTGCCTGGTGCAGGCTCCTTCACCTTCAGGACATGTGGCCTGGATGCTTTTCCACCACGAGTGGGTGTGGTGACGACTAGGCCAGTGGACTGGGTGGCTGAGATGCTTGGCTGGGTTCCTCCAAACCTGCCCATACATGCAGGACGGGTGGAGGGGTAGGGAAGAGGTCAATGGTGGATAGGAACAGCTTTTTAGGGACATTGGGGAGGGAAGAGGGAGAAAGAATGGGAGTGGAGAAAGAGAAAGTGGTTGTTGGAAGTGTCTGTCTGCTGCTTTTGGGTGCAGGTGCATGGGCTGTATGTTGTTGTGAGGTGTATGGCTGTTGGATGTCTGAGTGCTTGCGTTTGTGTACCATAGGAGGGGGAGACAGACACAGTGGGAGAGGACACAGGGGACGTGTGCAAGGCTGTTATAGAGGTGTCTGCCACTGATGTGTGTGTTCTGCTGGGTGTGGTGATGATGCTGGTAGTGGATGATGATGTAGTGTATGCAGGTGTGAGTGTAGATGGAACTGGGAGGGAGGTGAAGGAGGAAAAGGAGGGGGAGACAGTGGAAATAGTAGAGGTTGATGTGTCTGCATCTGGATGGTGTTTGTGTGAGTGCCTGTGGGATGAAGTGTAGTGCTTGTGTGTGCCTGTACCACTCTTGTGTGTTGTCTTGTGTGCATGCCCATTGGCCTGTGTGCTTGGGGTGGGTTGGGGTTGAGGAGAATGGGACTGCACTGTGGAAGTTGGAGGGTAGAAACAGGGAAAATGGCTGCCATCAGAGAGGAGGCCAGAGCCTGGATTGCTCTCTGTTGGACCACTAATCCAGTGTGAATGCCCTCCAGGAATGCATTAGTCTGTTGCATCTGGGCTCCCAGCCCCTGGATGGCATTCACAATGGTTGACTGCCCTACAGAGATGAATCTCATGAGGTCAATAGCCTCCTCACTCAGGGCAGCAGGGGTCACTGGGGCAGGGCCAGAGGTGCCTGGGGCAAAGGAGATGCCCACCCTCCTGGGTGAGTGGGCACGGGCACCTCGCTGAGGGACTGCTGGCAGGGCGGTGCTGGTACCGGGGTGGCAGCTGTACCTGTAGCTGGGGTGGTCACAGGAGTGTCCGCCACCACCAGGGAGCTTCCATCAGAGGAGGTATCTGTGTCAGAACTGTCCCCTCCAGTCTCTGCCGTGGTCCTTCCCTCGCCCTCCATCTCACAGCGTCGGTGGACTCTGCCTCCTGGATCCTGTGGGATGCAGCTCCCTCTGTCACCAGTGCCTCTGCTCCTCCGCCAGTTGATGCTAATGCACATAAGGACAGGGTGACAAAACAAAAAGGGGGGAGAGACAAAGGATACACTGGGTCAATGGCTGCACCAATACCACGTTGGCATACACAGCACCCTCACATACAGTGAAGAAGCCTACTCAATATGCCATAGCACTAGCAGAGAGATAGCTTGCCACCAAGGCATGGGGATGGGCACACACCGCAAAATACAGCACACCTGGGACCCAAGCAGCCCTGACCAGTAGAGGATGCCTACAAGCTAGGTAACAGGATTATCCCTTCAGAACCCTAACCACCAACGGACTTATGCTGCAATGTCAGGCCTGGCCTAGGGGCACCCACTGACACACACCCCCCACAAAGAAACCATCCTACCATGCATAAGTTGTAATGATGGGCACTGCACTTACCCCCTTGTGGCTGCTGTGATGCCCTCAAGCGCCCATCCAGCTCAGGATAGGCCACTGCCAGTATGCGGGCCATCAGGGGGGGTCAGGGTTTGATGGGTCCCCCTTCCTCATTGGGAGGTCATCCCCAGCTGGGTCTCCGCCGTCTTCTGTGCCCACCGTCTCAGGTCCTCCCACCGTTTGCGACAGTGGGTGCTCCGTCTGCCATAGATCCCCAGGGTCCGCACCTTCTTGGTGATGGCACGCCATATAACCTTCTTTTGATGGGCGCTGACCTGAAGAGGCAATACACATGGGAAAATAGAATTAGACAAACAGTCCTGCCTGTTAAACATATGGCCCACCATACCAGTTTCCATCACCATTTACACACACATGGCTCAGCACACAACCTATATGCCGCCCAGAGGACATCCATTCACTCCCCTTACACAAGGGCTTCACACACACCACTACATGCAGTGTAGGTCCTCTCCTGTGGAAGATCAGGTAGCAAGTGAGGGATCAGATAGAAAATGGCGGTCACGTCTGTGGTGGTGCATACCATCACTGCTGGCGTAGATCACCGTTGGCCACTGTATCCCATAGGGCCCAATGTTAATTAATGAGGAGTTGCACGGCGGTTCACAACCACCTTCCTCAACGGCACACAACGTCAGCAGAATTACCTCACTTCCACCTGTCCCTCCACACAGGGCAGGTGGATGCCATTTCGGGGGGGGGGGCAGGCCCTGTAAAATAGCTGTGTCACTGGTGAAATTAGGAGATACTGGACAAATCACACTGACCCATTACAAGTTAACAGCATGCAAAGTTCTGTTGTAGCTCAGTTGTTCAGTTTGTGACCGGCTCCTCACTCTTTTGCACAAGAGATACCTATCACTGCGGATGAATAGGAGATGGAGACATACCCCCGTGTACAGACCCCTGGTGGACTTGGCAACACTGGAGGACAGGCACACAATACTCACCTATAGACTTGACAGGGCCACAATCACAGAGCTGTGTGCCCAATTGGAGCCTGACCTGATATCTGCTACCCGTCATCCCACTGGGATCCCCCCTCTTGTGAGAGTTCTATCAGTGCTCCATTTCCTGGCAACTGGTTCTTTCCAAGTGACAGGGGGCATGGCTGCAGGAATGTCACAGCCAATGTCCTCAAACGTGCTGACAAGAGTGTTGTCTGCCCTGATTAAACACATGTGCAGCTACATCGTTTTCACCCAGGTAGAAGATTTGGCCACAGTGAAGGTCGAGTTCTATGCAATGGGACATGTCCCCAACATAATTGGGACGATTGATGGAACACATATTGCATTTGTCTCCCTCCGCCAGAATGAACAGGTTTTCAGAAATCGGAAAAGTTTCCACTCTATGAATGTACAGATGGTGTGCTTGGTGGACCAGTCCATCTCCCACGTCAATGCAAAGTATTCTGGGTCAGTGCATGATGCCTTTGTCCTGAGGAATAGCAGCATCCCAAATGTGATGGGCCAACTACAGAGGGACAAGGTGTGGCTAATAGGTGAGCCCTGGTTCTCACCCACTAAATGTTGGTGTATGGGTATGGTGTGGGCCATGTAGGATAGTGTGTGGCTAAATGTTGTCCGTCAATATTTGCAGGTGACTCTGGTTACCCAACCTATCATGGCTTCTGACCCCTGTGATGAATGCCATGACAAGGGCAGACAAACAATATAATGAGGCACATGGGAGAACCAGAAGGATAATTGAGAGAACCTTACGTCTCCTGAAGGCCAGGTTCCGGTGCCTCCATCTGACAGGTGCTACTCACCCAAGAAGTTCTGCCAGATATTAGTGGCATGCAGCATGCTGCATGTTGCATAACCTGGCCCTCAGATGCCATGTCCCATTCCTGTAGGAGGAGGAGGAAGCTGGAGATGCCCATGTGCCAGCAGTGGACCCTGTGGACAGTGAGGATGAGGAGGCAGAGGATGAGGATGCGGACAACAGAACATCAGTGATCAGATAATACTTTCAATGACATTTGTTTGCATTTCTGTGGCACTGGCATGCTGATATTTCCCAATTCTATGCCCACTTACTGTTCCCTCTGGCAAATCTTTTTGTAGATGTTGGTGACTTCACATACACTCCTGGTCTGATCACTGCAGCCAGCTACAGGTCATTAATCTATGTTCATTTTCTGTGCAGTTGAATTGCAATGTTTGTACCTGTTTCAATTAATATATGATTGAAAAACATGACATACTCCAAACTTCATTGTTTTTTCAAAGGGCGTTTATTGAAGTGCTAAAATATAGAGGGGCAAGTGCAAGGGGATGGGGTGATGATGGAGGAAAGTCCATGGTATTGTTCCAGTTTGTTTGTAGAACAGGTGCATTGTCCAAGGGGACATAGGAAGGGGAGCAATGGCAGTTCAAGGTGGACAGGGTGACTGAGTGGGACACAAGGGTGACAATCAGGAGAGTCTCATTTCCTGGCAGGGGTCTTGGCAAGTGTCTCTGGCTTCTGTCTGGATCGCAGGGAACGTTTGCGGAGTGGTTCACCTTCTGCAGGGGAAGGGGTGCTGGTGGTCTGTGAGTCCTGTGAATCCTGTGGCTGGGCCTCCTGGCCACTAGCGGCAGCGGAGGTGGAAGGCTATTCAGATGTCTGACTAGTGGCAGGGGCCCGTTGGTGTGACTCTGCCTCCATCATAATGTTGGCCATGTCTGCCAGCACCCCTACAATGGAGATCAGGATGTTGTTAATGGCCTGCAAGTCCTCCCTGATCCCCTGGTACTGTCCCTCCTGCAGCCGCCTGTTCTCCAGGATCTGGCCCAATGTGTCCTGGGAATGTTAATAGGGTCCCAGGATCTTTGCAAGTGCCTCCTGGAGAGTTGGTTCCCTGGGCCTGTCCTCCCCGTGGTGCACAGCAGTCCTCCCAGTTTCCCTGTTAGCCTGTGCCTCTGTCCCCTGAACCATGTGCCCACTGCCACTGACCCCAGGTCCCTGATTGTCTTGGGTATGAGGTGTGGCCTGGGGCCCCTGTAGAGGTGGACACACTGCTGACTGATGTGTCCTGGGGACAGAAATGTAGGTACGCTGGGTGGGTGCTGTGGTGGTGTTTCCTGATGGTTGAGGCTCTGTGGTGGTGTGTGACTGGGCTTGGGTAACCGGCTGTCCAGAGGTTCCTGATGGGCCATGTTAGTCATCCAGATCCTGAAGACCAGAGTTGTTGTCATCACTGTGGGCCTCTTCAGTTGGGGGACTGGATATTGCTGGCACCTCCTCACCGCTGACATTGGCTGTGATACCTGTGGGGATGTAATTGATGTGTTATGGTTTCTGTTTCTGCCATATTGTGCTTCTGTGGCTTCTTCTTTATGGGTGTATTTGCCCTGTCAGCGTTCACTTGTGTATGTTGGTGTATGGTGGGATTGTTAGTTCTCTATAGTGTGCATGCTTTAGTGATGAGTGCCCATGCAGGGCGGTGAGTGGTGTCCATGGATTGGTAGAGAATGCAGGGCTTGGCATTGGGATGAGTGAGATGTGATGGTGGGGTGTGTGGGAAGTAGTGGAGTGGTGGGAGTGTGGGGGTATGTGATGGCATGCGGGTAGGGGGGTAGTAGTAGTAGAGAGTTGACTTACCAGAGTCCAGTCCTCCTCCTTCTCCGGCCAGGCCCTCAGGATGCAGGATTTCCAAGACTTGCTCCTCCCATGCTGTTAGTTGTGGGGGATAAGGTGGCGGTCCACCGCCAGTCCTCTGTACAGTGAGCTGGTGTCTTGCTGCAATGGAACGTACCTTTCCCCATAGGTCATTTCACCTCTTCCTGATGTCATCCCTGGTTCTTGGGTGCTGTTCCACGGCGTTGACCCTGTCCACGATTCTCTGCCAGAGCTCCATCTTCCTAGCTATCGATATCTGCTGCACCTGTTCTCCAAACAGCTGTGGCTCTACCCTTAGGTTTCCCTCCACAATGACCCTTAGCTCCTCCTCTGTGAAACGGGTGTGTCTTTGTGGTGCCATGGGTGTTGTGTGAGATGTGTTGGTGAGGGTGTGTTGGGTAATGTGTTGGGGAGTGTGATGTGGAATGCATGAGTGGTGTATAGGCGGGTATAGTGTGTGGCTCTGGTTGTGTCTGGGGTCTTGATGTCTCTCTGCTGGCAATGCTGTGTGGTTGTAAAGGGTTGTGGGCAATGTGGGTGGGTGTTTTATAGTGGTGTGGGTGTGTGTGGTGTGTGTATGGGTGTCAGGTGTGTGTTGTTTGAATTGTCCAATGTGGTGTTGTTTTGTATGTGGGTGTCCATTGTGAGCGCGACACTATGTACCACCAATAATCTACCACCATTGAATGTCCGCCGTATTCATTTGTGGGTCATAATGTGGTGGGCGTAGTTCTGTTGGCATAACGGTGTGGGTTTTGATACCGCCAGTTTATCACTGACCTTTGGTGTGGCGGATTTGTGTGTGTGGCTGAATACTGACGGATTGGTGTGTGTGCCATAATATGGTGAATGGATATCCACCACAGCGGCGGTAAGTTGGCGGCAGTCAGCGTGGCGGTAAGTGGGATTTACCGCCAATGTCATAATGAGGGCCTTAATCTTTAAAAATACATAACTTAACTTGTGTACATTGAATTGTTGTTGTTTTGGCCTTGTTTGACTCAGATACATATTGTTTATTTTTCTAAACTGCTGGGGAGCCATTTTGTGCTGATTTTACTGTGTTGCTGTATGTGTGTACAAATATTTTACCCATTGCTTCTTCAGTTTAGTCTGATTGCTCCGTGCCAAGCTACCAGAGTTGAGCACAGGTAAACTTTTAGTGTGTATCTTACTTGCTCTGACTAGGATTGTGGTCCCAACTTGGACAGCGTGCAAACCTCTGCCAACTAGAGACCGAACTTCTAACACTGGTGATCAGCCGTGAGGTTAGGACTTATATTTGTGCATTACATATAGTGGTTGGTGTACACTACTTCAATATCACAGACCATTACATACCAATATGAGTTATTTTTCACTTTGGCAACTTTTTGAGTTTTTGCAACAGCCATGTCCCAGTCTGGAGAGCAAGCAGCTACAATTTCAGGGGTGGAGTCTGAGCCGGACAAATTGGAAACCTACATGATATCCCAGCACTAGGTGTCTGCAGGGAATTCCAGTGTTCTTTTAAAGGTCTTTACAAAAAAAGCGGAGCTGCAAAAAGTGCTGAGGGCCAGGCTGGCAGCCAGGGAAGCAGCTACGCAACCAGAGGAGGATGGCAGTGTTGTGAATGGCGAGGAGGAAGATCTACATCTGAAGTTGTTGGTCAGCCCAGAGCTGCCTCTGGGGCATGGTGCCAGCTTAAACGGAAATATGGCCCCCTCTAAAGCAGGTAATAGTGTGTCTTCCAGAGGTCTGTCCCCTGAGGAGCTGGAGGACAGGTGGGAAGCCAGGAGGCTCAAGCTGGAGCTGGAAAAGCTTTAAATGGAGAAGGTCTGGCCAAAAGCTATAGAGGAAAAGATATTGGCCATTGAGGAAAAGAAAGCTCTGTTGGCTCATGGTCTAAGCATGAAGGAGCTGGGTCTGAAAGCTGGGAGGGCTGAGTCCAGCGCAGATGGTGGCAACGTATCTTAAGTGTCCCCTGAAAGAGAGTACACAAGTGTCTGGTAGCTGATTGCAAGGTGGGAGAAGACAAAGATTACTGTTTGAGGCCCATGAGATTGCTTTGCAAATGCACAGGATCCTCTGAGGGGGCTTGGGGGCCAGTTTGTGGAAGCAGTTTCAAACTGAGGGTTCCTTACTCACCCTGCAAGGGAGTGATACGACAAGGTATTCTATCATGAATGAGGACCTTACCAGGAAATATGGCTTGATCCCAGGGATGTACAGGTAGAAGTTCAGGGAGAGTGTTGAGCATTTTCCTCAGACCTGGGTAGATTGTATTGATTCTTTCTGAATGGCATTGGATAGTTGGATGAAGGGCAGGAATGTGACAGACTATCAGGGGCTGTCCAATTTGATTGCACCAGAGCACATGTTTAATATTTGTTTTACAGAGATACACCAGCACTTGATTGATAGTAAGCTCACTGGCCTCAGGGAGCTTGCTAAGGAGGCAGACAGCTGGGTCAGTACCAGGATCCACTAGAAGGTTTCTGGGGGAGATCCAGCCAACAGTGGGGAGGTTTCCTAGCAGAAGAAGAAGGGAGGAGGGCAAAAAAAGAAGTAACAAGGTCTCTAAAGGGCCCCAAAGTTGTTCCCAGAGTAAGGTTTCCTTATCCCCTATTGAAAAGAAGAAATGGTTCCTGTTGGGTAAGACTGCTGGGAAGGAACCACTAAAATGTTTTGACTGTAGCCAGGAAGGGCACTTCAGAGGGGCTCCTGCATGTCATAAGTAGACACAGCCACTGTTACACCTGAAAGCCTTAGGGTGGTCATCCCCCAACGTCTTGCCTGCCTCCCTCCATTTTTCTGACCCTGTTTTTGCTGGTTTTAGGACTCTGCACAATTTACCACTGCTAACCAGTGCTAAAGTGCATATGCTTTTTCCCCTAAACATGGTAACATTGGTTCCTACCCAATTGGCATATCAAATTTACCTGCAAATCCCTAGTAAAATGCAATACATGTGCCCAGTGCCTGTAAATTAAATGCTACTATTGGGCCTGCAGCACTAATTGTGCCACCCACATAAGTAGCTGCTTAACCATGTCTCAGGCCTGTCATTGCAAGACTTGTGTGTGCAGATTCACTGCCACTTCCACTTGTCAATTAAAACTACTTGCCAAGCCTTAAACTCCACTTTCTCTGCATATTAGTCTCCCCTAAGGTAGTCTCTAGATAACCCATAGAACAGGGTGCTATGTAGATAACAGGCAGGACATGTACTTATGTCTTATACATGTCCTGGTAGTAAAAAACACATAAATTAGTTTTCCACTACGGTGAGGCCTGCTCCTAGCATAGGCTAGCATTAGAACTGCCCTCAAATACTTTTGAGTGGTCAATTCGAATTTGGAAGGAGTTGCCCTGTCATATTTAGTATTGCCAGAATGGTAATAGAAAATCCTGTTTACTGGTGAAGTTGGATTTAATATTGCTATTTTTGAAATGCCAGTGGGCATTTCTCTGCACTTACTGCCATCTGTGCTGTTCATCCCTGTCTCCAATCCATTTGTGATCTGTGCTGGTTGACAGCACCCCTTGTGCTCTCCACCCAGACAGCCATAAACACAGGACACTCAGTCACATCTGCATTCATCTGCATTTATCTGCATACTGAATGGGTCTCTCTAGGCAGGAAGGGTGGAGAAGCTCCCTCTTATATTTCAAAGGCCCGTCGCCTGCCCTCACACAAAGGACTAATAACCCTCCACTGGGATCCTGGCAGACAGGATTGGGCTGAAAGGGGACCTTGTGCACTTCAAAACCACTCTTTGAAATTTCCCCCACTTCAAAGGCCTTCTTGGTATATAAAAGGTGTCTCTGACCCCACCAAATCAAACACTTCTGAATCTACACCTGAACTCTGTCAGAGGAGCTGCCTGGCTGCCCAGTGGATGGCTTTGCTGAGAAGGACTGCTGCCCTTCTGTTGCCCTGCTGCCTGCTGGCCTTTGCTGTGCTTGAAGGACTGAGCCTTCCTTAAAAATGCCCTCCAACGGCTTGGCTTGAGCTTGCCTCCTGTTCTGAAGTCTCAAGGATAGCAAAGACTTCATCTACTACCTTTTAGCTAGTTTCCTGACTTCAGTGACGCCAGGAACAACTTCAGCTATGCCAGCCCCAATGACGCAGCCTGCTCCTACTCCATGGACATGCAACTGAAGTCCGACATTGCTGTGACACCACTGATGTCATGCAGTAATATTGCAGCTCTGTGAAGTCGACACATCATGTCTTGACTGACTGGATCCATTAACCCCATTGGGTCACGAGGAACCAAAGCATCACCACTGACACCGCACCAGTGCCCTCTGCAACTGGACGGAGCCAACGCCTCACCTTCCCTGCCTCGCAGCACGGAACATGTCTCTGTAAGGGACTGACACCGCACCAGCCCCAGCAACGCCTCACCTCTACGACCCCATGTAACGTCTTTGTTTTCAAAGGTACTGTACCTGCGGGTCCGTGCTCCTCCATGATCAGTGCCTGTGGCAATTGGGAACGACTCCGTCAACGACACCATGATAGCCCCAGTTGAAGCTATTGTGTTTCTAAGCACTTTAGTGGGATTTAATCTTTAAAAATTCATAACTTTGCTTGTGTACATTGGATTTTCATTGTTCCAACATTATCTTTTTCAGTTACACATTGCCTTCTAAGTTAAGCTTGCCTGTTCTTTGCTATGCTACCCAAGGGTGAGCACAGGATAATTTGGGTTGTGTTGTGACTAACCCTGACTAGGATTGTGGTGCCTATTTGGACAAGGGTGTATACCTCTGCCAATTAGAGACCCAATTTCTAACAACCCCTCCACTAGTGGACAGTTACAGGTGATGGCGAGTGTAGTGCTTGGGGAGGAATTGGTCTTAGGTAATGGTGGGGAGATAGTTGAGATTACCCTAGTGTCCATGGGTGACAGTGTAATAGTACAGAGATCCCTAATGCCTGACAATACTAAGAAGTGTATGCAGTGGTTACCATTGATGGGCAGAGGTTGGAGTTTTTAAGAGACACAGGAGCCAGCATGACAACTGTCCGGTGTCATCTGGTGTCTTCAGAGCAGGTAGTCCCTTGTGTGGTCTACTAAGTTGTTACTGTGGACAACCACAAGAGCCAATGTATGGTGGTTCAGGATCCCTTTGATTAGTGGGGGTCTCAGGTTCATTGAGGGTAGCTGTGAGTCTGTCTATGCCTCTCGATTGTCTGCTCGGCCAATGACCTGGAGCATACCGTCTGAAAGAAGGTGGAGCTCAGGTCACACTTGGAATTGTTAGGGTTGCCTGAATAGGTATGCCTGACCACATTGTCCATGGCAGCACGTGCAGGTGGTCAGAAGGACCTGGAGCCTGAAAGAGTAGCACAGGTGGCTGCCAAGGAGAAGAAGGGCAAAGGGTGCGGAAAACCTGCTCCTGAATTACCACAGTCCAGGAAGACGCTGACGTTGAGGGGGACCCCTCAGAACCTTTAAGGGAAGATGTGGCTGAACTAGGGAACCTGCATGAGCTGACCAACTGGCAGCAGGAAGGAGGTTGCTCCAGTGAGGAGTTCTGTATAGTGAAGAAGGAATGCCCAACTCTTGTGGGCCTGCAGCAGTAGGCTGAGACCCAGACAGCTGGTGACACCTGTGGGAAGCACCTGATTTATTGGGAGAATGGTCTCCTGTACAATGAGCCTAAGGCTATTGAGCCTGGGGCAGTCTATGTGCTGGTGGTTCCCAAGCACCTCAGAGACTTCCTACTGGATCTGACTCATGATGTGCCAGTTGTAGGTCATTTGGGCTAGGACAATATCTGTGACCAGCTTGTCACTCACTTTTATTGGCCTCAAATGAGGAAGACCTCAGATGCATTCTGCAGGTCTTGTCTTACCTGGCAGGTAAATGACAAGACGGGGGGAAATACAAGGCCCACCTTCAATCCTTTCCTGTCATGGACACCCCTTTTGAGTGGGTGGGCATTGACATTGTGGGGCCTCTGAATCCCAGGACAGCCATGGGCAACACGTTTGTCCTGGTCTTTGCTGGACCATACCACCCGCTACCCAGAGCCTATTCCTCTAAGGAGAGTGTTTGCACCTGATGTAGCCAAGGCACTGATGGGGTTCTTTACCTGAGTGGGTTTCCCAAAGGAGGTGGTTCCTGTCCGTGGTACCAACTTCATGGCCTTGTACATAAAGGCCATGTGGAAGGCCTGTAGGTTAACATATAAGTTATCCACGCCTTACCAACCCCTTACCAATGGGTTGGTTCAGAGATTCAACTGTACCCTGAAAGGCATGATAATGGGTCTACCCGAACCCATTAGACATAAGTGGGAAGTCTTCCTGCCATGTCTACTATTTCCCTACACAGAGGTACCATAGAAGGCGTTTGCTTCAGCCCTTTTGAGCTGCTAAATGGGCACCCTTTAAGAGGACCTATCAATTTGGTGAAGGAGGGCTGGGAGCAAGCTCTCAGGAATCTGCCCCAGGATGGATTTAGCTAAATGCTGCACCTCTGCAACCAGACAGCCCACTTTAGGAAACTCACACAGGAGAACCTGGAAGCTAGCCAAGAGGACATGAAACATTGGTACAACCAGAATACTATTCTGGTTGAGTTTCAGCCTGGCCAAAATGTGTGGGTTATGGCACCCATTCAGCCCCATAATCTGCAAGACAACTGGTCTAGCCCTTCTGAGGTGAAGGAGCGCAAAAGTGATGTCACCTACCTGGTGGACATGCAAGCTCCAGAGAACTCTTTGAGGGTCCTGCATGTGAACTGCCACAAGCCACACTTTGAGTGGTCTGAGTTGACCATGCTCTTGGTCACTGATGATGGGGTAGAAAAGGAGAGTGAACCTCTCCCTGACCTCCTATCTACCAAAGAGCAGGCTGGATCAGCAGAGAGTGTGATCCTCTGCTGGACTTAGACCTTAGACCAGCAGAGAGACTGTCACCAGTTGGTGAGACAGTGTGCATCTTTGTTCTCACTCACGCTAGGGGTCACCCATTGGTGCACCCATGATATAGACACTGAGGATAGCCTGCCACTCAAGCACAAAACTTACAGATTGTCTGACAGAGTGAGAGCTAGCATCGAGGAGGAAGTTGCCAAGATGGTAGAGCTTGGGGTTATTGAGCATTCCAAAATTCCTTGGTCCAGTCCAGAGGTTCTGGTCCCTGTGGCTGCCCCACCCTGTGTCACACCCAAGTTCTGGTTCTGTGTAGAATACCAGAGACTGAATGAGATCACTAAGACTAATGCACACCTCATCCCGAGAGCTGATGAACTCATTGACCAGCCTGGAGCTGCCAAGTTCCTCTGTATGTTTGATTTAATGTCTGGGGACTGGCAGATTGCCTTGACTGAGGGAGCAAAGGAGATGTCAGCGTTCTCAACCTCAGAAGGGCACTACCAATTCTGTGTCATGCGTTTTGGATTGAAGAATACTCCTGCCACTTTCTAGAGGTTGTTAAACCAGATCAGGTTGTTAAACCAGATCCTGGCTGGGTTGGAGAACTTCCGTGCCGCCTACCTTGATGACACTGCAGTCTTCAGCTCCAGTTGGGAGGACCATTTGTACCACCTCCAGGAAGTGCTGAGGGCCCTGCAGAGTGCAGGCCAACTATAAAGGCCAGTAAGTGCCAGATAGGGCAGAGCTCTGTGTTCTACTTGGTGTACCAAGTAGGGGGTGGCAAGGTGCATACCTTTTTACACATGATTGACATAATTCTGGCTTGCGAACCTCATGAGACCCAGAATGAAATGAGAGCCTTTTTAGGCCTCACTCACTATTATAGGAGATTTGTCAAGGAATATGGCACCATTGTTCCCTCCTTGACATAGCTGACTTCCAAGAAGTAGCCGCATCTGGTGATCTAGACAGAGGCGTGCCAGACCGCTTTTTACACCCAAAAGAAGGCCATGTGCACAGCACCTGTGCACAAAGCCCCTGATTTCTACCAATAATTTGTGCTGCAGACTGATGCCTCAGAGCACGGCGTGGGGGTCGTGCTTCACAGATAAAAGAAGAGGGCTGGATCAACCTGTACCCTTCATTAGTAGGAGGTTACTTCCCAGGGAACAGAGGTGGACCACAATAAAAAGGGAAGCTATTGCTGTGGTCTGGGCACTGACTAAGCTAAGAAACTACTTGTTTGGGATTCACTTTTGGGTTTAGACAGACCACAGGCCCCTCAGATGACTGATACAGATGAGGGGTGAGAATCCTAAACTGCTGAGGTAGTCTATCTCCCTACAGGGAATGTACTTTACAGTTGAACACTGTCCTGAAACAGAACATACCTACACTGATGGTCTTTCCAGGTTTTTGTGTCTTAGTGAAGAGAACTTCCAAGGGGTTGCGTAGCTTGCCCCACTTTCTGCTGGGGGAACACAAGTTAGACCTGGCCCCTTTTGGTGTGGTTTCCCCCAACTTTTTGTTTTATGACCTCCTGTTTTGACTATGTGCTGAACTTCATTTTTGCTGGTTTTAGGACTCTGTGCACTTTTCTACTTCTGAACAGTGCTGAAGTGCATGTGCTCTGTGTATACAACAGGGAAACGTTGGCTTCTCCATGATTGGCGTATTTGAATTACTAGTAAGTCCCTAGTAAAGTGCACCATGTGTGCCCAGGGCCTGTAAGTCAAATGCTTTTAGTGGGCCTGCAGCACTGGTTGTGCCACCCACTACAGTAGCCCTTAAAACATGTCTCATTCCTGCTATTGCAGAGCATATGTGTGCAGTTTAAACAGCCATTTTCACCTTGCAAGTGCACCCACTTGCCAGACCCAAACCTTCCTTTTTATTACATGTAAGTCACCCCTAAAGTAGGCCATGGTTGGTCCCAAGGGCAAGGTGCATGTTCAGATGGTGAAAACCCCTTAAATTCATGTTTCACTATTGCAAGGACTATCTCTCCTATAGGCTAACATTGGGCTTATCTGGAAACATCTTTTAAGTGTTATCTCCAATTGAGAAAAGATAGAAAAATTGAGTTTGGTGTCTCTAGACTCACAATTTACAAATACATATTTTGAAAGTAGGATTTCAAATTCCAGATCTGAAAATGCCACTTTCAGAAAGATGGCATCTTCTTACTTTAACTAATCTGTGCCTTAGCTTGTCTCTGAATACACGTCTGGGTTTAGGTGACAGCTACATTTGTGAATTCTCTACAGCCAACCACGGATTGGAAGGACTGGGTGTGACAGGAGAGATAGCTGCATTCATCTGCATGCTGACAGTTGTCCTGGGTAGGGAGAGGGAAATGTAGTTCACAATTACATATGAAGTCCTGCCCTCACACAAAGTGCTGATTATCCCCTACTGGTAGCCTGGAGCCGGGGCGGGGTTGAAAGGGTTCCTTGTGCACTTCGGAGAATTCTTTTGAAGTTACCCCTAAATAAGGGGACTTTTAGGGTATAAGTACTGGAACTCGGACTCCATATACTCAGAACACTTCTGGACTGAGCATATTCTACCAGAAAGGAGGGCTAGTGTGCTGTCAGGAGGGACTACCACTTTGCCATTTGCTCTGCTATGTAGGCCTGCTGCTTCTTGCCTGGGAGTGAGAGAACTGTATTTAACTCTCTAAATCCTGCACTCTAAATTTTCTGAAGTGAATGAGCTTGTCTCCTGTTTCTGAAGTCTCAGACACTTCACCTGTCTCTTGATACCAGCAAAGAGACAGCTCCTCCACTGTGAGTCCTGTTCTGCCAAGTGGTGCCAAATCCAGTACTGGCCCCTTGGAGGTGAGTGTGGTGCTGCAACACAAGAACTGACAAATCCACACTGGTGCGTCACTTGGAACGGATGCATCCTGCTGCAGAAATGTTGCTTTGCTGCTGCCTGCACCAAAGTCACGGACTCCACTCTCCAACTGGCCAATGCAACAACTACGACTTTCAATGTTAGCCAACGAAGCATCAACGCATCAGAACTGATACTTATCGCTTCTGGACATCGACACAGCAATATGTTGCCCGGTCAGGAAACAATGCATCTCCTGCAAGCATGACACATCTCACCACTGGATCCACACATAGTCACCGAGCATTGAAGCAACCAAGTTACTGTGAGCAGGTTTGCATGTCTCCTGTACCCCATTAGCGCTCCATTGCAGTCGGACTGATCATTTGGATTGGCCTCAGTACTGTGCGACCATATAATCCCGGTTGAAGCTTTTGACTTCTAACACTGTATTTTGATATAATCTTTAAAAATTCCTAACTTGACTTTTGTATTTTGTATTTTGGCATTCTGGTCTTGTTTGACTCAGATAAATATTGGCTATTCTTCTAAACTGATGTGGAGTCTGTTTGTGTGTTTTTCCTGTGTTACTGTGTGTGTGCACAGTTTACAAATTTCCTCTTTAGTTTTGCTATGTAGCCATTTTAATTATAGCTTCATACACGTTATTTAAGTGAACTAGGCCTGTTGTTGTGCACTTTTATCTAGACATATATTTCATTCAGCTTTGTTTATTATTTTAACAATAGCCACATTTTCGGTCTTGTTTCATTTTCTCTATCTAGCTATTCTTTGCGTAGACCAGCACTGCGTTCTTAAACACAACATTTCTTTCACTCTGTGCTTTTCTCAAGGTTGCAGTAAGATAGGTTGCCAGGAAACGTGGTAACACTTTGTCTCTAGTGTTCATAGAAACATACACACTCTTACATAGGAACCCTTTCTTGGAACATCAGCTGTTTTATTAAAAAAAAAACACTTTGACCCATGTACGTTAGAGGGAGAATCCAGCCAGATGACCACGACTTTCTGTTGATTGCTGAATGCTTTGCTACAGCTGCTTCTGTAGACTACAGGCCTCTTGCTCAGATATGATCGATGATGTCTTCCCAGGGGAACCTGAAGGGCAGAATTAAAGCTTAACATGCTGTGCTCTAACATAGCTTAGGTAGGAACTATTCTTAACAGTTCTAGTGACAGTATGGTAGCGTTATTTTTATGCTTCACTCTCCTTGTCACAATTTTAATCCTGTCATGCTTTATCGTCCTAGTTATTGCAGTACATACTTTATTATCCAAGATGCAGTTTCTTCAATAAAACCTTATTGAAATATATTCTGCCTCTGATTGTCCTTGTATGTGTGAGACTAATGTAACTGAGACAAAACGGATAAGATCTGAGTGACCACAGTTTCCCTGAGGAATCAATTGTGTCATGCGCTCGGCTGCCCAGTCATCCCTGCTCTTGGGTGGAGATGACGTACTGCTGGTTAGCCAGAGCAAAACCCGGTTTAGGCTGACAGGTGTCACCTGTAGTGGGTTCAGACTCAGTCCTCCACAGTGCAAGTGATTCTGCCACCCAAATCCAGTAGCCTCATTAGGATAATGAGAGCCTACGTGACATGGCGCCACCAACGTTTGGTCAGGCTCTAATTTTCAGGTCCTCCTGAGTATCTCTGTCTCACTACATACATACTATATACGGAGATGTCCGTGGTATTAAGGATTTTCCTCCTCAGCTAAGTACGGAGTACCTAACTAACGCTGTGGGTTGTTCAAGCCTGAACAATAAAAGGTTAATCCCCATTTGGTGTGATCATCTTTGAACAAAACTCACCATTCACTATGGCGAACCCTCAACCTGTAGTAATTGCAGTCAATATGCGACCACCCCTTACTGCACATTTATTGGCACATGGCCTAACAGCCCAGGGGGGTCCAGTTACATTTGTTGTTGAGGCTTGTCCAGCATATAGAACAGAATTTTTTTATTCTTGGGTCACATTTCCAGCAGCTGATGGGAACACAAACACATTTCATCACTATACACCTGCAAACGCACCTGCCCAAGACAGAGCATATGCATATCTGGAAATACCTCTATCTTATCTAGAACATAATATTTGACTTGTTGGCGCCCTACCCCATACAATTCTACATGTTACGCTTGGTCCTCTAAGCTGAAGTCCGTCGCTTATATACTGAGATTACAGCAATATACAGATGATTAGTACAGTTTGAAATGCAAACATTGAACACAACCCCAGCATGTGCTGCTCCGGCACAACCACATGCAGTAATTCCAGGCATTAATCCTACAACTGTCCATTCAATCATGGGTAAAGTACTTGCCAAATGAGAAGAGATTCTGTTCTGGTTAGCTCAAAAAATAAATGCACTGAAAGCAGTATTTCCCCATACGGGACCTCAGGATAAGCATAGACTATTAACTATGTGCTTGCCATTTGGGATGGTTTCCACAGTAAATAACTGCAGTACATGGGGCATGGAAATTGCCACGCTCTATACTTCCTCACAAGGTACACAGACACTTGCCAATTTACCAGAAGTGTTGAAACAAATTCAAGAGAAATATCGGGCTGTCCCAGCCCTGGATTTGAGGATGCAACTTATGGGCACTTTTGCCACGGTATCTTCAATATTATTAAGTAACCTTAAAGGGGAAGCAGTTGCACTAGCAGTGCACATGCGGCTCTGGTATGTTCCTGCACAGGATCAAGAATGTGAACTGCCAAACATTATCGCGGAGACCTACTCGAGTATTGGTCGAGATAGTCTGGGGGCCAAACCCACAAACCACAGTTACAGGGTAAATCTAATAAAGATTCAACCAAGCAAGCTCCTGAAGGTACTAAGAAGACAACAAACACCTAAAAAAGAAAGGGGAGAATCTCCGCATACGGAGACCCCACAGAATAGATATAATCTCAGAAATGGAGATAATATAAAAAAGCCTGGCAGATATCAATATAATGAAACACGCCAATCTCGTTCCTTTCAAGACTCACTGGAAAAACGCAGTGAGAGAGGTGGGCAGTCAGAGCGAAGAACTGAGTACGTGAAACTGAGACAGGAATCACAAAGGTCTACAGATGTTTCTGTTAAAAAAGAAGAGAAACTTCATCAACAAAAACCCCAATTTAAAAAGAAAAAAGTGGCAGCAGTTGCAGTTTGTCATGCCACTCAAGAACAATTGCTCTATTGAAGAACAAGAAGTGTGCATTAGTGCTATTAAACAGCGTGCAGAAGTCACAATAGTTCACCGGAATCTTCAAGAGCATCTGAGGTGAAAGCAACTGATGATTTCTTAAAAGTTGAAACTGCGGACATGCGTGTCTCCATGCCTGATAGGGTGTACAAAGTAAAGTTACAGTTACAAGGAAACATTGAACACACAATCAACGCAATCTTTTGGGACCTCATCATAAACATACACGATATTCTACTGGGTGAAAGGGATTGGCCACTTGAATTTGTCCATACTTGCCCATATGGGGAAGAGGTTATAAAACCTTCTTTTTCACCCCTTGTTCCCGATGTGCTCGCAGAATCCTATGCCATCGACTAGGCATTGGCGCAGGCACCCGTGTTATACTGCAACCATGTAGGGTGGGATAAAGATTCCCCCTATCCTGTAATTCCTATTGAAAATCAACCACAACCATAACACCAGTATAAAAAAAAACATGATGCAAAAGCACCTGTGAGGGAAATCCTCACGCAACTGGAGTACCAGGACCAAATCGAACCCTGTGTCTCACCAATGAATAATCCCTTCTTCCCAGTAGCTAACCCGGACCATTCCGATAGAATAGTCGTAGACTACAGACATCTAAACAATCATACACACACATAAGCTATACAAAAATCACATACCAGAGCACTCATGAACAACATAGTGCGTAAACAATACAAAACAACACTGTACATTTCCAATGGTTTCTTCTGCCAAAATATAGCACCTGAGAGTAGAGACCTAACAAGTTTCAGCACACTAGGCTCCCAGAAAAAATTCTGTTGTTTACCCCAGGAGTACAAGAACAGTCCAGGACTGTTTGAGGCTCCTGTGACTTCAATATTGCACGACATTGACCCTGAAGCATTGTCCTATGTAGATGATATTTATCTCATGGAAGATGAATTACTGCAACATTTAAGACGGGTAGGCCATATTGTTGTGGGATTTGCTGAACTCAGCTATAAATTCAATTTAAAAGAAACAAAAATAGCCTTCCTTAGCGTCCTCTTTTTGGTATATGAGCTATCAAGTGAAGGAAAGAGCCTAGCACCATAATTCTTGGAAACATTTGCAAAGTTGCAACCTCTAAATACCATTAAAAAATTCCAGTCCCTACTGGGTTTTTTAAATTTTGGCAGAAGTTACATTCCAGATTACGCATCACATGTAAAACCGTTATATGACTTAATACGTCCTGATTTTTCCAGCAAATTTTGGACAGTCGAACACACGCATTCTCAGAGCTTTGCAAACAGACATGCTTGCAGCACAACACTTACAAACAAGGGACAATAAAAAACATCTGCTCATCATAGTAATTGCTGGTGCCATAGGTTTCACCTATGTAACTTTCAATGAGGGTGAGACAGTCCCGACTGCATACAAATCACATTTGTATTCAACAGCAGAACAACGCTTTGCTCCTACTGAGAAAATTATTGCTGTTCAGATTGCTGTCATTAAAGAAAGACCACTATCCCAGGGTAAACAAATTATTGTCATATCTCCAATTCCAGCCCTTGAGGCTGTCACCAAAGCCAGCATTCCAGAGGCTAAAGCATTACATTCACATTGTATTCAATGGGCAACATCTTTGACAGCCACTGATGTTCACTACATTTTTGACCAAAAGTTACAAACTCAAGAATTTTTGCAATATGAACTAGAATACCCAGTTCTGGCAAATACATTACCTATTGATCAATGTGAAAGAGTCATGTACACCGATGGATCAGCACAACCAGCAATAGACACAAGGCATCAATACTCCACTGCTTGCGCAGTCGTAAGTGGTTACATGGAGGATAATCAATTTTGTCCCCAGCATACATTGATGCAAACCCTAGGGGATTGCACAGCACAACTAGCAGAACTAAAGGCTCTGGTGATGGTACTGGAACACACGGATCCTGCACAACTAACACTGATCGTCTTTGATACATATTACTGTGTCCAGTCCTTCAATGAATACCTGCATTACTGGTGCCAGAATGGGTTCAGAGATTCTAAAGATAACACCATTAAACATAGACTTCTGTGGGGTAAAGTAGCAGATCTGAAGGAAACGCCACCACATGCCCATGTTGTACATACACTTGGAAACCAGCACGTTGGAATACACGTTGCTGAAAATACACCGGCTGGTAAGGCAGCCAAATCGGCAGTAGCTACAGCTTCTGTTGCCGCAGTAACTCGTTCTGGAACGACACCGGACGATGACATATGGGCTGCCATGAAAGCTATGGCTAAAGGCACGCCCTATCCAAAAGCATTTCCTGCTAAATATTCCTACCGAATGGGAGGCTTCCGAGACGCAGAAGTAACAATACCAGGCGTGGGAGTTCGAGTGATTCCCAACAAAGACTAGAGTTGATTAAAGCAGCGAATGAGGGTGTTGCATAGGCTCTCAATATTCTAATGAGAATACTGGATCTTGAGTGGCAGAATCGCCTGCTTTGAGGGAGACTAAGGCCCATATTTATACTTTTTGACGCAAAACTGCGCCAGTGCAGTTATGCGTCAAAAATATTACCGCCGGCTAACGCCATTTCGGTGCGCCGTGCGGGCGTTAAATGTATACTTTGACGCACGGCAGCGCAAACCACAGGTGTAAGTCATTTTTTTTTACGCACACCCCAGCGTCAAGTCGTAAAGCAAAACTACGTTAATGCGGCAGAAATTACTGTGGGTCGATTTACGACACCGCAAACCGGATATGCAGCGTGTTTTGACGCAATAGTGTCAAAATTGCCTGCGAACACAGCCATTTCAGCAGAGGAGAGCCAAAATGGATCCCAGATGCCTGTACAGACCCCAGGAAGATGACAACAGACCAGGAACCAGTCAGGAGGACCCACACAAGACCCAGGACACTTTTAAGAAGAAAAGAAAGTGTCGCTTCAGTGTTGAGGAACAGGAAATCCTGGTTAAAGAGGTGACGGAACACCAGCACCAACTGTTTGTCACCTCAAAGTTGCCAATCAGTAGGAGAGAGGCAATATGGCAACAAATTGTTGACAGTGTGGCTGAAGTACGCAGAACAGTCATCGAGTGCAAGAAACGCTGGCATGACTACAAGCGCAGGACCAAGGAAAAGATGGCCAGGAACAGGAAGGCAGCACTGCAGACTGGAGGTGGGAGTCCAGCACACCAGGAGGCCCTGGACCACATGGAGGAGATGGTCGCAGCCGTCATCCCTGAGGAGATCGTCACAGGGATTCATGGACAGGACAGCATAGACTACCAGGCGGCAACGCACATGCAGGGTAAGTCGCATGGGGAATTATAATGCACTAATGTCAACTGTAAGCAGGGGGGGATACGGACCACAAAATGCATGGAAGTCATCATATACATGGAGTGGCATGGGTAAAGAGGTACAGCATGGGGGCATGGCCTGCACAGAGAGAAGCTGGGGCACACCATAACACTACACCAACAACAATCCCATGGGGGCATGCTGCCATGCCAACGATGGAGCAAAGGTAAAGCCACGCCAGGTGGGAAAGGCACATCAAACTGACATCTCGGCACACGTCAGCCACTATACTCCCTACAATAACTAGGGCCCACCTAACAACCTCTAGTCATACCGACAACTGGAATGTAACAGTGACAACAGTTGCCACTACCACCTCCGCTCTGTGTGCAGCTCAAGTAGCCAATGGCAGTAACATCCCCATGGATCATACACACCTAAATTAGAGGGTTGAGGATGACAACTTCAACAATCCCCTGAAACAAGACAAAGGCTCCAGTCTTTTCAAATGTGAATGCCCACAGTTGTCGCAAACATCAGCCAATGTCATCAACATTAGGAGCTACACAGCACTAAGGTCACACCCATGCTGCATATGTAAGGGTCCATCCTGTGCCTGGGTCAAAATGCAACATCCCAAATGTCATACTGCTCAGACAAGAGCATTGAGGGGGAGGACACATGTAACTGGTCACAGAAATACACCTGCACAGTCAGAGGAGGAAATAGGACACTGCTACGACTATCAGGGCAATCCAATCTCCACACATTCCCCAACATCCGCTGTACAGATTACAAATGCCAACATCCATATTGTGCCATAACAATGCTATGCATAGGATATGCTACATGTCAACCACATATAAGTAGATGTGAAAGATCAGAGACTGGGACAGGTCCAGATTTTTAAGTGTGGTGCCAGTGCCATCAGAACACCCACAGCAGGTGAAAGGTCTCACCATGAGAATGGATGTAGATGGAGGCTTAAGTAGGACAAGAAGGTGGCAATTCATTATTTGGCCTAAAACAACACTAGAAGAGATGATGCTGACAAGTCCAATAACTTAATACAATACAAGACATGCAGGTGGGCCATAGGCCTGGGAGAATGCCCATCTGAAAGACTGGAGCAATGAACAGGAAACAAGATCACAATGTGAATTCATCATAAGGTAGGCATGTCACATCACAAATGCCACAACACAGACACACTAATTGTACCCCATTTCATTTCAGAGGACGATGGATCTCCTGCGGATATGCCTGTCCAGGAATACCCTGATGGCATGGATGACGAGCTGACAAACATTCCCCAGCAGACCATCCAAGATGCCTTGGAACCCTCAAGACCCCACCTTCAGTCACAAGGAGGAGCACAGAACAAGCAGCCATCGCAGAGGATCCACCCACCATCCCAAATGTAAGACCTGCCAGCTCCAATACAGCAGAGGACTCAGACAACACAGGCACCAGCTTTGAGAGAACTGTAGTTGGAGTACAGCGGGAGCTGGCCAATGAGGTGCGGGTGGGGATGCAAACTATGGCAGCCATCCTAGAGGGGCTGCGTTCGTGCATGATGTCATCTGCAGATCAGGCAGCAGCCATGCAAGCCCTAACATCCATCCTGCAAGGACTACAAGAAAGTGTCAAGGAATTCACCACTGCAGTGAGGGAGTTGCCACAACACCTCGCACCCCAAAGCTTCCACTGCATGCACAAATGCAATCATGACCCCCTCAGGGCTGACCTGGCTGCCTACAATTGTGATGTGGCTGCTATTCTTAAGAATCAGCAGATCCTCCTTGCAGCAGTACTGCCCTTAAGACCTTCACGGGTAGCAGTGACCGGGATGGCTGACTCCACGTCTTCTAACACTGAGGTGTGTGTTGCCCCTTCACAACCACCACCACCAAGAACAGAGGAGGCAACACACACATCAGAAGAAGACATGGAACAGATCACCTTCACACGGAAAAGTACCCCGGAAGCACTAATCCCTGCCACATGGCCAACTATTACCAAGGTCCTGCGCTTTGTAACATGCCAGTCTTACAACAACTGTACTCAATGACTGTTCTGCAAACCACTGTTAATCTTGTCATCCTGCCCAGTGATTGTCTCTCACTTACTCATTGGCAAATCCTGTCCCTCTGCACTGTCTGACACATCACCCCTGAATGTCAAAAGCATTTTCCTTTACCACTTGTGTAGGATCACAATGGAAGATGTCACTATAATGGACTCACAATCATGGACAATGTACATATAGCACTACAGCACTTTTCAATAAATAGCACTTAAACAACAACTCTGTCTCTGTGTAATGTGACACATCAACTGTGCAGTAGATAAATGAAATGTGACTCCTGTCAAATTACATAGCTTGACAATACAACTGTCCTGAAATTATGTAGTCAGATAACTTTGCACAGTGGCCAGGATTGCATCATACTCTGCCCTTCCTGAGGGTAATATCTGATGAAGTGAGAAACCATACACCATCATGCTGTTTCGGACAGAATAATGCTTCCTCAAGGTATATCTAAGTCATCAATAGTGGCAGCAAAATGTTGTCACCATGCAATACTAACACTTATAACAGTGCCCACAAATCTCAGCAAACACTCCAAAAACTGCATGAATTAAGGTGTCTGATTTTCCATCCAAATAAGTAATCATGCTGAACAGTGTCACAATTGATGTGTGTGAGTCATGAAGACGATACTACAAGAGTGCTTACAACCACTCACCTTATAAGGGTGTCCTTGAACATCACACTGCAGTCAGACCTAAAACAGTTCCCTCAATACCAAATCTGGAAGCACTGTTTGTGACTTTGAAAACATACTTATTGACAAAAACACGTTGGGATCCATATTAACTGTGATTGGTGGTTGCACTCAATGGTGGAATCTTTGCAAGGTAGCTCTGGGGTAGCTGCCAATCTTACAGCTCAGTTGGGATTTGTTTGTAGCATAGGACACAAATGTAATACAACAAAATTCATGTACACTTATGCCAAGACCCTGATCAACAAGCATTTAACACATACTGTAAAGGGTTCACTATATATTTATTAAACAGTAATAACAGAAGAGGAAACTCGGGGAAAAGTCTTACCTACCCTAATCTACTCTAACTACTCATAACCCACAACTGTCCCTAACTAACCTAACCTAAACTTACTTATCACATGTAACGAAACGTTCTAAACATCAACCCCCCACCTCCCTTATGAGACTGGACACATGGGGGACAACAGATACTAACCTAAACACATACTATACTATCCTAAACAAATAAATATTTTTTTGTATTTTTTTGATATTTGTTTTATATATATTTTTTTGTAAACACACAAGAACCACAACATAGCCCCCCACCCACCCACCCACACACTCAAAAAGAAAAAATAGAAAGAATCAGGACACCCACCCACTAATACTAACTAAACCAACAGCCTATACTAACCTAACACTAAGCCCCCTAAGCCCACTAAGTATAAGAACAAGGAAAGAGGAGGGAGGGGAGGGAATCATGTCCATATAAAAAGTCTAGAGGTTGGTCCGCTTTATGGAACGCACACGCCTGTTCATATGTCGAACATCCTGCTGCAGGTGACTGATTTTCCGTAGGACACGGTCCATTTTTCTTTCCATTGCCTGAAAAGCTGCAGGGTCAACTGTAGCAGCTGGGGCAGTCTGGGTACCAGCTGAGGATGTGTGTGGGCGTGTAGAGTCAATTCCTGTGGGCTGACCTGACGGTGTTCCACTGCTAGGGCCTGGAGCAACAGCAGACGTTGGGAGAACAGTCCCAGCTGTGGGTGGTGCCACCTGGGTGGAAGTGGTGGTTGTGCTGGTGGTGGCTGTGGTGGGCAAAGTAGGGCCACCTTGTGGGAAAGCCCTCCATGCTCCGGAGGCCCGTTCGTTCCGGTATCTTCGGGCCATCCGTCTGAACCCCGACTCTACCAGCAGGATATGTTGGTACCTCATAGTCTGCCTCTGGAACTCACGGACCTTGGTGGGTGTCATGTTCGCAGCTGTGAAGACAAAGGCAAACAATTTACATTAGGAACTGCATTGTGTGAAATGGCACAAGAAGTAAATCAGACAGTACATCTACTGTACTTGTAACAGCTCATATCATCATACAGATAATTGAATGTCCCTGAGGAAGTACATGGCAGGGCAGACTACAAAGGTCATATCACACATAGCACATCCAAACCCTACAAGATAGGTAACAACTGGCATTAATTTGGCATCAGAGTTCTGCCAGTTGTCCGCTAACAATCATGCTGCACATCCTCCGCCAATGCCAGGGCTACAAATGTCAGTGTACGGGATGGAAATCTAAAGCCACATGATCTGCAAGTTGTAAATGGACTTGCTAGTATAGTACTCATGTGCCATACCTGAGTGTGTATACTAGGTTCCGACCAAACATTCAATTATTCACATGTCAGTGTAACACACTGGTAGCATCAGTCCTACGCACCCTATTCACAAACCCATGCCTGTATTTGAGGGTGGGGGGGTGGAGAAACAACTAACAATTCCAAACAACATGGACACCCAGGAGTCTATAGAAAGCTGGACATGTGTTTGGCTCTACACACACACCACAGGTAAGGTCTATCAACAAATAGGAGACAGCAAAGCCTTGACCAATCCTAGAGTCACACATGTCAGGAAATGCAGACCTTTGTCCACATCATATACTTTCAGTAAGGCATGACTTACAACAGACACAGAGTTGCAAGAACACCCATGATCATGATTTGCATGCACACCTAGGCCATTGCACTCAAGTGCCACATACTTGTAGCACTACATGTGGAGCTACATGCTGCTAGGAAGTTCAACCTACATTTTAATAAGTACTTTGGTGAATAGGGAAGCAGAAGTCTGCTGGAAAGCGATTTGCAGTCCCAATCTGGGAGAATGTGGGTCTGACAGGCAGACTAAATCTGAGATGAGTTCCAATGCGACTCTTGTTGATACAAGTGCTATCCACATGACTCACCCCAGTTCTCATTGCGGGGCCTACAGAACTGACCTACAATCCCCAGATAATACAATAGGATAAGCATTGGCCAACTCCAAAATGGTGAGAAACTGAAATCCCACTCATGGAACAAGACAAATGATGGGCCAACGCTTCATATCTTGCTATGTGTTCAACACACAGGAGTCCATCACACATCACCAGCAAACACAACACATAACAGACATATCAACACTTACTGGAGTGGTCGAGGTCCTCAAATGAAGCCACCTCTCCCACAGTGTAGGGTGCCGATCCACCTGTAAGGCATGGAAGGGAGAAATGTGCTCAAAATCTGTGCACTGACCAACAATTCCAAAGACAAAAACTATGTATAAGATGACATAAGTAATTGAAGCCATTGAGACATGATGATAATGCATCTGATATAGCACAGCTAACATATACATAGCATGGGTCTCTTGTGACAATTACACACATATCTGCACACATGCAGTGGCCCTAACTATCATGTGGTGGCAAACATGCTCCTTCATTAGTGAGCAGAAATAATAATGGAGTGTAATCGTCTCATCATGTGCATCGAAGAGAGACATCCAAAGCCTGGTTACTTGAGGACTGCATTACCAGTCAAAAAGCCTATGTGGCCATGACACATTTATGACACATAAGTACAATGTACAGACGGGCAGGGACTTTTGTAAGCCCTCATGTTGTTACAGTTTCTTCATTTGATGTGGCCCAGCAATGGTGATTTCCACCAAACATAGAGATATGAACCCATGTGCATACCTTTGGACTGCCATCCCTAATTGGAATGTGGCACAACAAACTCCAAATACCAGTGTAAGATGTTAGTTGAGGGCACCTTACATCTTTTCCCGATGTTTTCAAATCCAGATCTGACATGTATCCAAAATGATGAAGGACCACAATAATCCCTAACATTCATAGAACTTTCAAAAACGCTTTCCTTACACACTCACCAGACACACATGAGACATATGTCTGGGCCACATTGCTATCATCAATTGACGTGAAGCCAGCACTCATTTTCTGCATCATGCAGTGTTTCTAAAGTCAGTCTAGCTATTGCGTCAACAAAGGTTGCCAATATTTTAGTAAATCTATACTTTACTGGCAAATGTGACCTATATAGACATGATTGGCTCCTATTTTGTGTTGCTGTCTGACACAAAGGTGCCACCAATTTACATTAAGCAAAAGTATTTGGTAAGTTTGCAGAGCACGTGCTTCCTGACAGCTAGCAATTGTGGTCCTTCACATAGGCCATCAATGACCCTGTATGTTTCCGCAGCATTCCACACAGTCTGCAACTTAGCCGGCAGATATTGTACAAATCATCTGATGTCACTACAGAGCTTTTTATAGTGCAGATTTACATGATTTGTACTCACCAACAGTGCCACCAATCACTATTCCCAGGTGGTTCAGCAGATCTTGCTCCCTGGTGATGATGTCAGCCCAGTGGTGCTTCAGCTAGTGGTCATTCCTCTGGCTCCCATACACGCGATGCAAGTGATGCAGCACCTTTCCCCACCGGATTCGTCGCGCCTCAGTGTGATACCCCTGTATCACCCTGCCTCGATCATCAGTGGGAGGAAATGGCACACCAGCCATATAAACCCCCCAAGCTCCTCCTCTCCCATCCTGCCAAGACGTGGCCTACCCAACATCTCAGCACCGAAAAGGGGAATAGGGGATAAAGAAGATGAAAGGAGAAAAGGGGGAAAGTAGAAGTACAAAAAATAAGTAAACTTAACAACTAAAAGAGCCCAACTATCCCCAAACTAGCACTACCCAGAACAGACTTCCACATACAACAAATTCAATACAATACCGGACTATTGTAAACAAAACACACTCAGACAGTATACAACAACAATATTTATTTCACAAAGTAACAAGTAATGTAGCACACAGGACATAAAAGCACAAAATCACTGGACAACACTCTGAACATAGCCACACAGCCTAGAAGAATCACAGACTGCAAAGTGAAAGTGAAAGTACACCCACTGTTCATAATCTGTAAACAGGATATCCTATTACATCACTTCCTGCATAAAATGGGCGCTGTTTTTATAGTTATGCATCATATTTTTTCACGCAGACAGATTGTGCGTCATAATTTTTGACGCACAGGAGTGAAAATTAGGCAGCATCCAAATAATAGTAAATAGTCTTTACAATTATTTGTATGCGGCCTAATTTTCACTCCTGTGCGTCGAAAAATATGATGCACAATCTGTATGCGTGAAAAAAATATGACGCATAACTATAAAAACGTAAAAATTTCAGGGCATGAACTGGTTTTGTGTCTTTTTTCCATTTTAATGTAATGTTACATTTGGGACACAACTGAGATAGGCTGATTGAACCCACTTTGGTGTTGATGGTGTATGTTCACATGTGAGACATCATACTGCAGCGGATCATGACCTGCTACTTCCTTAACAGGGTTTTGACGCTTGGCTGACGCACTAGATGGCCATGTGTGTGGCCTACATATAGGTATTGCAAAACTTGGGCATGTTTGGCATCAGGAGAGGATAGCAAGGTGACGCACATGAGTACAATACCTCAATGCCTATGGCTCAATGTGTGTGCAGTGGCTACTAATGTATTAGTCGACCCAGTGTGTGTGCATCACAAGGTGCATTATTGCAAATATGCTTGTATGAATGTGAAGTCAATGTGTCCAAACCTTAGATGCAAGTCATTGTGGAAATGAGAGAGGACATATGCTAATCATACATGTAGCAACATCTGTTGTGTGCACTTCCAAGATGTTGGGTAACGTTGACACCACAAATGACAAAGCATGCACCAGATAGATGGCAGACGCTTGTTCATGTCAATGGTCCACTAGTTGCCCATTCCATGTCCTAGATTTTTAGTAACTGCTTCCTAGCGATTGTTGGTGAACCCACAGTGAGTCAGGCACATGCATAGACGAAGTGTGTACCATGTCATTGGCCCAGACAGCCAAAGGTCAACCACAAATGTAATATGACGCCACAGGTGAGGTCATATAACTGAGCCACAACTCTTCAGTGGCAGTGGTGGACCAGCAGATGAGGCAGCACGTGTCCACATTTTTCCAGTGATCAATTGCACAGAGGTGTCTTGTTCATGTGTGTGGTCCAATGTTGATCCTGTATATTTTTAGGGGTGTATGTTGTCACAGATACGTCCAGGTCTCATCATGAGTCAGTGGCAGCTATTCCTGTATCTACTGAGTATCCTTCGGAGATCAATGTGAGTAAAGTCAATGAGGACATGAGAACCTACATGGGGATGGTCCCACCCTGTCACTGAAGACGTGTAATGAGACTAACAACAGGGCAACCTTGGTATGCTGAGTGAGATAATGTCTCAGGTGTCATGTTCCGGCAGGTGTCATTACAACATTTGTACACAGGTTGGCCTCTAAAATTCCCAATGCATCTGGGAACATCATACCCTCTGTGCTGATTATTCTCACAGCTATTCACCACGCACGGCCCATCAATATGTTGTGAGCAATGTGATTCAGCGTGTGAACTGTCAGGGTCCTAACACGTGTGGACTTTTCATGGACATTATCAGAGGTAGCTGGTTCTGCTGGAGGCACCGTACCCAATCCCTGCATACGGCCCTGGTACACTGTCACACTTTGTCGTTCATGCATACATGATACCCAGACAAGGGATGGGCCATGATTTTGGTATTTAAAGACAATTTAACAAATATGGTACAATTAAAAGGCAGATGATGCTATACAATGTATCTGGGTATGCATTGATGAAGCACATGACAAAATACCCTCTGAGGAATGTGAGGTTTGGTAAAGCAAGTGTGGTACATATGTAGCCACAAGGAATCTGTAGGGTAACGCACAGACAGGTGCCAGTCAGGCTGACAGGATGCAGGGTCAATCAGGATCCAGCAATTTCACAAGTTACATAATCAGTGGTCTGACTAAGATTGGTTGGAGGAAGAACAAAACAGTTGACATGGAAAACTGTGTATGTCCTGTGTTTTTGAAGGTGACACATGAACCCAAGGGCTGTGTTACACGGCTTAATTACTAGCAATGCATGACGGTGTATTTGACAAAATGGCAACTTCTATGCTGTTCCAGGCATCAGCAGGGGCAGTGCATGTTCAGATGGGTGGTGTGCATGGAGGTGATCACAGGTGTGTGCTGCATCTGTTTCTCACAAGTCCTGTATGTGATTATTGAATTCAAATGGCCAACAGTACCTTTCACATGGGAAGCAATCTACAGGTGCTAACAGGGCTTATTAACTACAAGCCAGTGTATTAATTGACCTGACGTCCATGCAGTCAGATGTACTATGACAATGGCATACCATAGGAAAGGGTGTAGCACACTGGATTACTATTGTTTGTCTGTGTGTGTAGAGGAGGGAATATTGGGGTACACATATTACTATTCCAGGGACCTCTTCAGACAGGTGGGTTGTGACCAGGACCATGGGTGTGTCAGGAGTTAGGAAATGGGCTGACATGTACATGGAATGTCATGTGCGCAATGCTTGTCATATGTGTGGCACTTGTGCTGTCTATGTTGTGCTTATAGGGAACTCTAGTCTCAGATAGTTCTTGCAAAGATTGGATGCAGTTGGACTTACTGCTGTCAAGGGTCTGGTCATACATTCCTGTTACCATTGCAATAGCACATCCACTGCCTCATTTATGAGGCTTGTTTTCCCCTTATTGAGTGATGGTGTCTTAGTTGTGTGCCATATGCTGCGATGAACCATGTTTCAAACATGTATGTGTGAAATAGGTGTGGTCCTGTGCTATTGCCCTTCAAAGGTGAAATGTACAGGATATATGTCATTTACAGTGTTTGTGTATGTGACTGTTGTATGATACGCATCACAATTGCTCTGGGATTTTCTGTGTCCTGATAGGTATATCAGCAATGCTCCATCAGGCTACACTCTTATTCTGATAGAGATAAAGGTGAGCAAAAATGATTAGCCAGACCATGATATGGTGATTATTATCAGTGTTTATTTACATTAGTTAATACAGTGGTGATGGTGATTATTTTTTAAATAAATTGTTCACAATATGTTGCCGCCTACGCAATCCAGCAGCCGTGTTTTGTTGTTCCCCCTCATGTTGAAGGCCACCATCCTCCTCTTCCTCCTCTTCAGGCATGTGTGGCTCTGGTTCCAAGAGGGGAATGTTCCTTCTTATGCAAATGTTGTGCAGGATGGCACATGTTAGAATGATCTTACAGACCATTTCAGGGGAGTATAGGAGGCTACCCCCAGTGATGTTGAGGCACCTGAATCTTGACTTGAGGATGCCGAAGGTCCTCTCGACTATGCTGCATGTCCTCCTATGTGCGTCATTGTAGGCACGCTCTGCTGCAGTGCTTGGGTTGCCAAATGGTGTCATTATCCATGGCTGGATCCCATATCCCTGATCAGCTGAAAGAGAAAATGATTGGGATAATGTTGATGTAGCTTGCCCCATTGATATCACCTTGCATGGTAGTAGGTGTCTTGTGTTGTCTGTGACTCTTTTGTGTTATTGTGTTGCTTCCTAGGCTTGTAGGATGTACCATCTGCATTGTGTTGTTTCCTTGGCTGAACGAGTGTTTGGCTGCTGACTGGTTGTCAGCAGTATGTTTTGGGATTTGCAGTACAGTGTGCACACCCTAGCATTGTGACTTGTGATACAGGTGTCCCCGTGTCTTCACTGGGGGTGAGATGATAGTTCCATACACAGATTCATTTTGACAGTGTTGTTAACATATTCACATCTATGTACCCTGGACATCCCATACCTTTAGACTTATGCAATGGATTCATTTATACATCATTGGGACGCTTACATTTTGCAAGGTGACAATTAGGCAAACCTCTCCAAACGTTGTGATCATTGATGTCTTAAAATTAGACTGTACACTCATTTCAGATGTGTGAAAGGTTCACTGCAGACCTATGAAACATGCCTAGTGGTGTCACGACCTCAGTGTGTTCCTGTCAACATGTTGCTGTTGTGGTATATGTGTTGTGTGTCCTAGAGGGTTGCTGTGCAGTGTGTATATAAGTAGGTTTCTGTACTTACCAACAAGTAGTCCATTGCCATACCGTCCATCCTGGAAGTGTTGATTGATGGTAGAGTGACGGAAGATGAATGAGTCATGGACACTTCCAGGATATTTTGCCACGATGTTGGTGATCAATCCATGGTGATCGACAGTGGCCTGCACATTGATGGAATGTGTGTGCTTCCTGTTGCGGTAGAGGTGTTCAGTTGCAGCAGATGGCACAAGGCGTACATGTGTGCAGTCGATTGCACCAAGGACATGCGGGAAGCCACTAATGAGGTAAAACCCCTGTTTTGTTTACTGCTGCTTCTGCAGTGTGTTAGGGAAGCAGATGTGGAGGGGTATGGGTCCAATGATGGCATCCAGTACTTTGGGCAAAAAGGCAGAGAATGATGGCTGTGATATTCCTGCAACCAGGGCACCAGTTGTTTGAAAAAAGCCACTTGCCAGCATGTGAAGTACGGCAAGCAGCTTGGTTTCTGTTGGGATGGTGCGGGGTGTCAGCAAGGTGGGTGCCAACTGTGGCTCAATGTTGCGCAGCAGCTGCTGAATGGCCTGCCAGTTCAACCTGTATCTCTGGATGATGTCATGTTCCCTGAGGCCATGAAGGGTTGTTCTGGTGCGGAATATCCTCTCCTGCCTTCTGCGCTGCCTTTGGGGTCCCTGCTGGTGTTGTGGTAGCTGCTGTTGTTGTTGCTGGGCTCTGCGTCTGCGTGCACGCTGGATGAGAAGCACCTCCATGTCTCCCTTTTGCTGCTCTGCTGCTCTGCTGTTGCTTCTGTGTGTTCTGATTAAATACAGGTGTGTTTGCCCCATTTTAACGCCTGCCCTGACCCAGGCATTAATTTTTGACACAAATCGGGCTGTGCATCATTTTCCAGCTCCGCCTCCCGGCCGTGCGGCATTTTTGCCCGAAAGCATAAATACGACGCATGGCCGTTTAAGTCATTTTTTGGACGGGAACGCCTACATTGCATATGATTAACGCAAGGCGGGTTGCCGCATCCAAAAAATGACGCACACAGCGGGATTTTGACATCTGCGGGCTCGGGCGTCAAAGTGTAAATATGGGGCAAGGTTTGCGCTGAATGTGCGTCAAAATTTTTGACGCACATTCGGCGCAGACAGAGTATAAATATGACACAAGGGGGCATATTTATACTCCTTTTGCGCCGACTGTGCGTCGTTTTTTTCGACGCAAATTCGGCGCAAAACTAACGCCATATTTATACTTTGGCGTTAGACGCGTCTAGCGCCAAAGTATGGGCAAATAGCGTCATTTTTTTGCGTGAACGCCTTCCTTGCGTTAATGAGATGCAAGGAAGGCGTTCCCGTCTAAAAAAATGACGGCGACGCAAATGCGTCGTATTTATACTCCCGGGCAAAAATCACGCCCGGGAGTGGGCGGGGCAAAAAACCCTGCATTTGCGCCACTTTTTAATGCCTGGGTCAGGGTAGGCGTTAAGGGGCCCGTGGGCTCAAAATGAGCCCACAGGTGCCCTCCCCTGCCCCCAGGGACCCCCCCTGCCACCCTTGACCACCCCAGGAGGACACCCAAGGATGGAGGGACCCATCTCAGGGACATTCAGGTAAGTATACATTTTTTTTTTTTTTTTTTTGGGTGGCATAGGGGGGCCTTATTTGTGCCCCCCTACATGCCACTATGCCCAATGACCATGCCCAGGGGACATAAGTCCCCTGGGCATGGCCATTGGGCAAGGGGGCATGACTCCTGTCTTTACTAAGACAGGAGTCATGTAAATGGCGTCTGGGCGTCGTTAAAAATGGCGCAAATCGGGTTAAGACGATTTTTTAGCGTCAACCTGACTTGCGCCATTTTTAAGACGCCCTAACGCCATTTTTCCCTACGCCGGCGCTGCCTGGTGTACGTGGGTTTTTTCCACGCACACCAGGCAGCGCCGGTCTGCTTGCGCCGGCTAACTCCATTCAATAAATACGGCGCCCGCATGGCGCTTCAGAATGGCGTTAGCCGGCGCAACATTTTTTGACGCTAAACTGCGTTAGCGCAGTTTAGCGTCAAAAAGTATAAATACGGGCCAAAGTGTGGCCCACTACAGGTGACACCTATCGCCCGAATCTGGGATGTGCTCCTACTGTTTCTTGAGAGGCAGAATCACCTGCGGTGTGGGAGACGAAGGCGGTCATTATGAACACGTGGTAAACACCGCTGACCGCAGTGGCGATGGTGAACAGAAGATCGCCATTGGCGGTGAAGAGAAACCCGCCATATAATGAACCAAAAATCTGATTCCGACAAAAATCAGCAGTGCACCAGTCTCCGCCAGGACCTTCTCGGCAGAAATGCTGGACCTCCCACCCCGCCACCACCGAGCACACCCACACCCCACCCTCCAAATAATGATGCACAAATCACCTTGGCGGTCAGTGGAAGATGAACGACCATTGGCGGTG
Organism: Pleurodeles waltl; assembly: GCF_031143425.1. Taxonomy (NCBI): domain Eukaryota; kingdom Metazoa; phylum Chordata; class Amphibia; order Caudata; family Salamandridae; genus Pleurodeles; species Pleurodeles waltl. Next base: position 694,588,896 of record NC_090436.1, on the reverse strand, counting down.
CAGACCGCCACGGGCGGCAAGTGGACCCAACAGTAAGAAGTGCACACATTGGATAAGTTAGAAACCCACACACCTGACACACATCCACAACACCATAAAACACTCACAGACACACCCCACAATCCTTTGCAACAAAAGTAGGCCAATGAAGACAGAGATCACTAGAAGCAGACACCGAACGCCACAATCCACGATACTGACACCCAACCACAGAAGAGCACCTTCACCGAGATCCACACCAGACACCATTCATGACACTCACCATGGCACCCCCCAAACACCCACACTTCACAGAAAGGGAGCTAAGGACCATGGGGGACGACATCCGGAAGGTTGAGCCACAACTATTCGGGGCTCAGGTGCAGCACACACCCATCGCCAGGAAGATAGAGCTATGGCAGACGATTGTCAACAGGGTCAATGCAGTGGGACACCATCCACGCACCAGGGACAACATCTGCTAGAGATGGAATGACCTGCGGGGGAAAGTCAGGGCCATGGCATCCAGGCACCACATCGTGGTCCAGAAGACTGGGGGAGGACCTCCACCAACAGCACGGGACTACACTGACTGGGAGAAAAAGGTACTGACCATCCTGCACCCAGAGGGACTCACTGGACTCACTAGAGGAATGGACTCGGGTAAGTCGTCTACAATTATCCCATATCCATCACACCTGTAATGCATGCACCACCCCACCCCACCCCTCCAACACCCACTAGGACCACTACCCCACCCAGCCCACAGGCACTGAATCCACTCCCACTGCATGCCCACAAACCCACTAATAGGCCCACATCCCTCCCCCTGTGCACAGCCACCCACCCCTGCAAGGAAACACAATGGTCTATAACACCCACAATGCACCTCCACATCCTAAGCTAAAAGCAATGCTAACCCCACTAAAGCATCCTGCATGGCCCCAAAGTATGTAAGCTGCACAAACCCGCCAAAGCCCCTGCCCCCATCCGATCATGATAATGTAACAGACATGCCCATTTCCCCCAACAGGCACCACCACCCATGCCACCCTGACGAACAGGACAAGGAGTGGCAGTGCCCCCCAGGGAGACAGAGGCACCTCACAGGACACTTGGGATGGAACTCCGGACACTGATGAGCAGGCTGCCCCCTCACACAGTCCTGGACTGTCACCATCCAGCAGCCCCACCCAGGATACCACTGACACCCATACCACCCAGCCAATAACATCAGCCCAGGGCAACCATCCCCATACCTGTGTATCCAGGCCACAATCACAGGTACAGAGGCCACAGTCACCCCCTACCAACAGGCAGGACGACGATGGCCCCAGTACAAGTGGTACCACCAGACCTGTGTCCCACAGGCACAGGGGGCTAGGCCCAGTGGAAGGGCATCACTGGCCCAGAGGGGAGGCCACAGGATGGATGCTGCAGCCTAGGACGTGATCTCTGAGGTCCTGGGAGCCTACCACCATACCCAGGACAGATTGGCCCAGATAGTATCCACCCTGGAGCAGAGTCAGAGGATGCAGCAAGCACACCGCCAAGAGGCCATGGAGCAGTGGAAACTGCACAATGCCACAATGGCCAGCATAGCAGGTGCGCTGCAGCAGCTTGTCCAAACACAGCCTGAGGCCCACACAGAACAGGAAGCCCCCACTACAGCACAGGAGACAGACCGGACAATAAGAGCATCAGCAGCAACTTCACATGTACTACCCTCTGAGGAAACACAGGGGATATCCATCTCATCTCCTACAGCCCAACAACAGGTGCCCAAACAGACCCTCAGGCCAAGATAGGGGACAGGAACACCTGCCAAGAACAAGGCCCCCTCTAAGTGACTTTGCAAAAAACTGTCCACCAACTATCTCACTCAATCAACCACCAAACAGTGCTACCAATAATTAAAAACTCATGTAAGCATGGATGGACCTACCAATACTGACAACAATGCTGCCATCATGTTGCCATTTTGGATAACCACCATTGACCCACTGCCATCACTGTAATTTGCACGAATTCATCCCTGCACCAAATAAAACACATATCACTCCTGTTACAATGTTCCCTGTCATTATGTGTGAACAAAGTGAAGTATGGATGCAACTGGTTGATTACTCCTTTATTTGTACCTTTATTTGTACCTGCGTAGCATGAAATGCACCACTCACCTTACATGTTGTTGTGCCTAAATATGTTTAGAAAACATACACTAAATTATATTCTGTCCTATACAGACCTGGACACAGTGGCAATTAGTATATTCCAACCCCCCCCCAGATGACAAGGCACACTGACAGTATGATGCACAGACACCAATCTCATCCATTTGTCCCACATAGTTACTGGAAGTAGAGTTGTATCAGTTGGGTCCTGGAATTTACATCTTCCCCTTCCTCATCATCACCATCACTCTTGTCCCGTCTCTGAGGAAGCTGGTCTGGATATACAACACCCTCCTCCTTTCAAGAGGGGGATAGAATTTCTCACAGCCACGTTGTGCAGCATGCAGCAGGCCACCACTATTCTACACACCTTTTCATGCTCATAGGCCAGGGAACCACCAGAGATATGTAGACAACAAAATCTAGCTTTCAGGAGACCTTTTGTGCACCATATCACTCTCCTAGTACGTCCATGGGCCTCATCGTACTTCCTCTCTGCATCTGTTCCAGGATTCCTCACTGGTGTCAGGAGCCAACACAAGTTGGGATAGCCAGAATCACCTAGAAAAAGGTTCACAACTCAACTTAAAATGACAAGCCTCAGAGACAGACAGGCTGTCTGTCTGCAAGGTGGCTATAAGTGACAGAAACGCCTACCTATGATCCACCCTCTGTCCTCTTGTAGTTGTTCCATCTTCTTTGGTACACTACTGTTCCTCAGCACAAATGAATCATGGACTGAACCAGGGAACATGGCATTCACATGTGTGATGCACTGGTCTGTAGTACATACCAATTGAATATTCATGGAGTGAAAGTTCTTCCGGTTTCTGTACACCTGTTCACTTACTCTTGGAGTGATTATAGGTATGTGGGTGCCATCGATGGCACCTATCAGATAGGGTATGTTGGCAAAGGAATAGAAGTCCGACTTGATGGCAGGGAGGTGAGTACTTTGGGGAAACCTCACATAGGACTGCAGGTGTCGTACAAATGCATTCAGGAATCTTGTCAGTATAATGCTAAACATTAGCTGTGAAAAACCAGCACCCATGCCCACTGTCACTTGAAATGAGCCCGTGGCCAGGAAATGGAGTGCAGAAAGCACCTGCACTTCAGTAGGGATGGCATGCTGATTACGATTTGCCGGAGTTAGTGCAGGATCCAGTAATGCACAAAGTTCAAGAATAGTTGCACGGGTGAGTCTGTAATTGATAACAATGTTAAGCTCCACCATGGTCCGCAAATCCACAAGTGGTCTGTCCACCGATGGGGCCCTTCCTCCCCACAAGGGTCTGTACCTAGGAGGAGTTGGAGACATGTGTGAGGAACACACATACATCAGCTCACATTGTCAGTCATTGAGCACTGCAGGCTTGATTGTCACGACACAAATGCATAATGTGTATGACATAACATCAAGTTGACCACAATGATAGATCAGGGCTTGGCAGGTGAGGTAATGTTAATTGTCACATGCCTATCGGTGTTTGGGGAACAGTAAGGCCTGCATTGTGCAGATGGGAGTTTTATAAAGGCGTAGTTTTTGCCAAAATGTCTCCCCCATGTAATCCAGAACTGTTGTTGTGGAAGTGACCTCATACCGCAAGCGGTTGACGTAACAGCGTACGGCGGTGTTTACTGCTGTGCACAAATTCATTGGTTAACATGGATGTCAATGGGGAATCCTAGTGTATCATGATTGCCGCCGCCCTGATCTCGTGCAGGCAGGTACTCCACTAAGTGTACTGCTGTGTCCTGCCTCTGGTCATGAAGTGGCACGTGTTGCAGGGGAAAGGGCCCAGGCCTTCACCCAAGAGGAATTGGAGAGGTTCGTGGATGGGGTCCTGCCCCTGTACGCCAAGCTCTATGGACTGCCAGAGGTACAGGTGGGTAGGAGGATTGGGGGCCATGGATGTGTGTAATGGTTGGTGTTGGCAGCATACATGTGTGCACCTCTGACCCTGTATGGGCCAGGGTTCCTGACATGCTGCGTGTGTATGTGCTGTTAGTCCACTTGTACTGTCTGTCCCATAGTGGACGTATAGCCAGCTGTATATGTTTGGCCAGAGCCTGATCTCTGTGTTACATTTCTGTGTGTCCCTTTTAGGTTAGCGCCCACCAGAAGAGGGCACTTTGGCATGCCATCGCCAATGAGGTGCGGACCCTGGGGATCTACAACCGGCGGAGCACCCACTGCAGGAAGAGGTGGGAGGACCTGCCCAGCTGGAGAAGTCCTCCCAACGGGGAAGGGGTGCCCGTCGGGCACTGACCCCCCCTTTTGCTACGCATCCTGTGCCGAACCCAGACCTGGATGGGTGCTTGAAGGCTGCACAGCAGTCACATGGGGGTGACTACAGATGTCATATTTTTGACCCTTGATGGATGTCTGTGTGTGCATTCGGGGGTATACTGTTTAGTTGCAGGGACACTGACTGATGTCCATCTGCATTATGGCCCCCATGGGGAGTAGGGGTGTTTTGGTCAGGTCTCCTACACGTCAGGTCCTTAACTTATTTGTGAATGGCTGTAGAGCAGGGTTCTGGCCACTAGTCAGGGGCATAGCCATGGGTATAGCGGTAGGTGCTGCCTATTGGAGGGTCTTCTGTGTGGGTGTATGTGTGAACCACTATGTTCACTCCATTCAGCTATTTTCAAATGTCTCTATTTTTTGTCTCCCCATCCCTGTTCTCTTTTGTTGTCTTTGTACATCAGCATCATCTGACGAAGGAGCTGAGGCACCGGCGAGTGGGGATGCAGCGGCCCACGGATCCTCAGAGGCAGAGTCGTCCGACGCCAAGGGGACCAGTGGGTTGGAGGGCAAGGGGAGTACCACGGGGAGGCAACTACCACTGGAGGTAGTGACTCCGATACCTCCTCCGATGGGGGCTCCCTGGCAGTGGTGGACCCTAGTGGGCACACACCCACTGTGTCATCTTCCGCCACCCCCCATTCCATCACCACCCTCCCAATTGCTCCCCACTGAGTTGCCCGTGCCTGCTCACCTAGAAAGGTGGGCATCTCCTTCGCCCCAGGCACCCCTTCCCTTGCCCCAGTCAGCCCTCACAGAGGAGGCTATTGACCTCCTGAGAGCCATCTCTGTAGGGCAGACAATCATCGTTAATGCCATCCAGGGGCTAGCATCAGAGATGCAGCAGACCAATACCCATCTGGATGGCATTCATTGTGCCGTGTCTGGCCTACAGAGATCTTTTCAGGCTCTGGCCTCCTCTTTGGTGGCAGCCAGTGTCCCTGGTCATTCCGTCCCCCCTCCAACCTCCTTTACCCCTTCCAGCACCCCACTCCTTTCCCCCGTCCAAAGCACACATTCTGACACGCAGGCACAAACCTCAACACACAAGAAGCACACTTCAAAACACAAGCACCACACCTCCCACCACAAGCATTCACACAGCCAACATAAACATGCACACACAACATCCACTTCCCCCAGTGTGCCCACCTCTTCCACCTCCATGTCTGTCCCCTCTACATACACACCCCCAGGCACTGCACCTTCCTTCACTGTTGCTGACACTATTCCTGCAGTCACCACAATAGCACACATCCATACATGCACCCCAGACACCACACCTGCACTCACCACAACTACTTTAGTTGACACATGCAGCACACTCACCAGACTTGCAGACACCCAAACAACCTACATTCACACTGCAGCCTCTCTTGTCCCACTGTGTCCACCCCCCCAAAAAACACTCAAACGCACCAAAACACCATCCCATCACACATCCACCACACCTCAGCATACTGTCCAGTCACCTGCACCCACAACACGCATTCCTACACCACTTACGACCACACCCTCTACCTCCACTCCCATGCCTTCCTCCAGGCCCAATCCAATTGCACCAAAGAATCTTTTACTCTCCTGTGCTGACCTATTCAAACCCACTGGCCCACCCCATCTCGTCCCTAAACGTGCACACCTTCTTGCCCTATCCACTTCTTCCACGTCACAGCCCACCCCTGTCCGCCCTTCACATTCCCGTGCCCCTTCCCCAGAGAGGAAGAAGCCCCATGCTGAGCCTTTTTCATCTGGCTCCAGCCAGTCCAAGCACACTCCCCCACCTTCCAAGGCCAAACCCAAACCCCCTCCACCTTCCAAATGCAAATCTAAGCCCCACCCCGTCGTAAATCCCCACCCACACAACCCCCTGCCCTTGTTCCCCTAGGTGCCTGGATGCCCCATTGTTGCCCCTATGAGGTGGAGTACCGTAGCACTTGTGGGAGTCAGGTTGGGGTCATTGTGGCCCATGGGACTTTTAGCACTATGGACTGGCCATTGACCTTATTTACAATTCGTTTGCTCAGAGAGCTGAATTAAAGTTAATGTGTGGCCTGTGTTTTTGGCGGCACACTCTGGATCCCTGGTCTCTTGTTTCATTGTTTGTGGGTGTGGGGCACATGTATGTACTTAGGACAGATTGGATTTGCCTTGTGTCGGGTAAAGTCCCTCTTGCTGTGGGGTGTATGGCTTGTGCTGCTGTGCAGGTTTGTGGGTGCGTTGCGGGGTGGGTGGAGTGGGTGGTTATGTAACTGTGCTCTTTCTTGCCTTGTTTCGTAGGTTGCGGTACTCACCGTTGTCGTCTTCGTCAGCGGTCTTGGTCGTGGAGGTATATGGTAAGGAGAACGGCTGTCATGATCTGCAGCACTCTATCCATGTCTGCTTCGGCGTGCTGTGTTAGCCTCCGGTGAGTGTTTCCTTATATTTGGTCCGCTTCCGCCTGGCTTTGTTTGCCAGTGGTTCCCGCCCCGGAACTGATGGCGGTCTAGTGGTTCATTATCTGGTGGGTGGGTTGGGCCTTTCCATCGGCCTGTGGGCGGGCTCTGCCATCGTTGTCAGCACTTCTCTGCTGGCGGTGGGTGGTTTTCAGGATGCCTGTGTTTCAGTTGGTTCATTATTTGGCTGTCCGGACGACACCTCTGTTGGTGGTTTTTGCCGCCGCCGCCGGCAGTGCGGTCTTTACCACCGTGTTCATAATGAGGGCCTAAGTCTGGCCCACTACAGGTGACACCTGTCGCCCCAATTTGGGTTTTGCTCTGGCTAACTAGCAGTGCCTCATTTCTACCCAGGGGCAGGGATGATTGGGCAGCTGAGCGCATGACACAATTGATTCCTCAGGGAAATCGTGGTCACTCAGATCGCATCCGTTTCTCTCAGTTACATCCGTCTCACATATACAAGGACAATCAGAGCCAGAATATATTTCAATAAGGGTTTTTTGAAGCAACTGCATCTTAGATAATAAAGCATGTACTGCAATAACTAGGATGATAAAGCATGCCAGGATTACAATTGTACAAGGAGAGTGAAGCATAAAAATAATGCTCTCATATTGTCACTAGAATCGTTAAAAATAGCTCCAGTAGGCCAACAGGTGTCACCTGTAGTGGGTTCAGACTCAGTCCCCCACAGCGCAAGTGATTCTGCCGCACAAATCCAGTAGAGTCATTAGGATAATGAGAGCCTGTGCAACAGTTTAGCCTGACTGCTCTGTGCCAAGCTACCAGAGGGTAAGCATGGGTAAACTTTTAGTTTTTATCTTACTTTCCCTGACTAGGACTGTGGTTCCTACTTGGACAGAGAGCAAACCTCTGCTAACTAGAGACCCAACTACTAACAGTATTAGAATCTTGGTATAAGTTAAGCTGTTAACATCATTAACACTCCTGAAATTTAATGTCAAGTAAATTTAGTTCTAAATGTGTGTTGTTAATATCATCAATTTGATTACTCTTCATTTGTCTTTAGCATCTCAGTTAACCTAGAACCAAATCAATATTTTGAGGTGGTATTACCACATGTAGTATTAAAAAACCTAGGGGGTCATTTCAATCCTGGTGGTACAGGACCGCCAGGGCTGAAATGACGGAAGCACCGCCAACAGGCTGGCGGTGCTTCCAGGGTCATTACGACCGCGGCGGAAGCACCGCGGTCGCACCGCCGGGGCCGTCGGTTTCCCGCCACAATGGCCCCGGCGGTAGTAATCCAGGGGATTACGAGTCCCCCTACCGCCAGCCTTTTCCTGGTGGTTTGACCCACCAGGAAAAGGCTGGCGGTACGGGGAGTCGCGGGCCCCCTGACAGGGCCCCATGCGGCTTTTCAAAAGCGCGACGGGTGCAACTGCACCCGTCGCACGGCCGCAACACCGCCGGCTCCATTTGAAGCCGGCTCCCATGTTGCAGCCCACATCCCCGCCGGCCCAGCGGGGATGTCATAATGGGCACAGCGGGAGTGCGGCCACCACGGCGGTTACAACTTGGCGGGCGGCGGTTGCCGCCCACCAATGTTGTAATGAGGGCCCTAGTGTTTTTCACTGACAAAGTTGGCTAGTTATCTCCTGGTGGAATATGTTGGTCGAAATATACCTGAATGAAGGAATTATGTGCGGAAATCAGTGTAGCATAACTGATTTAGGGCCCGACGCAGATCTTGGTGGAGGGGAATACTCACTCAAAAACATGATGGATATCCCGTCTGCCAAATTACATTTGCACTATATCCTATGGGGATCGTAATACAGCAGACAGGATATCAGTCACATATGTAACAGAGTATGCCATCCGCCAAGATCTACTCTTGCCCTTAGTCTGTAATTCCCTTTTCAACAGGGTGTATCTCATGATGGGGTGGTAATACATCACCCAGAAAATAAGACCACCCACAATATTAGAGATATCATTTGTAGTTCTGTGAAAGCTGTAATGAGGGGCTAATATTGTTATCTGCTAAGTTGTCCATGTCATGTGTGACAGTCGGGCCTTTTACCCAGCAGCAATTAGTACACTAGGATTGTTTCACTCTTAAAAAAGTGAAAGTGGAACTACTAGTCAGCAGCTAAAAAAATCAGGACTAGTTAAAGGTGGCATACATAACTAAGACGAACAGGCATCTATGTTCTCTTTAGGAAAAGAGGGTGCTAAATGCAAGCATGTTGAGGGGTTTACAGTAGTAATTTTATATTGCCATTTTACAGTTCCACATAAAACCCATAAAAGAATCACTACTCATCTTCGTGGGCCAACCCCTCCTTGGAGCCACTGCCCCACCATAAAACAAGCTAGGTGGTAGTGCCTGTAACAATTATGCTGCAGGAATAGTTAATCTTCAGTTAAACACAGAGGTTTCACAGGAAAGTAATTACAGTGTTAATTTTGCTGGTGGAAATCATGGCACCCCGTTTACCAGTCCTGACACAAAAGCATTCCAGTCAATAAACTCATTCAGTGCATGTACATCCCAGCTGTCAGTCTTCTCACAGTGACAATATGACATGCAGCACAGTTTGCAGCCGCCGACTAAAGAAGCAAGCTCTAAGTGCTCAGATGTTGTAGATTATAGAACTAATCAATTAGAGATTCAGAGGGGACACAACTGAGTGACTGACTGATTGATTAACTGATTGAGTGAATGTGTGCATTGAGCACACAGCAAACACATTCACATCAAGGAGCAGGTGTGTAGTGGAGGGGCTGAGGATAAACCAGCAGACTCCAACAAGGGTTGGAATTAAATACATGTTTGAAAATAGGAATGTTCACTTATTGAACACAATCCCAATAGCTAACAAGAGAGCTATAACATTAATTTTAGATGCACTGTCAATTACATTTGTCATGCGGAAGGCTTTGTATTAATTGGAAAGCTGAAACTTAAGTGATGCAGTCGACATAGAGACATTGAAATTGGTGACATGAATATCAAGGAAGAAACACCTTTAACAGTAAGTGGACCTCCTGAATGTCACTAAGAGAATAAATTTGAGGATATATAGGAATAGCGCTGATTGGAGAATGAATGACAATAAGACTGTTTAATTGAATAACATTATTGATTCACCCCGAGTATTGAACATGTACTACATTATGAATGAAAAAAATCAAAAAAATCTTTGATGTAAAAAATGGATTGTGGGAAAACTGAAAGAAGTTATCATGTAAGAAGATGGCGCCTTATTACAAATATCTCAGAGTAATTTTAGATATCCAGGGCTCCTTCCATCAACAGAAGAATTACATCGCACAAAGAGTCCCAGAACTAATTTATGCTTTCTCCCCGCTGGCCAAACGGCTACGCGGACCACCACTTTGTCCTCTGCTAACAGTAATTTCATCCAAACTGCTTCCCACCCTAACCTATGCAGGTGTGGCTATGCACTGTCAAGACCAGCCCCTGATAGACAAAGCACAGCTCAAAGTATTCAGACGAGTACTCAAATTATCAAACTCGGCCTCTCCGGCGCAGCTCCGCCTTGATTTGGACTTTTTCGGCAAGACTTGGCCGCAAGAGTGGAGGCGGTTAAAAACTGGTATAAAATCAGTCACTCTGCAGACAAACTGAATGAGGCTCTTTGGCAGGCCCTAGAATATGACCAGCACTCAGCCTACCATAAGTACCTTCGATCATCAATTGTCGAGTTACGACTTAGGGATCTGTGGGAGGCATCCCGACATACAATTTTTTTTTTCTAGAGGGGCTACCAAGGCCACTAAAATACTTTTGTTCACAGAAGATAAAGCCAAATTCAGTGCCCGGGCACATGCATGGATGACCATAAAACACTATGCCAAACTTGAACCGGCTGCCTACCTATCCACAACATTTGCACCACACATGAAACATAATCTTATGACAATGCGACTAGGCAACCTACCAATCCTGGCCAATGCTCTGTCCTGGAAGAACATTAACTCGCAGCAGTGCAGGCACTGTGCTTGCCAAAAGGATGACCTAATACACATAATCTGCGTCTGTCCAGGCCTGTTAGATCTCCAAAAGTGATTTCTTATGAGGTTGTTCATCGACAGAGCTATTAGGACCTGCAGGGGAGCCATTGTAGTCTGCTTCAATTCACATGACACCCAGTTAAATTGTAGGTTTGCCAAGTTTTTGAAACATGTCATGCATACTGTCCCCCCCAGTTAAACTGTGAATTAATTAAGTTCCTGAAATACGCTGTGCAAAAAACGATGTTTAGGTTTTTAGCTCCAGTGGGTCAAGCAGTCACATACCACAGAAGTCCCATAAGTATTAACGACACTTCTCAAGTCTGGGACAGTAATAAACTTAACTCTCCCATCTAATGACATCTTGAATCTCTGGCCTGCACATCTTTATCCCCCACTATAACTGAGTCATTTTTTAAGGATTTATTAATTTTAACTCTTAAACTCCTCAACCTTTATTTAATTTCTCTGTATTAGAATCTTAATTTCTTTCTTTCTTTAGAATGGTTTTATCATAAAAATTTGGTAAAATTGTTATGGTTTTAATCAACTGAAACAATAAACATTTACATTAGATTACATTAAATTGCGTTACATTACATTACACATAAGAAGTAGCAGGTTGAGATCAAATGCAAGACATTTTACCAGATCCTTCTTCACTACAGTCTCCCTCGTAACACAAGATAAATCAATAATTCTGAATAAGTAAAAAAGACCATACCTTAAATGTCAGCTCAATATTGTACGTTTGTGGAATGAATCATAACATGATAGTTTTAAAGATTGTGGATACCACGAAATTGTGACATGTGACATGAATTCAGACATCTACTTTTGAGAATGTCATGGGCTTTAATCAACCATTTGGGGACTGAAATGTATTCATTGAATGTGATATTAACATTGATAATAGAATGATTGTGATATCTGGGAGGTGAAAAGCACCTTAGGTTTTTAAGTGAAATGACCAAAATGGGCAGTTTTTAAGAAGAACTTAAGTATGCACAATAGTTAAGTGTGAGCACAACTGCTTTGATTCTGATTCACAGAATCAGGATTCACAGCCATTTGCACATGCAGTTGGAAATTGGTATTGTTGGCAATGTGCTGTAGGAAAAAAATAGGGATTGTTGGTGGGTGTGCTGGTCACAAATCTAGGGCCTAATTTAGAACTCAAAGAAGAGGGTACTCTGTCTCTAAGGCAACTGAATACCTCCTTCACTAATCTGAAGTTCCACCTGCCTCATTTAGAGTAGGGCAGAACTGAAGTATGTCAGAGAGGAGACTACTCTGTTTCCAGCCCTGACATGTACCTCCAATGACCCGAAGGAGTGAGAGCCATCAGAGGCTTTGCCATTCGACTGCCTTCCCAATTTAGAGTAAATTGTCAGTTGGTCACTATTCACTGTTCATCACCACCAGGTAAAACCTGGCACTCAAGGGCATTCAACGTTTGTAAATGGCCCCTTGGCAGAGGGAGAAACTTCCCATTGTGAGGGAAAAAGAAATCCAACTTTGGAATTTTGTTGTTTAATATAAAAAATATTGATTGTTTGCCTTATGGCTCCAACATGTTGATGGAGCCATTCGTCAAACTTTCAATCAATTGACAGGAACCAACATGACAGTAGTTCATGACTAGTCAGGAGATGCTTGCTTGGCCCAATTATTTAACGCCTGGGCCAGGACAGGCGTTAGGGGACCTGTGAGCCTATTTCCATGGTCAGAGACCATGGAATGGGCCCACAGGTGCCCTTCCTTAGCCCCAGGAGCACCCCCACCCACACCAGAGGGATGCCATAGGATGTGGGGACCTCATTCCAGGTAAGTCAGGTAAGTACAGGTAAGTATTGTTTTTTAAGTGTCATGGGGGGGGGCTAACTTGGACCTCCCTGCATGGCACTGGGCCCAATGGCCATGCCCAGGGGACAAATGTCCCCTGGGCATGGACTTTGGGGTGGTGGGCATGACCCCTGTATTTACTAAGGCAGGAGTCATGTCCATTGGGGTTGTCATCAAAGGATGACGTTAGTCTGGTTAGAGGCATTTTTTATGCCTCTGCCCATACTAGCGTAATTCTTTGACGCACATCCTCCTGTTCCCCCCACGCCACCCCAACCTGGCTAGCGTCCTTCTTTTTTATGCGGCTAGCTGGGCCTTACCGCCAGCTACCGTCATTCCATAAATATGACTCCCTGCCGGCATCTTGGAATTGCTCTAGCCGACGGTATACTTTTACACCCAAAACTGCGTAAGCGCAGTTTTGAGTGAAAAAGTATACATATGCCCCTTTGTGACATCAGTCCCGAAACCTGCACAGAATCAAATGTATGCCTGTGTGGGGTTAAAAATAGGGGCCTGATTACAAACTTGTATTACAAGTTCCATAGGATATAATGGAACTTGCAATACAGCGGGTCGGATATCCGTCATGTTTGTGACGGAGTATCCCATCCACCAAGGTCGTAATCACGACCTAAGTCTAACTGTAAGTTGGAATGTACATTGTATTTTTATAACTTGCAATGGTGGCTCAGGACTTAAGGCCTGATTTAGATCCTGGCAGAGGAGTTACTCCATCACAACAGTGACGGATATCCTGACTGCTAAAATATAAATCCTATTATATCCTATGAGATTTCGGCAGATGGGATATCTATCACCGTTGTGATGGAGTAACTCCTCTACCTGAATCTAAATCTGGCCCTTAACCTTTTGTAATAGAAAATATAGACTAGACTTTTGTTTGGACCTTGTTGTAAGTATTAACTGAAGAGTACTTTAAATTCTTCCACCGTTCACTGCTGTGGTCAGTAAAGTATTGTCTTAAATATTGCTGACAGCAAATGTTTCACCTGATACTAGCCCTTCCTACAACAGCTTCACGTTGAAGGTCTTTAACTTAGAAAAAGCACATTTTATATACATTAATTAGCTGAACAATTGACTTCAGTTTTTCTAAGTTCGATGTTGTCCACAGACTGGATGAATGTATAGTATAGACAAAAAAGACAACCTCAATCTGAATAGAGCGAAGACCCTTTTCTTAAATAAGAAAATTGAGTAGATAAGTAAACTGAGGGGTGGTATTGCTTAAATCCAGACAAAATACCTAAGCTAGTTCCGTAGGGTATTCTTTGTAAATTTTAAATACATCTTAGACAGAGAATTATGAAATGTACTTTTGGGCAGGCCTTGATGCTTGCATTTGAGAGCCCCGGAAAACCTGCAGCTATGGATTTAAGACTCTGTAGAATGTGATAATGATAGACAGGGACTGCCAAGCACCCTGTTATTATTCAGTTACTAAAACTGTGTTTCACACAAGCAGAGATCAGATATTTAAAGGAGTCGTATTCACTTTGTCATAGGTGCAACAAATGCATTTCAGAGAAAGTAATACGATTTTTAAAATGGCTGAAAAGCAGTCGCAGCTCCTGTGACGCTGAAGGGGCGGGGCGGCGTGTGGGAGGAGGGAGGGAGGATTAACAGGTGGAAGGGGGGATTAAATAAAAAAAAAAAAAAAAAAAAACTTACCTGTGCCACCGCCGCCCTCAGAACCGCGCTGCTTCTCTCCTCTTTTCTGCCTGCATGCACAGGCTCCCAGCATCAGGATTGACTGGGAGCTTGTGAAGGCTCTCTGTGTTACCGGGCTAAAGAGAGCCCTGTGCACATGTGTGTTTGGCAGGCCTGAGACGGCTCATTGCTCGTCACCCCTGTGGCCTCACCCCTTTTCCCAAAAAAGTTTATTATCGTTTTTGTGGAAAAGGTTTGTAGCTGCCGCTGCTGGTGAAGGGCGATGCTCCTCCACCCTTATGGAGGAGCTGCCCCTTCTGAAAAGTTGTTAAAAGGAGTGAAATTTAATTTTTCATAGGGATAGTTCAGAGTTGAGTGGGGCTTCCAGGAGCAAGTTCACAAGAGGGGACAAAATGGCACCCAGAGGCCTAAAAGCTATGCAAACACATCCAATCCTTCTTTTCTGTCAACTACAGTCATTGTGGCTACTCCTGTCAGCTCACACCTAAGATCCTGAGCACCGGAAACAATTAAAGCCCCCTCAACAAGTAAACCAATCACAGAAAGGAACACTGCCCCATGTAACCATATTTCTTATTTACCGCTCATCAATATGTCTTCTCAATTCACGACAAGACATCCAAACGGCTTCCTTTTTGAGTCATTTTATGTGCACGCTGACACAAGCTAATATGAAAGCAGTTGGCAGAAACTGAAATAATAATGCAAGTAGCTGAATATATACGATTCATTGTCACAGTAATAGAGAGGAAATAGAGTTGTCGTTGTGTGAAGCAGGCTATTCTATGTGTTTCTAATAGCCTGCTTGACTAGGGCTTCACTCAGGATAGCTGGGAATGAATTATTGACTGGCTGAAAATGAAGTGAAAACCATCTGTCAGCCTCTTCAGACAACGTTTCTCATTTATCCACAACTAAATAACTTTTTTTAATTAGAACCAATGTTTTTGATTTTCTAATTATTTAGAGGAAACCAAGCCTGTCCTTCTCCTGATTGCTTTATTGCCA
Source organism: Pleurodeles waltl (assembly GCF_031143425.1). Classification (NCBI taxonomy): domain Eukaryota; kingdom Metazoa; phylum Chordata; class Amphibia; order Caudata; family Salamandridae; genus Pleurodeles; species Pleurodeles waltl. The sequence continues at coordinate 694,573,444 of NC_090436.1, read as the reverse complement.
GAGCCCAGACGCTCTTTTTGTTGTTACTTTTAGTTGGCATTTGTAAAGTGTGCAATCTTCCATTGGTATGGCATGAAATACAGATAATCCAGACACACTGTGCAGTTTCCTATTGTGCTTCTTTTTAAAAGTTCTACTTATTATTTTGTATTCCAACCCCCACTCAGACCATAGTGCTAGGTATGCTCCATTATGAGGCAAGGTGCATGCCGGAGGTAAGGTGACCTCTGAACATTGATTCCGCAGAATTTGGTGTTTGTTTTATGGGGACTTGTGCTCTTCAGGTGGGCAGAGGGGACAGCATTTTCTGAATCAGGTAGTGAATGGGTCACATAGACATGCACTGAATTTACTAATGATGATTGCTGCATGCGCTTATCAACTGCCTCTTTATATTTAAGTTGGTGAGCTTTTACATAAAGGCCCATATTTATACTTTTTGACGCTAAACTGCGCTAACGCAGTTTAGCGTCAAAAATGTTTGCGCCGTCTAACGCCATTCTGAAGCGCCATGCGGGCGCCGTATTTATGGAATGGCGTTAGCCGGCGCAAGCAGACCGGCGCTGCCTGGTTTGCGTGGAAAAAAACCACGTACACCAGACAGCGCCGGCGTAGGGGGAAAATGGCGTATGGGCGTCTTAAAATGGGGCAAGTCAGGTTACGTCGAAAAAATCGTCGTAACTCGACTTGCGCCATTTTTTTTCGACGCCCATCCCCCATCAACATGACTCCAATCATTGTAAAGAGAGGAGTCATGCCCCCTTGCCCAATGGCCATGCCCAGGGGACTTATGTCCCCTGGGCATGGTCATTGGGCATAGTGGCATGTAGGGGGGCACAAATAAGGCCCCCCTATGCCACAAAAAAAAAATTGAAAAATAACAAAAATTATACTTACCTGAACTTACCTGTACTTCACTGGGATGGGTCCCTCCATCCTTGGGTGTCCTCCTGGGGTGGGCAGGGGTGGCAGGGGGGGTCCCTGGGTGCAGGGGAGGGCACTGTGGGCTCATTTTGAGCCCACTTGTCCCTTAACGCCATCCCTGACCCAGGCGTTAAAAAGCGGCGCAAATGCGCCGTTTTTGGCCACGCCCACTCCCGGGCGTCATTTTTGCCCGGGAGTATAAATACCACGTAAAGGCCTGGGAGTCATTTTTTTAGACGGGAACGCCTCCCTTGCATCTCATTAACGCAAGGAAGGGGTTCACGCTAAAAAATGACGCTCTCTCCGGGCACTTTGGCGCCCGAAGCGTCTAACGCCATAGTATAAATATGGCGTTAGTTGGCGTTAGTTTAGCGTCGAATTTGCGTCGAAAAAAACGACGCAAATTCGGCGCAACCAGAGTATAAATACGGCCCAAAGTGTTTTACATTATTATATGTATAGTTATGTATGGTAGTGAATACACTGCTGTCGTAGGTACACAACAGGGTCTTCCTGGGGCTTGAAAGTATTGCTTGCATTGCATACAGTGGGACAATGGTGGTGATGTCAAATTGATTAAATGTGGCACTGCTTGAAGGTCGCTCGGGAAGGGATCTCAGCAAGCACTGGGCTTGCTTTTCACAGTGAGACAAGTATCTGCTATGTCTTTAAAAGTGTCTCTGAAAGACTTAAAAGCTACATTCCGTTAGAGCTCAATTTAGTTTATTCTCCAATTTTAGGATAGTCCATTTATATGTTATTATTTGTTCAACTTGTCTTAATTTAAGTGGGCTTACATGAAATTCAAACACAAGCTTTTTTAGCTCAAAACTTCCATAACAATTAATCACTATTCCCAGTCATTTACTACAGTTTGTGAGGTTCCTGTATGTTTTCCTATTTTTCTAATTATTTATTGGATCCTCTCTTTTTCAGCCCTAATCGGTTAGTGGAATGCGTTCAACAAATCAGTACAGCTTTTAAAACACCAATGGTTACTGTGCCTCTTTACAATTTGCTAATCTTGTAATTTCCATCACAACTGGCTTGCCCATCTCCTCTTTTTAATCATGCCTCTTTAGATTCAGTCCCTGAAATTGGTACAAGTCCGGCAACCTACCTTAGAGATTTTATGTCACGTTTAAGGTTGATCTTTAAAATATTGCCATACAGCCAATCATGTAGGTATCTGGAGCGTCATGCTCCAGATACCTACATGGGTGTATACAATTAATGATTTCCCTCCTTCATTGTGTGACCGTCACTCACACGGAGCACACATTTGTCCTTTATTTTCATTTCTTCATATTCCCTCCAATCCTAACCCCTTTTATCAAAAAATACTTTCATCCTATTGTGTTGGGAACTAAACCCTCAAGCACCACTGTTGTCATTAATAATTACACCCTTTTGTATTTTTTGGGGTTGAGAACCTAGATCTATTTCTGTGATTGCAATTATGGTTAACAAAGCTGTGTTTCAAATGTTTTTTGCATTGTTATTAAACCCAATCATGTTTGCTGTGTCACAGAAATTAGAGCCATTAGTTAAGCATAGGTGGTCTACGTAGGTGCTGAAATGACTCCTCTCCTTGTTGAGGAACTCAGTTGGTTGCACCTTTGTTCTCCATAAAGAAATTAGTATTTTTTTTTGCAGGATGCACCATCGCACATTTTAGTCCAGATTTACTGATATTTTGCCTCACGGTGGCACCACTTTTGTGGTGCATCCATGCTACAAAATGCTAGTAGATATTTACAAAGCCATGCAGTGGGACATTTGCGCTGCCTTGTATGACTTTGAAAGAAAATGTAACACAATGCAGCAGCTTGCGGTGCATTGCAAAACATTTAATTCTCAGAGAAGTTCTATAGGTGGAACATGAATGTTCAAATCTATCTACGGGTGGATTTCATGAAATCTCAGATTTACAAATTTTTGTAAACCTGGGATTGCGTGAAATCACTATGTACCCCCAGAGGATGGCATAACATAGAGAAGCATCTTTTTTCTCCTTGTTATTTCCTCTATGTGTACTGCAATTTGCAGCACACAGAAAGAAGAAAATGCATTGAGAGACTGTTTTGTGCAAGTAGGACTCTCTTCTTGCTCAAAAACAATTCTCCTTGTAACACAGGCACCCTTGCACCGTGGCGTAAGGATGCCTGCATTGGCGCTAGGCTTCCTGAAGTGCACCAGCACTATGAGAGAGCAAAAGTACACCATACCGTAGAAGATATGGCATACTTCTGCTCTCTCTCTTTCACACAACGCAGCAGGGAAAGTTTCCTTGCTACAATGCATTGTATGAAAGTTTAATAAATCTGTCCCTTGATGTTCATGTCAGGAGTGCTGCTTTTGCTGCTGCACCAAACTGTTTTCTTGCTCTCTGTTTTGCCAGATTCAGGTGCAGATAAACATTTGTCCAGATTAAGCATTTTATGGCTTTCAGCTGCTCTAAGCATATTGTTCTTACATCTATAATTGAACATCTCAGGCTCTATCTTTCTGAGGTTGTTCCCCAGGCAGGTCTTGGAGCCAGACATTAGTGTGCTGTTTTCAAAAAGAATACTTTAGAAAAGGGTACCTTCAAGCAGCACTTTCCACGTTGCTCCTTTTACCAATTTCTCGTTATACCAGGCTACAACTTCTGAGTTTCACTAAAATTTATGTTATAGGGGCTGGGTTGATTTTTCTTGATCCTCTCTTATCATTATTGAATTTGTCTAGTTCAATGGTGATCACTAAACAATGATCTCTATTTCTCCCAAAGCAGCACTGAACGCTACCTTTTCTGCCTGTTGCTTCATTTAGGCTATGTTTCAAAACATTGCATCCACTTTCACATCACCTCGACCAATTACATTAAAATAATTTCTAAAACTATCTCTGTTTCAGTCTCCACCATGTTCTTTATATTGAATTTTTGATGTAGTTGGGACAGAGGAATGGAGTCAAGATCACACTAAAGTTGTTTGTTTTCTCCTGAGGTCCCAGGTAGCTTTGTTTAATCCTTTTCTTAGATGGGGTAAGATCTGTCACTCGGAAGATGCTTTATTGCAGACCACTGCTAAAAGCTCTACTGGTTGTTAAAGGCCCTGAACCGGAGTTATGGATTATGCTGAGGAAGAGGGCTTTTAACAATGTTTATACCCAAACAGGAAGAAATAGAAAGACAAACATGGTAATGCTTATGCAGAAGAACTATACAATCCATTTTTAGCTCTGAGACACTCAACATTGGAATGTTTTGGTATAAGATAAACTCAACTTTATCTGTGGCCTGGAAACAGTTATATACAACATGAGATATGTCACATCTAGAACTTAATTAATATGCAATTCTGAAAATGTAAAACCATCAGCCCTTATCAGACAATCATTGGGGAAGCCAAAAGGTCTTGCCTTTGAGACCTAGTGGTTTGCCATGTTTTTTTACTCATGCTACACATCATCCCCAATGCTATGCACCATGAAGTTTTGGAAAAAGCTTTCAACATGGCTGAGAAAAAGCAGCCACGTCATTGTGTAGGTAAAGGCATGCGTGTACTAATAAAGTAACATTCCCTCTTTTATTTATTTTCAGTTACTGATCCAAGTGCAACATGTGGGTGAAAGCAAAGGGGGCAGAAGGACACAGGTGACAAGTCAAACGTATCACAGCGGAGCAGAGGGTTCAAAGCAGCATGGAAGCATGGGTAGGGGTCGGAGTGGAAGCAACAATGGGGATCTGGGAGGGCAAGGGTTACAGAGGGTTTGTGTCAGGGCAATCACAGAGAGAGAAAGAGAGAGAGAAAGAGAGAGAGAGAGAGAGAGAGAGAGAGAGAGAGAGAGAGAGAGAGAGAGAGAGAGAGAGAGAGAGAAAGAGAGAGAGAGCAAAATGGAAAGCTGTGGGGGGAGCAACCGGGAAAAAGAGAGCAGTGCGGACTTGATGGGGAGAAGCATGTGGGTGCGAAAGCACAGTGTGGAAGTGGGGCATATGCACATGGTTGTGAGGAACATGAGGTAAATGGGGGAGAGAGAGCACATGAGGAATTCAGCTGCAAAACACATGCACTCTCATGGAGTCAAGGACAGCTTTAGTGCTGGTGGCACCCGTTGTAATAATCTTTTTTGCTGCCCACACCTCCCACTGACCTCCTTCTCCACAGATTCCCTCACTAATACCCTCCAACAGTGCCCCCAGCTTTCCATAGCCCCTCTATCACTTGTATTTCATGTGCCATATAGTGCTACTCATACCAGTGTAGGGTGTCAGAACACTTTACATCACATACATATTATACATTAATAATTAATCATACTTGTGTAATTCAGTTAAGTAGGAAATGTTACATAGAACAATTAGGATTACAAGGTATAGTTATCTCACGTCATCCATACTAGTAGGCAGTATATTTTAAGAGAGTTTGATCTAGAGCAGTACAAACTCAAGATTTAAAACATATCACAGTGGTTGGGGTTAGCTTTACTAATAAGAATGTATTCCTACCAAAACAAACCTTTTTAGCAACATTAGGATTATGAAAGTCTGGGAAATAAACATAATGTTCTAGCCTTCACCATGTGGTTTGCATGGGCTCTTTGATAACAGTTTATAGGTCACTGTGCTTTATTAGGATTGTAACTTATGACTGCAAGTAACAAAAGGATCGCTGAAACAAAAGTTGTAACCTACTGAGCTAGCACATAAAATACAGGTTTGTGATCTGTAGAGAACACATTATTTTCATCAGGCATATTAACCAACTGTGCTACTTTACGATGACTTAAAAGTGCTGCTAAAAAAACCTCTATCTTGGCATTTCTATTGTTGTCTGAAACTTGCTGAACATACAAGGGAATCAGCAGCATGTGTTTTTATGTCCATAAGTTATTTCTAAACATAGATACCACCCTGACATGCCTCCCCCCAACTCCCCTAAAGTTGCACCATGTGCAGATGCACCAGTCTCAAAGCCCTAAAGCCATACCTGCATGAATTGTTTCAACAAAAGGTAAAAAGTAGCTCTTGAAAAGTGAGCCGTGGAATGAGACAAGTAATGTTTCTAATGTCCAGAGAAGGGAGAAACACAAGAAGAAGAAGGAAAGCCTACACAGACTAAGACGTAGAAAGCAATCAAATAAGAGTGTACGAGTGACAATAAAATCAACCAATGGTAAGAAATGGGCATGCTCTAAGCCATACTGTAAGCTAACACACCTGGCAGTGGAGTGACCATGCACTGACTAGTGGGCAGTATCTAAAAAGCATTACCATAAATGCAGAATTTAACATAGGGAATAAAACCTGAAATTAAAAATGCTCTCAGACCAGGTGCTGTTCCTGAAACAGGTCAAGGAAGAGACACAGTTTGCCTTTTGGCCCTTTCTGCTATGTAAAGTTTAATTGAGTGTCCTTTGCTTAGGTCAGGAAGCACTTGCATTATAATCACTAAACTGCAATTTCAGAGCGCTGCCGTCAATAATTAGTTACAAATATCATGGCTGAAACTAATCAATTGTTTAAATAAGTGCTTTTGAATTACATGGCATTTGAGACCTAGGGCCAGATGTAGGTAGGAAAAAATTAGCGAGTCGGAAATTGCGAGTCGGTGCGACTCGCAATTTCCGACTCGCCAATTGTAATGCAAGAAGAAAACGCGACTTCAATTTGCGACTCGCAAATGAAGTTGCACCGCAGATAGCGAGTCCGCTGTTTGCGAGGTCGCTTTTTGCGACCTCGCAAAAAACAGACACGAAATTTGCGAGTGGGTGTCGCAAATTGCGATTTTGCTGCAAATTGAATGCAGGTGCTGCAGAACACTTTGGAAAACACTTCCTGGCACATGATGATGACATCACAGCCAGGAAGTTTACAAATGCACCTGGGAGGAGGGAGGACCACACCCATTTCAACAGCTGAACTGCAAACTGATAGAACAGCAGCTACCATGGCAGAGACACCAAGGAAGAGAAAACTTAAATTTGCAGAAAAAGAGCTGGAGGTGCTGACAGAGGAGTGCTGTCAGCACCATGACCAACTGTTTGGAAGGGCAGCCCTCACCGTGCCAGAGTTGGAGAAAAGAAGACTATGGATGGACATCCAGGAAAAAGTGAACTCCCTGGGTGTCAGCCACCGAAGTATTGAAGAACTCAAGAAACGGTGGTACAACCTGCGCTCCCGGACAAAGGAGAGGGTGGCAGAGCGGCTCCGGGAGATGAGGGGCACCGGAGGGGGACCGTCAACATTACCACCACCCACACCCCTGGAGGAAAGGGTAGAGGAGACCCTTGAGCCTGAGGCAGTATGCGGGATGGGAGAGCTGGACACATCTGAGCCAGGACCATCAACCGGTGAGTACCATGAGACATGCATGTACCCTCATTAATGCCATACCCCCACCCACCTTGTACACAGGAGCATGCACAACCAAAATAGCTCCATTTCAGAGTAGCAATCACCAGAATGGTGCATTATGGGCAATGTAGTCAAGTAGGCAGTTTATAGGCAAAGGTTTATTAGGAAGTTGACAACAGATGGTAGATACTGACAGTGTGTCCCCTATGTCCCACAGGTCTCCCACAAGACACCCCCACCAGCCAAAGCAGCCAGTGGCCACTGGTCAGCCAGCAGCCAACAGAGGGATCAGGACCAGCCACCACGGCGACCTGCACCACCAACACCCTGTCCCCTCATGAGACACCAGTTGGCATATTGGTGTGTGAGCCTGCACCAGATCCCAGCCATAGTGCCACGATAGACGTCACAGAGCCTCCACCCGCGTCGCAGGCGACGTGGAAAGTCATCATCACAGCAGCAGGCAGAGTCAGGGGATGCCTCCATGTCACGTACTGAGGCCGCACTCCTACGGGGTCAGCGCCTGCAGACACAAGAGATCAGGAGGATTACAGGGGCATTGCAGCGCATGGAGCGCAATCAAGGCAACAGCATGCAGCTTGTACATACAGAGTTGCAACAAATAAATACACACATGGGCGACCTTGCACTCTCCATGCGTCAACTGGTGGCTGGACTGCTAACGCAGACAGAGAGTGCACGGCGTCGGGACAGGCAGCTACTGAACCACCTGGACAGAATGTCAGCATCCATTGTAAGGCTGGCCGTGAACACTACTGGTCTATCTAGGCGCACGGTCAGCCTCCAAGTGGACATGGGCCACTTTGCCAGTGACATGGCACGTGGACTGGGCCGTCTCAGCCACGCTGTTGACTTAATGGAGGCACGGCAGGTGGCCAGGGGCGCAGGCGACACGCCGCAAGATAGCGAGGAGGGCTCCACCGTCAGCAGTGTCTCTGCCGGTGACACCAGGGTGCTGCGCAGTGGAAGCGCAAGGCAGGGCACTGCTGACCCCCCAAGTACCAGCCATGCTGGCCGAGGCCGGCGTAGGGTTTGAGCTCCACACAGTCCTGTGGTTGGGGCACATGAAGTCAATGTGTCCCATGCCAGGTGGATCTTACAGTCCCTGACCTGTTCAAAATTGTATATAGTTTGTTTGTTTGCACTAATTAAATCACTTGTTCTTTCCACTTAACACATGGACTCTTTGTGTGTGACTTTAGTGAGTATGGTAACAGTTAGCACGTACCTTCCAAAGCATTGGTTTGCAATGTGTTTCCGTCTCAGTCTGCCTTGATTTGCTATGCTTCTATCCCCATGATGGCGATGTGGTAGCTCTTGCTCTTCATCCTCAGAATCAGGGTCTTCAGGGGTGTGAGGTAGCCCAGGTCTGGTGGCACTGTTGTGCAGTATAGCGCATGCGACAATGATCTTGAAAGCTGTTATTGGGGTATACTGGAGGGCACCTCCACTTCTGTGGAGGCATCTGAATCTTGCTTTCAGCAGTCCAAAGGTCTGTTCAATGATATTCCTGGTCCTCTTATGTGCACTGTTGTATCGCCTCTCTGTCTCATTGCTGGGTGTTAAGTACGGGGTAAGTATCCATGGTCGGAGTGCATATGCACTGTCAACTGTTTGGCACAAAATGTACAATGTTAGCTGGGCATTGATGGGTTCCACATTGACCTGTGTGTATGTCTGCAAGGTGTTTTCAGCTATACCTAATAGATATCCGTCTCCAAACTCCCCACGTTCTAGGCGTTGGTGTATCCCACTGTGCCTAAAAATGTAGGAGTCATGAGTACTCCCTGGAAATTTGGCAACCATGTCAGTGATGACATAATGGGCGTCACATACCACCTGGATGTTGAGTGAGTGGGTACACTTCCGATTGCGGAACAGATATTCCAGGTTTGCAGGAGGGCATATTTGTATATGTGTCCCATCCACACACCCTATGACATGGGGGAAGTTGGCAATCCTGTAAAATTACAACTTGGTGCTGTTGATTTCTGCCTCATTCCTGGGTAGGTATATGTATCTGGACATGTGTGTGAGTAAGGCATCTAGGAATGCCCTAAAGAACCGTGAGAGTGAACTTTGGGATACCCCACCTGCTACAGCAATGGCCCCCTGATAGCTACCCGAGGCCAAGAGGTGCAGTGAGCATAGCACTTGCACATGCGTAGGGATGGCGCAGCCGCGCACAGTCTGTCGTGGTAGCTGTGGTTTGAGTAATTCTATTAAATCTAGTATAGCTGCACTGCTGAGTCTATATTTGTCATAAATCTCCTCCTCAGTTTGTTGGAAAAGTGTCTGCCTGGTTCTGTATATCTTCTCCTGTCTCTGGCTCCTCCTCCTCCTCTGCTGTGCGGCGTGGGCTCTCCTCCTCATTCCTATCACATATATGTCCGCCATCTTGGGTAACCCAGGTGCCTTCTGGGTCTCCTTTTATACTTTGGTAATGGTTACCACCTGCTCTGAGTTAGTGGTAAATTGGAAGTGCAAAATGGGCTTTTTGCGACTAGTCGCAATTTGCGAGTTGCTATTGCATATGGTTTGCGACTCGCAAATTGCGACTTCCTATTTGCAGGTCGCAAATTTTGCGAGTCGGTAATGGTTCGCGTCGCATTTTGAGAGTCGGAAATGGGATTTTTGCATCCCATTTCCGATTTTGCGGGGTCGCAAATTGCGATTCGGACATTTGCGACTCGCAAAAGTTTCCTACATCTGGCCCCAAGTGTCAACAACTTCTTCCTGAGGTTCTTACACTGTGGACTATTATCATCCATCCAAACCTTCAACACATAAAAAAGGATGACATGCTAATAAATTGTTATTTCAACCTCACCTTGTATTCCACTGCATGACAAAGGCCTATTAGAGGGAAGGCGTGTTCCTGCAGAAAGAAGTGTATTCGCTATGGTGAGGTTATTGGGTGCTCGTAGGAAGCCACAATAGATGTTACATAAAAGGCGTGTTGTATATTCTTTGCTTTAATTATAACTGAGTGATAATGAGTGGTCTTGTGTGTCAAAAATTAATACTGCAGATGTACCATTACAGAAATATAGGACAGACCCCAGGTTTAGGTTTGTTTGTAATCACTGCCTAAATTGAGCAAGTGTGGCCCACCAACACTCATTTTGGGGGCCGGAACTTACCTTTCCTCATCAGACTTTGATACAGAGGAAGACAGACAAAAATAGAAAAAGAGGAAATAGAGAAAGAGTGAAAATCAATGAAAAAAGGAAGAAGCAGGGATCAAAAAGAACCAGCAAGAGTGAAATAAAGAGGCAGAGAGTACATGATAGTGAATAAAAGAAGCATAAATAGGAATCAAGTCTATGCAGCTTCGATATCGGTATTCGGCAAGACCGACATTTGTCAGCGTCAGTTCTCAGCTTCTAAGAAAAACTTTGGGCATCAGCACTTATTATTTTACAAATGAAGCACTGTGTTTAACCATTCTTTCATTTTAAAATTCAAGATTTTAAACACTTTCAAACGGAGGGGGTAATTCAACTTAGAGATATAAGATGAGCGCTCTGCTGAGATACAGTCAAAATAATCAGTTTAAGTCCATTTACACAGTGTAATTTAATTCTAGCAGCATTTCAGAAGATCACCAGCACTGCAAAATATTCTATTCATTTTGCATTCCCTGCTGACGAAACTGAAAGAGTTACTTTCGCCTGAATCCACTCTGCACATTGCTGTGATACAAGCTTTCAAGTCAAGAAGGGGACACATCTAATGGTAGTAAATAAATAAGACTATAACTATTTCATTGCAAAATATATTCAAGTGCTTTCATTGTTCCACATTTTCACTTAATAAGCAGAATATTAGTATTTCAGGGTTTACTTATTTTCTTTAGTCAGTACTGATGCTTTAGAAATGTATTTCACCGAGGCACAAGTTTCTTTAATAGGGAACCACAAAATTGGATGAGTTCGTCCTTGATGCTCGTTTTGACTTTCATCACTTGTATGTAGTCTGTGTAAATGGGGTGTAGTAGCAGGGAATTGCATTCATTCCACTTAGGGAACGCCAGAGGAGTCTGACATCTTCAATGACTTGATGGATAATTGCTTCTTATTGGCTTTGGCTGGTTTCTCAAGAGGCGTAATAAAAAGAATGAAATTGCAGTTATGTTTTCCAAAATTGGAGGAATAAAATTGCACAGAGATGAATTATGCTATGACAGGAATATTTTTACAAAAGTAGATTAATGTACTATTGCTTCCTCCCATGCACTGCTGATAAGATTTGTATTCCCTTGCCGCATTCCTCCCCTCTCTCCTCCACCTTCCATACTTGCCTACTATTAATGCGCCCATCTTGTTTAAATAACACAGTACTTAACCTCTGTGTCATGTGTGGAATGCAGATCTGCTGAAAGTACAACCAGGAGGATATTAAAGTCAGAGACTCGAAGAGCGGGAGGGAACTCGTTATGTAGTTTTCAGGTTATGTTTTAAAAGAAATAGAAAGTTAAGGTTACATTGGCGGGTGATGCCCAATTAAGGCAGACCTTATAATGACAAGACTTTATTAACATAATGATGTGCAAGCCTAGAAAAGAGCAGAAGGGGGATGACAATATTTTCCTACATATTGTATGTGGAGTATATTTTGTACTTCAAAATTGAATCAAGGCATAAACACAATTTAGAGCACTTTTGGGCTCAGGAGAAGGAAGAAGAAATGTACCCAAAGCAAATGTGATGGTGTAAACACTGTGGTAAAAATCTTTCCTAGCCCACCCTTTGTTTTCTTTCAGTTACACAATCTTCTTTATTCTTGATTTTAATTGCTAGATGAAATAATTAATAGGGGGCTGCAGCATATTGATGTTATGCACACTAGAATCCTTGTGGTTCTGAGAGGTCTCTGAACAGGAAGTTCGGAGGGTGTGGTTAGGGTGTGGTTAATGGAAAGTATGATGTAATGGCCAGTGTGTGAGTGTATGCTGAAGAATAAAGTATTGCTTGACCGCAGCTGCTGTGTGACATAGTTCATCTGCATGCTCCCAGGCTGGGTAAGACGCTACAACTGACGATGAGGATGGGATGTGTACTGATGATATCTAGCAAAAAACAGCATGCACATGTGAGGTTGGCTACCTGTGAAGAAGATCACAGCTCAAAGAAAGCTCACCAAACAGAACAACATATATCATTTGGACACTGTCCTAAAAAAAAGGTGAAGGTAAAGGATCATCCAATAGCTTTCATCATAAACAGTGGTGCATTGATTAACAACATGTGAGTAGAAACATTTAACTGCCTGTCCCCTGTATTTCACTTCACTCCATCAGTCATGAAGGTATAAATTTGGACTGCTTCTGAGCCATTGCAAAGTCAAAGGCCATTCCTAGCAACAATGCACACAAAAAGACATTGGTGCAAGCCACCATTCATGTTCCACAAGGGAGGTCGTTGAGTGCCTGCTTTCTCACTTTTGCCACTGCTGATGATATGGGATTAATATCCCTCAACTGCAATCTCTGTGCTCAGTCTGAGACAACAAGCCGATTTCCATCATTGTTTCATTGGCTTGGAAAACTCACAAAAATTAAGACATTCTCCCTGTTGTTCAGCGACACTGCAGAGGTGCTTTTCATCTACAAGAAGTTTTAAAGAAATAATTGGAGGCCCTCTTAAAACATCACATCATTGACCGCTCAACAGGCCCCATGCCATGGGTTTTGCCCATGGTAGTAATACTGAAAAAGGACAATAGTGGAGCAGTACACATTTGCATTGATATGCACCAAGCAAACAAAGCCACTGAGAGGGAGAGACACCCTGTCCTGCACACAGCGTACATGCTGACATAATCAAAAGGAGCCAGCGTGTTTTCTCACCTTGACTGAATAAAGGATACCATCAACTCGAGTAAGGAGGAGAACTGCAGGGATATTACAACCTTTTCAACTCATTTTGGTTTGTTCAGATATAATAGATGGAGTTTTGGAGTATCTTCAGATGCTGAGATATTTCAGAATGTTATTCACTGAGTGAGCCAACCTGTCACACATGCCTTCAATTACCGTGATTACATACTGGTTTTTGGGAGAACACAAAAAGAACACAACAAAGCACTCACCTAAGTGTGCCAGCTACTCGCTGATGCAGGTCTCACTCTGAATGCAGCAAAGTGTGAATTTCACAAAACAAAACTCACAAATTTTGGGCACACATTCTCTGATGTGTAAATGACTCCAGATCCAAAGAAGACGCAAGCACTGTCATCCACTTGTCTTCACACCCACAAATGTTATCATGCTGAGATCCCTTCCAGGCATGGGCAGTTATTGCTCAAGATGCATTCACAATTTTGCTGCAGTGAGTGCCCCATCGAGAGACATGACAAAGGTAAATGCACTATCCCAGTGGTCTCCGTTATGTTACTAGAGTTTTAAAGACATTAAACATTGGATTGAGAATGCAATGGATATGACCTACTCTGACCCCAACTTACATACAGAAATAACGGTTGATATGAGCTCGGTAGGCCTAGTGGCAATTCTTGCTCAATTAAGTGGCCATCCAAATGCTCAGAGACAGATTGAGGCCTTTGCCAGTTGAAACCTGTCTGATGCAGAACGTGCTTACTCTCAGCCAGAGATAGGGAGTCTGGCTGTGGTGTGGGCCTGGGAACATTTTCATGTGTACCTGTATGGAAATCAATTCACCGCAATCATGGATCACCAGGCATTGCTTACAATTTTTGTAAACTTAAAAGCTAAGATACCCCCTCGCATTGAAATGTGAGGGTTAAGACTACAAGAATATGACTATAAGATTGTGCACAAACAGGGGAATGATCAAAACCCAGCAGAATACTTTTCATGAGTGCCGCTGCATCATCACAGTTTCCCATTCAATCAAACACGCCAGCGGCTCTGTCTGTGGAACAAATCATTGCTACCACCAATGCAGATAAAGACGTAAACATAATCAAAGAACTGATTACCACACAATCATGGAGAAGAGGTTCTTGGCCCGATGATGTTGAATTCCAAAAGTTCAAAAATGTACTGAATGAGTCAGCAGTCATCCACAAAAGCGCAATGTTACGAGGCTCGAGAATTGTCAAACCTGGAAGCCTAAGACAGAGTGTCATCAAGTTGGCCCATGAAGGACAATTCATATTAAGAGATTGAGGGCCTGATTCCAACTTTGGAGGAGGTGTTAATCCGTACCAAAAGTGACGGTAAAGTGACGGATATACCACCAGCCGTATTACGAGTTCCATAGGATATAATGGACTCGTAATACGGCTGGTGGTATATCCGTCACTTTACTGTCACTTTTGGGATGGATTAACACCTCCTCCAAAGTTGGAATCAGGCCCTGAGTCTGGTTCCCTTGGCTAGATGAGCAAGTCAAGAAGGAGAAGAAGGCTTGCTTGTAACATTTGCAATTTTTAGAACCCAGAGTAGTGCAGCACCCAGTGACAATGTCACATCTTCCTGGCCATGCCTCAGAAAGAGCTGCAGATAACTTTTTGGGGCCTTTAGGGAATGGGCACCATCTCACACCATCTCATGGTTGTCATACACGAATATTCACATTTTTCTCTGTGGGAATACCAATCTTTGACAACCTATGACAAGGTCATGGAATAGCTTGATGACATCTTTGTAACATGGGATATCCCTGAAATCCTCAAATATGATAATGGCCTGCCCTTTAACAGCAAAGAGTTTAAAGAATTTCTCATCTTACTCAGGGGCATATTTATACTCCGTTTGCGCCGAATATGCGTCGTTTTTTTCGACGCAAATTCGACGCAAAACTAACTCCATATTTATACTTTGGCGTTAGACGCGTCTAGCGCCAAAGTTCATGGAGTTAGCGTCATTTTTTTGCGTGAACACCTTCCTTGCGTTAATGATATGCAAGGTAGGCGTTCCCGTCTTAAAAAATGACTGCGATGCATATGCGTCGGATTTATACTCCCGGGCAAAAATGACGCCCGGGAGTGGGCGGGACTAAAAACCCTGCATTTGCGCCTCTTTTTAACGCCTGGGTCAGGGCAGGCGTTAAGGGACCTGTGGGCTCAGAATGAGCCCAGAGGTGCCCTCCCCTGCCCCCAGGGACACCCCCTGCCACCCTTGCCCACCCCAGGAGGACACCCAAGGAAGGAGGGACCCATCCCAGGGAAGAAAAGGTAAGTTGTGGTAAGTATTTTTTTTATTTTTTTTGTGGCATAGGGGGGCCTGATTTGTGCCCCCCTACATGCCACTATGCCCAATGACCATGCCCAGGGGACATAAGTCACCTGGGCATGGCCATTGGGCAAGGGGGCATGACTCCTGTCATGTTAATGGCGTCTGGGCGCCCAAAAAAAATGGCGCAAATCGGGTTGAGACAATTTTTTTGCCTCAGCCTGACTTGCCCCATTTTGGGACACCCAAACGCCATTTTTCCCCTACGCCGGCGCTGCCTGGTGTACGTCGTTATTTTTCACGCACACCTGGCAGCGCCGGTCGGCTAACGCCGGCTAACGCCATTCAATAAATACGGCGCCTGCATGGCGCTTCAGAATGGCGTTAGCCGGCGCTAATTTTTTTGGCGCAAAACTGCGTTAGCGCAGTTTTGCGTCAAAAAGTATAAATATGGCCCTCAATGTCAAACACCAGAAGAGTACACCCCTCTGGCCAAAAACCAATTGTCTAGTTGAACAATTCATGGGCACCCTCAAGAGGGTCATTCAGCGAGCATCCATGGAGGCAATCGATCCGAATCAAGCCATCTGTCAGGCCCTCTCGGCCTATCGATCACACTTCTCACTCCACAACTGGTAAGAGTCCAACCACCTTCCTATTTGGGAAAGCCAAAGGCAGCTCAGCTTATGTGTCTGCACTGGGGAAACGGACATCTTCCCACTGAGTCAGTTGGCTGCCTGCCCATAAATAAGTGTCTACAACTGTTGTTGTGGGAGGTGAGATGCAAAATGGGATGAAGTACACAAGCAAACACAACAACATTGCTACACAGAAAATTTGCGTCTAAAACTTTGCCGCAGATATTTTGGCATTTGAGATAACTTTTGTGGCCTGGTGCTGAATCCAGCAAATATTCTGTTAAGTATTGATTTAGCACTCCTGAGTGATGCTGCGCATGTTGCAGATATGGCCTTCACTGTCTATATTGACCCTAAAACATTCATCATGTAACCAATGGCCTTGCAGACCTAGCGGGCAGAGGTAATCAGTACTCAACACCCCAACAGTTTTATAGAAGTTAGTCACCCTCGAGCCCTCAAGGTGATACCTGGAGACTGCAACACACTAGGTACATCTAACATCATACTGATATTGTAACAATGAATGAGAGGCAACCAATAAGTGGAAATGCCTGGAGCAGACTCGACATGGCTTTATGTGGGATAATGATGTGCCTGCCTCCTTGCTCCTTGGCTGGTAGTCAATGACAGAAGAACTTGGATCTGTGAGACCCTGAACAGATAAGCAAACACATGTCTACATGTCTACACATGAAAGAAGAGAGCAAGTGAGAGAGAGAGCACGAGAGACACGCACTTGCTTGCCAGCCTCCCCTGAACACCACTAGCCTCTCCTGATCTAGATAGGGGGAAACATGGAAGGGGAAGGGTACCTATCAGATCCTCCACTCTGCCCCTCCATCTCCCACACACCTGCTCTTCGACATGCCCCTGATGATACCAGTTCACAGGATTGTCTAAGTTTGTGCCAGGAGCTACTGCTTAGACACAGCACAGCAGAATGAGCCCCTCAGAGTGAGGGAGGGGGACAAAGACACAGAAAAGTACAAGTAACATGAAATTTATTTTAGGTCTGCCCCTATTTGTAAATGCAAGGATGAAAAAGTGAATTGAATTGAAATTAAAAACTAGGACTAGATTTGTGACGCATTAGTGATTGCTTAATCGTGTTTAAATTAAATTGTCAGTGTCCAGACAGAATTTAGTATGTTCCAACCAGTGGCATAGCCTGAGTGCCATGGGCCCTAATGCAACCAAGGAAAATGTCCTCTAGGTTTGGTATCAAAATAACGATTTATTGAGGGTTTAATGGGCTGATCACCAGCTGGACCTGTGTTTTACGGCATCTCCTGCACTAATGACAGCTACTCCCTGCTTACGGGGCTCAAAGTTCCCCATTCAACATTTCTTTTTTCACTCCTTCTTCCTATCGCTGTCTCTGTCTCATCTCTTCCTCCCTTTCACATGTTTCTCCCTACCCCCTTCCTCTATCTCTTTCTTCACCCTCTTCTATGTCTTGCTTAACTCCTTCCCCATTCTCTCCTGACATTCTTATTCCCGGACCCTTTCTGTTCCACTTCCCCTGAACCTTTGTTCGTACTTACCTTGATTCTCTTTCTCTCTGATCCTTAACTCATTCTTTGATTCTGTTAGAATTTCCTCTCCGTCTTTCCTTCCGATCTCCCACTCTCAGATTTTCGTTCATCCTTAGCTCTCCTACATTTCTCCCTCATGTTTTAAGCCCTATGTACTCCCCTCCCACCACACCGATCCTCCACAAACAGTAAACAAAGTCAAGCTCCAGGCAGGCTCAGTTTTTAATAAGTTCTGAAAGGACAGCTTCTAACATCACTGAAACTGGTGCATGGCAGACCTGGCACCCTCAAACCTCTGGACCCTGTTGCCACTGCATCGGCTGCACCCCTAATAGATACCCCTCTGGATGCAACAACTGAAAAAAGGATTTACAGTTTTCACATATTGTGACAAAGTGAATAAATCATAGTGTACACTTTTGTAATGGCAAATAGCAGTTTGGTATCCATATGTTGCAAAATAGGCCTGTAAAAAGAAAACACATTTCCATGACAACAGATTTGTTGGTATGTAGGTGCAAAATAAATGTTAATAGACGTATAATTTTCAAAAGAATGGCAAACCTATGCCATACATTTATTGTGTTAGTATGCACAAGGCTTTCAAAAAGGTACATCATAGGAACATTGTCATTGTCAGTGTTCATTTGTTTCAGATTTATATAGCGCACGCTATCCGAAGGCATGAGAGCGCTGTCTTAATTTAGCACCAGATACATTACACGTTAACCACATAGGGGTAACAGTTGTTCTTTAATTGCACATTATTGCTACTTGCTACTGGTGATCTCTTATCTATTCACTGCACTTCTCTGTAGATTCGCTACTGATTTCACCTTTCCTTTCGTAAATTCATGGGACTGGCACCTATCCATTTTATCCCCCCAAATAGTCTTGATATCAGAATATATCACTAAATAACCCATGAGCACAGAAGCACAGTGTTCCATTCGGGCCAATGAAATCCCACACTAAAATAGATGGGTCTTCACGGCCCTCTTTAATGGAGCAGGTGTTCACAATCTCTCAGTTGGTCTGGACGTGACTTTCAGAGATTGGCTTTCTGGTTAAAACAGCTAGACCATGAGCTTTGGTCATCTCTTCTTAGACAATATTCAACAATACATTGCTGTAGAGCTCAGTGTTCTTCCTAGGTCATGGTAAATTAGCAAAGATGTTTACAAATTCTTTGAAGCTGTACCCTAAAGGGATTTATGCACCATTGTAAGTGTAATTCTGTCCCTACAGAGGTACCTAGTACTTATTTCTAAATATAGGAATCATGTGTGTCTTTCGAACAGTGCTAACTATTGCCATGGTGTTCCAGTTTTGTAGCGCCCTTCTGTTTTCTAATATTGTATTTTGAGGTATCCTTATCCAGAATATCTAAAATAAATGAATGTTGTCCAACATATTGTATTTTGAGGTATCCTTATCCAGAATATCTAAAATAAATTAATGTTGTCCAACATGACTGATTCTGCTCTTCTATTATGATGAGAATCCCAATTGCCACTCTCCTGAACCATTGTTTCATTTAAGTAAATTGTAATGGACTGCTGGCTACCTTTTCTAAAACCTTTTACCAAAAGAGTATGTTTGATATCGGCCTAGGAATTGTTTGTGCCTCAAATAGAGCGATGTTTAGTCTTTATTTTCACAACTCTGTTGCCAGTGTGAAGTAAATGGGGGCAAGGTACAATTCGAACAACTGAGGAAATTGCAGGATGAACTCAATATAACAACAGATACCTCCATACCCGTTCTTTGTATGTTACCTATGGAATCAAATTACTTAGTTGTTACCTCTTCTGGGTGGAGGATAAGAGGGAGGGCCCACATGCCCACAAATTCTGGCCACGCATGAAGACACTTCTTTCTACTTTATGGGGCCTATTCACAAAAGGATGTTATGGATATGGAAAGTAGTGCAACAAGAGCAATCTTTTGTGTACTCTTAAATGCCTTTGCAAATTGTCCCAAAAACGCCCAACACCCTATTAGTAAAAGTGTAAAGAGGGCACATTTGTTTCTATTTGAATGAATTGTAGATTAATATCTCCATCTTATTCCCATTTAGATGCTTTGGAGACAACTCACGAAGGCATGCAAGAGTATATAAAAGAGTACCATGGCGTACTACGTTACATACTCCAAAATACCATTGTGTTAGGCCTTTTGTGTAAACCTTGAAGAACCTGCAAAACACTCTCACCCCTCTGAGATAATAAGGAGTCCCAGAGATGCATCCTCTGGTCGTGAGCAGCCACAGTAAGCACAGGAAAAAAAAACACGGCACATGACCTACTCAGCACTTACTCATATAAGTGCTGCCAGAACATACATTAACAATGGTCTACCAAACAGAGGTTCTGCTACTGAAAGACAGATAGCCCAAACTAGCTATAAAATGTAGTCGAGGATGCAGAAACATTTTGATCTTAGCTAGGGCAGCCTCATGACGGCACATCCTCCCTCAGTGACATCAGCATAGGGATGACAGGAGTATCCTGTCCGACACAATGGTGCACACAGAGAATTTCTTCGTTTCTTATACTCTGCTTACATTAAGTTTTGGTCGAGACCCTAGCAAGGCTTTGCTTGAGTTTACTTCTAGAGACATGAAAGAACGGGGATTTCGGACATCATTTTTGCTTTATTTTGGCACACTTTGGAGGCTTGATGGTAGCAATGTAGGGGTAAAACCATGCACGAGGCATGTCCTTGTAAATGTTTATGTTTCTGAATGGTGTAGCCACGATAAACATTGGCAGGTAGACGTTCTTAAATCCTGATGAGTGATTGTAGACTATGACAGTAGCACAACCTGTTTCGACATAGATTCATAGTTCCTGATCCACTGGCATAGTATTTGTATATATCTGTCTGTAACCTGCTGAACAATCAATAAAGAATGGTTAAGGCTGAAGCTTACAGAAACCAGACGCCTCAGTGATTCGGTCTGCATTGGTCATAGAGCTTCTCAACCGCACCACAGTTTAATGTTTGAATGCATATGAAGTGTTTATTATCTCACTAATCCACAAACCAGACTAAAAATGGTGAAATAAATTTACATTGAAATAGGCTGTATTTTCAATTATCCATTCAAACCTGACCCAGTGTGCTGCACTTTTTAAAAAATGTATCTTAAGTGAAATACAATATAGTGTAATAACAGTTTGTCCCTAACTAAGAGAGGGGACGATTTACGTAGAGAGATACTAGGGGCCGTATTTATACTCCGTTTGCGCCGAATTTGCGTCGTTTTTTTCGACGCAAATTAGACGCTAAACTAACGCCAACTAACGCCATATTTATACTATGGCGTTAGAGGCGTATAGCGCCAAAGTTCCCGGAATGTGCGTCATTTTTTAGCGTGAACCCCTTCCTTGCGTTAATGATATGCAAGGGAGGCGTTCCCGTCTAAAAAATGACTCCCAGGCCTTTACGTGGTATTTATACTCCCGGGCAAAAGAGACGCCCGGGAGTGGGCGTGGCTAAAAACGGCGCATTTGCGCCGCTTTTTAACGCCTGGGTCAGGCATGGCGTTAAGGGACAAGTGGGCTCAAAATGAGCCCAGAGTGCCCTCCCCTGCCCCCAGGGACCCCCCTGCCACCCTTGCCCACCCCAGGAGGACACCCAAGGCTGGAGGGACCCACCCCAGGGACATTCAGGTAAGTTCAGGTAAGTATTTTTTTTTTTTTTTTTAATAATTTTTTTTGGCATAGGGGGGCCTGATTTGTGCCCCCCTACATGCCACTATGCCCAATGACCATGCCCAGGGGACAGAAGTCCCCTGGGCATGGCCATTGGGCAAGGGGGCATGACTCCTATCTTTACAATGATAGGAGTCATGTTGATGGGGGATGGGCGTCGTTAAAAAATGGCGCAAGTCGGGTTAAGACGATTTTTTTGCCTCAACCTGACTTGCCCCATTTTAAGACGCCCTAACGTCATTTTTGCCCAACGCCGGCGCTGCCTGGTCTACGTGTTTTTTTTCCACGCACACCAGGCAGCGCCGGTCTGCTT
Source organism: Pleurodeles waltl (assembly GCF_031143425.1). Taxonomy (NCBI): domain Eukaryota; kingdom Metazoa; phylum Chordata; class Amphibia; order Caudata; family Salamandridae; genus Pleurodeles; species Pleurodeles waltl. Next base: position 694,551,790 of record NC_090436.1, on the reverse strand, counting down.
GCGCCGGCTAACGCCATTCCATAAATACGGCGCCCGCATGGCGCTTCAGAATGGCGTTAGATGGCGCAACATTTTTTGACGCTAAACTGCGTTAGCGCAGTTTAGCGTCAAAAAGTATAAATATGGGCCTAGGTGAGCAGATCATAGAATTCTGAACGGTATCCCTAAACCTAAATATGGCTATTACAAGTCAATTAAATGGAAAATTAATGTGCAGAATATTTTTTTCTATGTGGTATTCTGAATGGAATTACCAATTCTGTGGGGATTAACGCTAACCACCGACGAACAGGTGATTATTGTGAATGGGGTGGAAGTGTGTGGTTCGGAGTGGCAGAGGGAAAGGGAGGCAGGGCTCCCTGCTTGGATTGTAAATGAATTGCACCAAGGCAGGGACCAAGGCTGGGATGCACTTGCAGCCCATACCAAAACAATTTTATTGGCTGGATGTTCCAGATGGTAAAATCGGGTGCAGTGATCCTGAACCCAGGAAAAGCAGTGTGTGGTGATCTACCACTGCTGTCTTTCTTTGTCATTCTTTGCTTAGAGTGTGATGCGCATGAGTTTTAAGTCCTCATGGAATTTATGTGTTCAAGCCAGGCTGACAGTTGTCTCCTGGTGCTGTTCTGGTGCTGCATGAAAAAACTCTTCTCTAACATTTGTGTTTGGTGGTGCACTGGGGTACTACAATTTGGTGACGAGCGGTTCTGTTTTTTTTTTTTTAAGCCCCGCATCTGCTGGATAATTTTTGATTATACTGGAAAATGACATTTACTCCCAGCAAAAGTGATCTGCCTATTATGGGACTTCCACAATATATGGACATCCAGCATGTACTCTAGGTGAGAGCACAACTTGGCATTGTTGGGGGAAAATCACCCTACATCGTTTGGCTTTGTATCATTATTGCCTTGCCATTTGGAACTTATGTAGCCACCATTTCCAGCCTAACAGCTAATTCCACGCACATAAGCTTCTCAGTGTTAGGTGTCCTATTAACCCTGCGTCAGTCAAGCCTCCACCTGTGTCACAATTCAGTCACGAGAAACCCATGCTTAAAGATCACCATCTTCTTGTCCATCTTCACTGATTTCCTTGTAGAGCTGGGATTGCGTTGCAAAGTGTGATTACGTGACACGCCCTTTGTTTCCTGAATCCTTCGCTAATGGCTAAAACCAGTTGTTTGTTATGATCTGTCAATCAGTGTATCCATTTGCAGTTCTCTGCTGCCAGTCAAACGCACATTGTGTATCCAAACCCCGGCGGAATCTTAACTGTCAATGACACGTACACCCAGCGGGTTATCTACAGAATACCGCCTCTCATTGGCACGCACAATTTGTGTCTACGCGAACCATCAGCGTACTCTCTGACAGTTTCTTGCTAATCACACTTTTTGGGATTGTGACCAGAATTTTTTGGCATGGGTCACTCAGGGTGTCCATCTGCAGCGTTCTACCTTCAGTGATGCACACACTGTCCATTCAAATTACATTGACGTATTTTTTGACAAACCAGCGTTTGCTGGTGAAAACTCTACCTATCAGTGACAGGCACACGCAGTGTGTCCATTGACTGGGTCTTGCCCATCAGTGACACATACACTTGTTTTCTTCAAGTACTATCAGCGTGTTGTTTGGCAGTTTTCTGCAAGTCAGTGACACACACACACACTTCTTGGGGTGGTTTCAGCTACAATTTTGTCAATTTGTACGTCAGTGACACACTCACTATAAAATTTTATTTTTTGAGTCACAGCATGTCACAGTGTGTTGCACTTATGTTGGAATAAGTACTGATTTGTGTTTGAGTAATGCATTCTGTTTCATCTAGTGAAGTGCACATCACATAGTTGGTACTTACTCTACAGACTTCTCCTCTAGATTTGATCTCTATGTTTGTTTGGGTAACAAGGGTGCAGTTAAACATTATAAAGAAGGGGTAAGTTTGATAGTATTGTGTTGTAAAACAATCAAATTGAAACATGCAGTCAGTGAATCCACCTCTTACTTTTTTGCAGTCTCCAGGTGAACCGCCTATCAAGTGGAAAACCTGGTACACGGCTTTCACAAAAGTACTCCGGAGATATCGAAGGTAATCAATACTGCACTGAGAGGAAAACGTTTCTTCTTGAGCATAATTTGGGTTTTCAGGGAAAGCCATTTATGAACATCTTCCTCCATTAGACAATGTGTCAGAAGATGATAAAGAACGGGATGCATTGCGAGAGGCAGTTCAGAAACTGGAGAAGCAATTCGATGTATAGCCAATTCTGTCTGTTAACAGGCAGAGGTTTTTTACTAGTGAGCAGCACCAGGAGGAGTTGATAGACTCATACGTTGAAGCTTTACATACTCTAGTAGCTGATTGTGAATTTGAGGAGTTCACATACCAATTAATCAGGGATCAGATTGTGGTCAGCAGTCGTGACTAAAAGGTACAGGAGAAACTTCTCACATATACAGATCCATCTTTACAGGAGACAATTAACACTGTGAAAAGCATTGAAATATCCCACAAAGAATCCAGAGAATTGATTAACAAAGATAGTATTGGGATGCTAGCAGACAGCAGTTCCATGAGGGAGAGCAACATAAAAAAAAAAAAATTTTAAAGAGAGAATGAAATAACAGGAGGAGATAAGAATCATTTTTTTGTAAGCAAAAAAATGTCTGTTTCAGGTGTGCTTTTCTTCAACATGATCCTAAGGGACATTCTTGTCCTGCAAAAAAATGCCAAATGCAAAATTTGTGGGAAAGTAGGGCATTTTGCCAAAGTGTGCCAGTTAAAAAAAAACAGGGTGAATGCTGTAGTTGATTGTGATTCTGGGGATAATACATTTGATCTAGTGGATAAGACAAAAGATTTAGTATACACAATGAAGATATATATGAATGAGGCACCCATACACGGTGTTGAGGATACTAGTTGATGCTGGAGCAGAGCTGACCATTATCACAGAAGAGTTGTTCAAGAATAAGTGGAACAAGAAAGAACTTTTGCCTCCAGCGAGCAGCCCTGTTATGTACGATGGACAAAAATTTATTTAGTTGGATATTTTGAAACCACGCTTCATTTTTAGGAGAAAGTCATTCATGGAAAGGTATACATTGCAAAGAAAGGACTAAACATTCTATGGTGGTATCTCCAAGAGCTGATTGGTTTGACATAAAGACGGGGTAAAGATGCAAAAGTATAATTAGTGAGGCAGAGCCACATGGATGCCAACAATGTTTGGATTAAAAAGTTTCCTAAGGTTTTTGAGGAGAGATTACGGAAGATTAGTGGGTTCATACACAAGATCAAGGTTCAAGATAACACCATACCAGGATAACGGCATACCTATAAAACACAAGTTGAGAATGGTGCCTTTTAGCTTTAGAGAAGATTTGGAAAGATCCTTGAAAAAATGTGCATGCACATGGTTATTGAGCCAATAGAATCTTCGCTTTGGTTGTTTCCATTGGTTACTGCAGGAAGAAACAATTTGAGAGTTTTTGCTGACCTGCTCAGTCTGAATAAAGTCAACGCGGGAAATTGCATTCTCTACAGCAAATCAATAATATTGCATCTAGTTTTGCTGGTGTTTCTTTGTTTAGCTAAATTGATTTGGCATCTGCCTATCACCAGGTGGAACTGGTTCAATCCTGCAGGCATCTTACAGCTTTCATATATCCCGTAGGCACTTTTCATTTCAAGAGAATGCCTTTAGGTTTGGTGTCTACCACCTCAGTTTTCCAACGTATCAAAGAGTTTCTGCTCAAGGGTAGTGGTTTTCTAAGACAATATACATGTAGCTGCCAGGGACATGCAGGAACACAACAAAATAATGCATGTTGTATTGGAACAGCTGGAACGGGTGGGGGTTGTTGAAAATGAAAAGAAATGTGAGTTTGCCAAGTCCAAGATTGAATATTTGGGCCATGTAGTTTCTCATCAAGAGATAGAACCATGGCCAGGTTTAGTTGAAGCCATTGTTTATGCTCTTGCACCCAGCAGTAAGGAACAAGTGTCCTTATTTCTAGGAGTCTGCATATTTTATGCCAAGTTCTTAAAAAATGTTGCCAGTTAGACTGAGAGTCTGAGACGTTTGCTCAAGAAAAAAACAGTTTAAAAGTGGGATGAGAGATTTTACCCAGTTGAAAGATAAGATGAGTTCAGAAATAATTTTGTTACTGTAGGATCCTTCCAGTGAATGCATTATCACTGTTGACACAAGTAACGCAACTTTTGCTCAACTAGTCAGTCAAGTTGAAAGAACAAAAGGTTTTGCCTCCAGGGCTCTGCGAGAAAATGAAAAAAAGAATTCTATAATTAAAAAGTAATTTCTTAACTGTTGTTGGGCTGTTGGGCATTTTAAGTGTTTTGATTGGGGAGGTCGTTTATGATATTGACAGACCTTAAACATCTGGTTGGTATTTTGTGTGGAAATGTCATCAGAGTTTTAATGCCTAGAATTGCCAGATTGAGTGCAAAACGTCTACAGTGCAACTTTGACATTTACTATATCCCAGGCAGGAAAAATATTAGAGCTGACTTTTTGTCAAGTTACTTTCTGTTTTGTGGAGAGGGGAGTCTGAGGATGAAGAATGTCTCATTGCAGCAGTTGATGGGTGTTTTGGGAGCAATTTTGATAGGGAGGAATGGATAGATTGTATGGAAAAGATGAAGTTCCGAAAATGGTTCATGAATTCTTTGTTGGAGGTTGGCCAAAAGAGCGTTTATTACTTTCAAGTGTGGAACCATATTTTAAGATTTCAGATGAGCTAACATTAGAGGACGAGTTATATCGCCATTTTGTTTAGAGGAAGAATCATTCAGGCTGTGTATGCGGGTCATTGGTGGCCCAGTGAGGACCATGAGATTGTATATACTGTCTGAGGATGTGTCATTTGCTCAATGAGTGATAATGTTTTGTAAACTGCTACCCCAACCCTTCACCCTGTTGAGCTCACAGAAAGACCCTGGTCCAAGCTTGTAGTGGATTTCATTGGACCATTCAGTAGTTTGCCAACTAGGTTCAGATACGCTGTAGTTTTAGTTGATTATTATAGTAAGTGGTAGGAGGTAGAATTTGTCCAGGAACCAAACACCAGAGCTGTGATATCATTCTTCAGTAAACTTTTTGTAAGAGAAGGGCTTCTGAAGGAGTTAGTCTCCAATAATGCAGTTCAATTTATTTCAAAAGAGATTAGAGATTTGGAATCAAACACAAAAGGGTTGCACTGTATCATCCACTGGCAAACGGTTTGGTGGAAAAAAATGACAGAACGCTAGTAGAATGTATTCAATGGTCTGTAAAGAACAGTTTTGAAGTGCATTCAGCCATGGATGGTATGTTGTTCACCCATTGTACTAGTCTCAATGCGGTTACAGGCAAGACGCTTTTTGAGATTATGAAAGGTAGGATACCTGCTAGTGAGATGTTTCCAGCATGGTTTTCTCTTGAAAGTGATATAGAGAAATGTGTCTGCCCGAAAGTGGAAGTGTCATAAGGACTCTCACACTGTAATGAGACTGCTGGATTTGGGGCAGCAGTCCTTCTGTGTTGTAGGCGACTGAGTCAATTCCACACCAGTTGGCAGCTGTAGTGTAGTGAATCCTAGTTTGGTATTTAAAAGGGATTGTATCTCGGCTGATGATCTCGCAATCTGGAGAGCATACATCTCTTTTGCGGATGTCAAGGCGACCTGTTTCTGAAACAATAGCGCTTTTAGTCTGCTCAACTTGTCATAGTTCATATTAATAGTATCTATGTGGTGCCACATTTCAGATACTTGTATCTCTTGTGTGGGGGAAACAAAACATGTCCACAACAAGTAACGACCTTCGTGACTGAAATTGCTTAGGCAATTCCAGGTCGCAAGCCGCAACAGCTTTCATCGTTCAGTAGAACATAACTTCCATTGGAAAGTACATGAAACAATGGACGAATCAATGGGACGGGAGTACCCTTCAGAAAACAGGCCAAATTCGCGACCCCCGCATTGCAAAGACCGTGAAGGGACACCTGTTTGCATATCATAGAATGACTAACAGCAGTCTCACATTCACTTCCGCTAAGAAAGACCTCCTGTTTACCGTTCAGACATTTGTAGTCAAAGGGCAACTCTTCCTTAATAAAGCTATCTCCTAGCGGCTCATATCTTCCCACCGCAAGATGTTTCAGGCAGCTTGAGAAACGAAAGGTTGAAATCGGTAAATTAATAATGCCGTGCAAGAGCCAGATAGTTGAAGGACTCTCTGCTACCGTGAAGGGCAACTTATCTAATTTCTCTACTTGAAGCAGGGTGAAACGAGCCTCCCTTTTAGCCATTGTCTCTTATTCCCTGGAAAAATTAAAAGCAGTGAATAGTTCACTACCATTAATGTACCTCCATGGAATGTGGCCACTTTTCAGTGTCTGTAATGTCCAACCCAGCTGCATGATGGAACGTAGCTGCGTCTGCCTATGGTCTGTCTTGCTGTTGCACCGACATCTCCTGTGGGCCACGAACTGCTGATGTCCCCGAAGAGGGTTCATTCACGGTCATGCCCCTTGAGACTGAGGTTGCTCCGCGAGGCCACCTATGAGCCTTCCGTTATAAGATCTAACATGGATGAGGACACTGCAGCAGTTATCGATGCACCGATGAATATGGCTCACTTCTGCTCTGTGGATCTGTTTGTCCGCCCAGAACTAGACTTTACTTCGGACGATGTTGTCTCGTTTTTGAGGTCCTTAACTGGTGACTTCTATGACATTCTTCAAGATCCTGCGTATAACACATAATTTGATGAATTTGCTTACCATTCCCGATTACAAATTATGCAATTATGGTAGACGTTTGCTGTACTTGTCATGGTTGATATTAACTTCTCTGTATGTGTTTTTAGAAGAATTTGTTTTAATGTGTTTTCACCAACGATGAATTTTTTTGTTAGCTTTTTATTAGCTGAATTTTTGCCTTTGGCTTTTTTAGTTCAGAAGCAGCTTTTTTAGCGTTTTGGGCTCCTGTACCTTCATCATACCTGTTACGGCAATGGGGAGGGTGTAGTGAATCCTAGTTTGTTTTAATGGGATAACAGGAGTTAGCTTAGCCGTAGGCTTGTAAACTCGTGCCCCCGTCACCTAGTGACTTTTAACCTACTTAGCTTGCTCTGTCTTAGCTCATTTAATTATTTATTTCCTCTAAGATGGCTGCCTTGTTTATAGTTAGGCCACTTGTTACGAGTTTTATTATCAGTGTCACTGTGCCAAGGCGTCAAGATCAAGCACAAAAGACAAACAAACAGTATGTGTTCACACTTAGGGATTTTCCCTCTCTATACTTTCGAGGGATTGTTGATATTAATTGCCGTCCCAAGCATGCCTGTTATCTATTGTTTTTTAATACACCTACGTCAGGGGACCTTGTAGATCTGTATAAATACATCACACTTCAGACAGATAATCAGAGGGATTCCGACCAGAGGGCATCGCCACCATCGCTGATACTGATGCTGCAGTCGTCTTGACACTGACTCAGTCTTCGTGTCCCTACGGAGTCTGAGATAGAGACCTCATTCCAAGGTAACGAGGGTTGGGGGCTCCTCTCATGGACATGGCTTTGGCAGATTAGGTTTAGCGAACCCAGCTCTCCTTTAGGTAGGAGGTTAGGCCTTTTCTCATTAGGGTATTAGAGCATATTCCATTGTGTACGTATATATATATATTTCTTTCATATATTGCAAAAACGGTGGGGGTCTTTATAACCATGACTCTCTTCTTCACAACACTGTTGCTTGGTATATTCATTATCCTAATCATTGCAGTTCATGCAACTTATCGCAAATGGCAGTTATGTTAAATAAAAACTATTATAACTTCACTGCATCTGTGTTATTGCCTTTGTTTGTATGAGACATAATAAATCTGTGAGAAAAGGGTAATTTCCGTTTAACCACGACAACCCTGAGATATCTTACTTTGAGTCCATGCGTGAGCGACTGCTACAAATCACCTTTTACTATTGTGTTTCTGGTGAGGTACTGCTAGTGAGCCGGTAAGGTTTGGACAACAGTTACAACTAGTTGTAGGAAGAGACATAGGCGGTCATTCTGACCCTGGCGGTTGAAAACCGCCAGGGCAGAGTGCAGCGGAAGCACCGCCAACAAGCTGGCGGTGCTTCATGGGCAATTCTGACCGCGGCGGTAAAGCCGCGGTCAGAAAAGGGCAACCGGCGGTTTCCCGCCGGTTTACCCCTGCCCCAAAGAATCCTCCATGGCGGCGCTGCTCGCAGCACCGCCATGGGGATTCCGACCCCCTTCCCGCCATCCTGGTCCTGGCGGTAAAAACCGCCAGGAACAGGATGGCGGGAACGGGTGTCGTGGGGCCCCTGGGGGCCCCTGCACTGCCCATGCCATAGGCATGGGCAGTGCAGGGGCCCCCTAACAGGGCCCCATAATGATTTTCAGTGTCTGCCTAGCAGACACTGAAAATCGCGACGGGTGCCACTGCACCCGTCGCACACCAGCAACTCCGCCGGCTCCTTTCGGAGCCGGCTTCATCGTTGATGGGGCTTTCCCGCTGGGCGGGCGGGTGGCCTTTTGGCGGTCGCCCGCCCGCCCAGCGGGAAAGTCAGAATGACCGCCGCGGTCATTTGACCGCGGTGCGGTCTTCTGGCGGTCTCCGCCTGGCGGGGTCGGAATGACCCCCTTAGTCACCTACAAACGAAAGTACTGTCATCCTGAGACCAGCAGTCTTGCTCAGAGCAAGAGTCCAAACTACGACAGTAGGACTAACCCTCCTGGCTCTCTCAAGCAGCACCTCATCAAAACCCAACCGGTAAAGGTGATTTGTGGCAGCCTTGCATGGAACCCTAAAGACCCCTCAGGGAAATTGTGGTGAAACATTCCTTACCTTTTTCTCTCCACATACAAGTCTCTTACACACTCATAGGGAAGAAAAGAGATGCAGGACAGTTTTCAATACATATATTGAAACGACTGCAATTTATGAAAAATGCATGAGCTGCAATGATTAGGATAATGAGGAATAACAAAATCTGGATTGTGAAAGTTAGAGATTTAAATATGAACAACACCAACATATTATCATGACATGAGTGTACAATCCCTATCTACAAGTCTAATCTCTAGCCCCTGAGTGAGAGCACAGAGATGTAAGCCAAATCTGTACATACAGTGTCCACGAGAAGCACTCCCCACCCTGTTACCTTGGTACAAGGTCAGACCTCCAGTCTCCAGATCAGGGTCCATGGAGACACAAAGGCTGAGGTTGACCAAAAACCAGCATGGAGTATAGATGGAAATTCTAGCTGGAACCCCCTCTAACGCTCTTTGTCCTACAAGATGTTTTTATAGGGGACATGTTTATGTTCATGCACTGAAGCCTCACGCAGGTATGTACCTAAGTGCTGGACTGTTTATGCAGTCTTGGGGCCGGCAATACAAACTATTAATCTGTGCGCCTCAAATTCCGTTCATCTGAACCTGAGGAAAAGAACTTGATGCAAAGTATGTCATCCAAAGCACTGATAATGACGCTTTTGCAGAATAGTGGCTGATGATGAATTTAAAACAATGCCACTAAAAGAAGCAATAATAAAATGAATAAAACTTTAATAAAGACTACAGAGCATATTAACTAGGTAAAATGGCACAGTGCACAGGCCTAAGCTAAGCTATCACTGTGCCCAAGCGACTAACTAAAATGGACCCACGACAGAAGTTGCACAGAGAAAAATTAAACATAAATTTGATGTAAAACATACTGTGTGCATGCATGCTGATGGCATTCCTAAAGGAGATTCTAACCAAGGAGCGTCTGGGGTTTCAAACCATGTTGTAGATCATTCCACGCGCCCAAGAAAGATTATCAGGAATCCAGCTAGGTTTCATGAATAAACCATGGTGCGCATTGTTAGATTCATAATTACTGATTTTGATGTATAGTATGTTTGTAAGTATTATTGCATAGAAGTTAAGTCTCTCTATCTCTTCTTCTTTTGGGTTAACAGTTTTATTTTATTCAATGTATATGTTTGCTCGTACAGTAGGTAAAGGGAAGTTGCTGTGGTGATCTATCAATGCTGTCATTCTTTGTCATTCTTTGCTTCGAGTGTGATGTGCCTGAGTTCTAAGTTCTCGTGGAATATGTGTGTTCAAACAAGGCTAATAGTTGTCTCCTGGTGCTGTTCAGGTGCTATATGAATAAACTCTTCTCCTCTAACATTTGCATTTTGTGGCACACTGGGGTACTTCACAGGTGAAGGAACATTGTAATTGGGACTAAGTGCAGGGTTGGATTGGATTTTAGGGCAATCAGGCCTGATGGGCTGGTCTGACAAGTTAGTCTGTGGCCAAGTTTTGTAGCCATTTTTGGTCTTGTTTTATGGCGAAGTGCGCCAGTTTTTCTTGTTAATTTTCCTGATATTACCACAAACATTCCCTTCAGCAAATAAAAAATAATGCAGTCTCCTATACCCTACAAAATACATACGCAGCGTGCCTTTAGAAGTCACAAGCTGGGCTGATATGCAAATGTGGGCCATATTTTTTAACTATCAGGATTGCTTATGGGGACCGTTTTTATCTTGGTAACTGTGCCTATTTTCTGCCCCTGTCTGATCCTGCCTATGAGTATAAAAATTATTGTGAGTTGTCAACCTTATCTTCTTTCCGCTCCACAAATTACACAACTGTGCCTGATACCTGTACTCTAGACTTAGACTGCTTCTCTACTAGTCCAACAGATCACACAAAAATAATCTGAAGAGAAAACAGAGTAATTCTCTAGAAAGAGGACCAAAAAGTTACATACTCAAAGCACTCATATTTTACAGATGAAGTAAGTGTTGTGAGTGAAAACCAGTTCATGCTAATCAGTAACCTTTCAGATTTCAGTAATTCCCTGGAGGAGAACAGAAAAGGAAGCAAGTATGGGGGGTGTTATCCACTGTTAAAATCTAATCAGTAGCAAAATAAATTATTGTTTAAAGGTTTGAAAACCAATTGGCAGTAAGCCATTGAGTTATCTTAAGCTGTAAGTCATGGCCATGGAATCAAACTTGTTGAATATATCGGATGCTAGAGGACAGGTAAGTGCTGGGTTACAATGGCTGTAGGTCTATGAAATTGTTAAGAGAGGTTTAGGTATTACCTGATCAGGTGCTGAATAAATGCAAACTTCAGTTAAGACCTTGGTCTCTAGACATCTTACTGAATTTGAAAAATAGCAATTCACGAAAATCTAAAATAAACGGGTTATTTCATATCTGTTAAAAATGCTGGTAGCCCTGCCTGGGCAGTGGAGCTGGGTAGTGAGGTGTCAGATGATCGATAGAGTGACATAGACACCTTGGCCGGCACATTGGTACTACATGCAATAATGAAAGCTTCACAGGTGAGAATCGTGCAAGTCAGACAGATGGTGCTGCTGTTGTGGTGGCACAAAAATGTTGGTTCATTCCCTTTGGCAATGCCACAAGATAAATACCTTCTGGTTTAATGTTTTAGATGTTGTTGACTCAATGTTTGATTATTTGCTCCCATATTCCTGATTTATGCCATACTAGGCCCATCCAGTAGGCAAACATGCACTCATTACTGTCTCTGAAGGAGGTACAATTCCAACCCCCTGATTTACCGCTGCAAAAAATTGCTGTCCAGAGATCTTCATTTTTGATTTGTGTTTTTGGATTATTGGAGAAGTAATTTAGCTTGGGTAGACATTGCTGCTCCGGGCCGAATGTTTCTGGACGACATTTGAAAAAATGGCACATGTGTTGCAGGGATGATGTAGTACTTCAGGAACCATGAGACCTATATACCTTATTTTATAGGGACAGAAAATAACTCCTCAGAGCAACCCTTCCATCATTTTCCAAAATAGTGGCTATAATAAAGGAAGGAGCGACATATATAGAACTGAAACAAATAATGACGGTTTTTAATCTTTTTATGTATACACCAAAGTTTATGATCTGAAAATGAAAAAAATAATGTTTAGCACTCCTGTTTTAGACACATTTTCATAGTTCACTTTATTTATTTGTTTCGGCAATCGCTTGTGGTACATTTTCAGAATGTTGAACATTTGAGAAGAGCATATAGACAGGGACATCTTTCTGTAGCACAGGTTTTGCATGTACATGTATGTGTAAGTTCTGTGGGTAGAGGCTTTGGAAATTTTGTAGGTTTTAGCACCCCATCAATATCTTCCCCAACAAATTCACACAGAACTTCCTCAACACATTCATGATCCAAAACATTTACACATCTTCTGATCATGTAGAATGCTCTTTTAATGTTTCCATGCATAGAATATGACGTTGGTGGACGGTCACTTAGCAGGACTGATCTCTTGAACTCACCAAAGATCATCAAATGAGTGACTGTGAGAACTCTTTTTCCACACACAAGGTATTTTTCTATATCTTTAAAGTCACATTCTTCTTCTGTCCCAGCAAATCTGTTTAGAAACTTCACGGGTTCAGCAGTTAAAGCTCCAAGCTTCGGTACAATTTTCCTCATAGTGTCATCACCCATAAGAATATGTGCCTTGATAAGAACACTGGGCATCTCTGGGTCGAGTTTCTTGTATAGAATATGAAGCAGGATTAAGCGATTTTCTCAGCTGTTCTAAAATGTATCCATAACTCTGACAGTCCTTGACTTATGAACATTGCACCAAATCTAAGTAGCACAATAATAACATCTGTGCCATTTGACGGTACAATGACTCGATTGGAACCATTTCGAACAGCCCATTCAACATGTGGCACAAAACAAAGGTCAGCTTGCTCCAATTTGTTGTTGAGTTCTTGAACAATATGGCCTGTACCTTTTGAATATATCTCTGCAGGCACCAACTCCTCATTGACAATCATTCCACTTGCATTAATTGGAAATTCTGTGTTCACTGAAGCATTCACAATGTTTTGGAGAGTTAAGATCTCCAAGTTCATCTTGTTCGCTGTTGATGACCAGAATTTATCAAGTTGCACAAGTGTAGGTGTTGAATTTTTGATGCAGGCAAGGTCAATTGTTCTACTTGTAGATATTCGTCTGATTCTCTTGCATTCTTTGACAGATAGTTGAAGATAACTGCCAAAGACAATGTGCAGTTCTTATAAGGTGCACACTGACTTTGATATCTGTAGAACAGTCTAAACGACCTCTGCAAAATTTTGCTTGGATAAAATCTTGGCCAATCACAATTGTGACACGTAGTCCTCAATAATTTTTATGAGGACACTTTTTCGAATTAAAATTCTTCAGGTGTAAGATTTTTTTCGAGCTCTTGCATGAGTTTGTGCTTCACTGGTTTGGTTGTAGCATCTCCATCATAAAATTTGTTGGAAGAAGATCATGCAACAGAATGTCGTTGATAAATTCACCCCTTTCTTTTGCTACATCCATCTCTCTATGTGCTTGTGAAAGTTGTGTTTTTCGACCTGTTTTGTAGTGACTGGTTGGAAAAAACTCTTACTATGGCAATTAAAGCGTAGAAGTTTAGCTTTAGTGATTTTGTCAAACAGCTTTTTCTCTTTCAATACAAATATCTCCTGCTTCAGTTCTACATATAGGCCCTCATTACGACCCTGGCGGTTGGCGGAGAAGTGGCGGTCTTACCGCCAACAGGCCGGCGGTAAAAATATTGGAATTATGACCATGGCGGTTACTGCCATGGTCATCCGCCACTTCCCCGATCCGACCGCCAGGACGGTAACGACCGCCGGGCTGGAGACTTGGGTCTCCAGCCCGGCGGCCGTCACAAGACCGCCGGCGGTATCACGACCCGGCTTACCGCCATGGATTTCATGGGGTTGGGAACCGCCATGTAATCCATGGCGGTAAGCACTATCAATGCCAGGGAATTCCTTCCCTGACACTGATAGGGGTCTCCCCCACCCCCCACCCCCACTGCCGAGTCCCCCCCCACACCCCACACCCCCCAAAGGTGGCAGGACCCACCTCCCCACCCCCACCCCCAACATACATACACGCACCCCTCCCCACCCCCAAAATTCATACATGCACCCCTCCCCACCCCAAAAATACAGAGATGCACCCCAACACACACCCCCCCCAACATTCACTCATGCACCCCAAAACGCACCCCCCCAACATTTCAACACCCCCCCACCCTACACACATACAGACACACCCGATACTCATACCCGCACACATGCCAACATACATACCAACATACACACACGCAGTCATACACGCACACATACTCACAGACATACAAACAGGCAGACACGCGCACACATTCAGCCACACAACACCCCCCGCATTCATATACGCACTCACATACCCCCTCAACACACTCACACGCACACCCACATGCACGCACACAACACACAACACCCCCTCACCCCCCTCCCCTAATGGACAATCAACTTACCTGGTCTGTTGATCCTCCGGGAGGGGATGGGATCCATGGGGGCTGCTCTGCCGCCAGCACCCCGTCAACAGAACACCGCCACACCGAATCACAGAACGTGATTCGGGAGGCGGTGTTCTGTTGACGCGGCGGTGGAGGTGGAGCAACCTCCACTTCCCTGCCGACCGCCAGTATGGCTGCTGGCGGCTCTCCGTCCGGAAAAGGACGAAGTGCTGCCAGCAGTCATAATGCGCCGAGCGGAAAACCGCAACCACTGGCCTCTTGTGAAAAGACCGCCGATGTTTGAAATGACCACCATAGTTTTGATCCATATTCCAGGACATCTAGTAGATATGTCTTCATACCATGATCTATATCACATAGTTGTGTAGTCACATAGTCACATAGTTGTGTAGTCACACAGTCTCAGTCATTTCAAAGGAGCTTCCTTGCTGCTGCTTGAAATGGAGAAGGCTGTAAACATGTATTTTTTTTAAATGTTCCCCTCTCTGCCCCACATGTTTGTGAAGAGGAACAGTTTCATGATGGTCTATTAATTTTGAATTTGTCATCTCTCTGAAAACATTGCAAATAGAAAGGACTTCATGGTATACTAGCTGACCTTGAGCAATATATTCACTTTTACATCTCTGACCAAGAAATCCCTTAGAGCTTTTCTGTGATCTATGAATCCTCTGTTCCAGTTTCATATCTGGAGCCACAGTATTGAACCTTCCCTCTGTGTCTTTCCCCACAAAATGTCTTTGGATGCATTTTCTGTAGAGGTATGGGTTGGTTTTCCACCTCTAGCTTCTCCACTCTTTCCAAATACCAGGGCCCATGTCTCAGGAAGTTAATGTAAGCAAATTTGTGAAACACTGTAATCAGTGACTCCACAGTCTTCACATGCAGCTCCAATTCATCTTCCCGATTGGCATGTACCAAGTTTTTGACCAGAGCTATCATCATTTCCACAGTACATACAACTTCAGATTTTTCTTCAAACTCTATAAACTTGTTTTTCAGATTTCCTTATTTTGAAATGAGTGTTTTGAGCATTAGCTGGCTTTGCATTATGTCTTTTGAGTGAAGTGCACCCTGAGCCTTGTTCACTTCCGAGATAAGATATGTAAAACCTAATTTGTCATTCTTGTTCCAGAAAGCATTCCAATACAATGTTTCTATAGCCTCAGATATGATGAGCATACCTTGTAAAGAACTAACATTATACTGATTGGACAGGTTTGCTTCCGAAGATTTCAGCCTCAATAAGTGCATCGTCTATGGAAAATCCATTGAGATAACTTCCTGCATGCCCTAACGCAACTTCTGTCATGTGGAAAATGCCCATCATTGGATAAGGATAATTAAATTCTACTGAATTGCTCATAAAAATGTCAGCTACAATATTGAAAATACCTTCATCGCAGAAAACTGGCAGGGTAAGCTGGTCTTCAAGCTGAACACACATAATTGGGAATGTGTTTAGAGCTGTGTATACTGTTGCGTAGTTAGTGACTCGTGGCTAGAGATGGTATTATATGTAAAACGCTGACCTCTTTCAAGGGGACAGTATTCTGGGAGATCAGAGCATGATTTCCAGCCCATGGAGGAACTGGCTTTTCTTCATCCTTCAATCCACACTGAATTAGCAATATGATAAATTCAGTTAAATCAGCTTTGTGGACCACAGTATCAAGTAGAAGAAAATCCATGCCCTCAGCCACTTTGAAACCTTCCGGTAGACTGGGACATGTTGATGGCTTGTGGTGATTTTGCATACATTGACAAGGCAGTTGGGTTATAAGTTTTCAGCTTTGTTTGTGTATGCCTACAGCTGACACTTCTTGATTTCCAGCAGCTACTTCATTGGTACAGTCTTAAAAAAGCACCATGGCAGTATCATGTCTGCTGGATGTTCCAGACAAAGATGAGCTGTCTTCAAAATCAAAAATATTAAGGGCAGTAATTGTAAATCCATTCCTGGTAAAGTGACATGGAAGTGGTGTGCTGTCAGATTCACAAGATTTCCCGGCATGATGTGCTAGCAACTTCCTTCTTTGTACTATGCCATTATAACATGTTGATACACCTATCGCATTCATTGAAGTGATTAGCTCTCTACTTTTGCACTTGTCATTGATTGTGTGGGCAGTCATCATGTGTGGCAGAGTTTTCTTTTTGCCATGATGTAATTAATCAAACGTGATTTGGAAAAGACAGTACATTTGCACAGCATAAGTCTGTCGGTTCATGTGATTTTCTTCCACTTCTTCACTTATATCTTCAAAGCTATCATCAATGTTGTTGGTTTCTGTTCAGAACTCAAGAACTTTAGTTTGTAACAATTTGTGTTTGCTGATATTAAGCAATGATGTAAAAAATATTAAGACAACATCAGGCATTCTTGTTGAATCCCATGATTTGCGGAGCTCTGGGGCGTCACAAAATTTTCATTAAGTCCAAAATCTACATCTTTTGGGACGTTCCTTAAAATGTTTCCTGCTGATTTTACTACATCCTGTGATGTGATTTTGGCAGCAAGAACTTCATGAGTCAAATCAGCTGAGAATGCCGTAATTGGCTCATTTTTTTGTTAGACTGACAAAAACAAATTCTGTCACTGTATGTTCTCACCAGAAAAAATGCTATTTCATTGCTATGGATCAATACAGTTTCATCAATGTTGACCATTATTTCTCTGATCTCACTGAGTGTGAAGCCGTAGCAAGCCCTCAAGAGTGGCTTTAAAACTTCATTTACTTTTTCAAAGAATGCAAACTTAACTGAAGGCTGGCATTTGCGTCAGTGCTGGGATGTTGATCAGTTGTTGGCAGTGGAAAAGGGGTAGCCATCGATCTCCTAAGTGGATAGACACTGGGTTTGGTTGTTGTCGTTTTCTCAGATGACTCATTCATGCAGTGATTCACTGGTTTCTGCTATTTTTTGACAAATTGTTTCCAGGATTTTTCCATTGTATACAACTTGTAGCACTTGTTGTTACAATGATAAAATATTTGATCCTCTTCACCCATCACTTTCTATATTTTGTGAATGTCATCTTGCCGTATTTATGCAGCATCTTAAACTCTCTTCTGTCCAGCAGCAGTTGATGTTAGCTTTTCTTTCGGATTAGTTTGGCATATGGCACATTTTTCTTTGTTGAAGGAGGACTTAGATTTTGTTGTTAGCAACCCTCTGTCAGGAGGTAAAGACCCTCTGCTACCACCTGCTTCGCTCATGTTTACGAATTTGAATCAATGGAAAAGTAGAAACAAAAACAATATAAAAATAAAATACCAGTATGATGGATAAAACCCATCATTATAGAGCCACCATTTTGCAAAATGGCTGAACGGTTGCTCTGAAGAGTTCTTTTCTCTCTCTATAAGGCTACCTGACCCACCCAAAACCTAGGTTTTGACACCAAAATGAAGTATACAGGTATCCTGGTTCCTGAAATATTACATCATCACTGCAACACATCCGCCATTTTTACAAATGACATCCAAAAACAATTGGCCTGGATTAGCAATGTCTACCAAAGCTAAATTACTTTGCTAATGATACAAAAACACAAATCAAAAATGAAACTCTCTGGACAACAATTTGTTTATGGGGGTATGTCAAGGGGCAAGAGTTAGTATATCTTGATGCATTTGGTGCAGCAAGGTAAGCAATTACAGCTTTGTGGGGGAAATTAAAATCCCTAAAGTAAGGCGATGGAAACATAGAACACGGGATTTAGTCGGAATGGTAAAAATCACAGGAGGGGAGTGGAAATCTTTTTGAGATGGGCTTGATGTCCTTTCTGAGATACTTGATAGGGGCTTGAATAAGGGAGTGAGATTGCGAGGCATACCATTGTTAATATCTACTTTTTCACATTGATGGCTTAGAACATAAATGTATACCCATACAATCCTCAACTGTATAGCAATCCCATACCAAATGCAACAAAAATATTTGATTAAAAAATCTCTAATGAGGACTGACACAAAACAATGAAAAGTAAACATTGCTTCCATGTAAAATAAGACAAACCAACCATACTGTGGTCGGATGACTGAGTATTAAAGGACAAGTAAGGCACTCTGCAAAAGGCATAAGGGTCAGGAGGTTTTATAGAGGCCAAACATATAGATAGCATAGGCTAATGGTTGTATTCTTACCATCTGCATGGAAGGGCTTGTTCAGGGTCGTGTGTGAGATTCTCTTGAGAATCAGCTCTATGCATTATTGGAATCCAGGAGAAAGAAGAAGATGGGCAGTTGTGAGTTTGAATAAGGGTGCATGCATGCAGAAAACATGATGCCTTTGGCTATCAGGCCAAGTAGACTGATGGTGGTTGAATATTGGAAAGTTCCATACCTCCAAATACAACTGACTGCTCAGCTGGAGCAACAAAATCGTAAATGTGGGGAGCACCATGTAGTAGGGATGGGTAAGAGCCATTGAATGAAACTAGTGAATCACACACAGTATCAAGAGCACAGTGAAAAAAGCCTCACTTGGGACTTCACTTGGTCCCACCGAACAATCAAAAGGTGATGGGAGGAATATTTGCGATAGGTCTAACCACTGGCAATTGCTCAGGTATCATTCCAACCCGTTGTTGTTTTGCCCACCATGCCAACTCAGTTTGGACCCAGAAATATGAAAATTAATCTTGACCCTGCTTCAACAGGAGCAGTTCAACTCAAACTGCAAGTCCAGGGCTGGTTTTGTTCTGATTGGGTCTCGTCAGTCGGGTGTAGCTTGGTTCCAGTGGCACAGTGAGCACAGACCCCAGGTACATCAGGCACACAAAAGTAGATGGGAGGAATGCTTGCATCTGGGCCCACATCATAATTAGGACCAGGTGAAATTTCATTTTACGTCAGTGTAGTCTGCTTAATTTCTAACATTTTACATTATGATGTTTAAATATAATTCCTGAGATTGCACCATTAAGCCACATTGCATAATTGAGACTCTGTTCCGGTAAAATCCTATTGTAGAAGGAGGGGAAGAGCATGATCAAACATATCAGGAGCTTCTATCGTTCACATGACATGGTATTTTGCACCGTTTTGTAGCATAAAATATCCTCTCACACCTAAAACTACACAATAATGCATTTTGCATTAGAAAATAGTGCAAAATGCCAACAGGTTTGTGTCACAAATGTGTTTACCTGGCATGTGAAGTAATTTCTACTCCCACATCCTGGTTCACATCTTCACCCTAGTAAAATAAAAGAACAAGTGGCAGCAAAGGGAAGAGTCAGCCATCTAGGACCACTTCCGGTAATGTTCAGCATGAGCCAGAAAGTAGTGCCTCTTACTGACCTCTCATCTCGACCAGTGACCAATGCAAGGTGTCATTAGTGTCCAAGATAAAGATGCTTGCTCTGACAGGTCAATGGGTGCTCAGAACTCTTTTATCCTGGTATTTTGTTGGCGGGTTGTGTTTAGATTAGCTACAGTTACGCTAAACCAGATGAAGGTTAGCTAATGAGGTACAGAATGAAATGATGAGCATATTAGAAGAAACTTTTAAGTTAAGACCAATTGCATTCATATTGAAAGACCCCTTGGGAATTTATATCCTCTTTAGTGCTTAGAGTAAGATTGGGGTTACTGATTGAAGGGGATGAAACCCTACTCAAGCAGCAATCACAATCCTTGTCGGGTTCAAGTCACAAGCAAGGCGCAACTCAACTTGTGCTCAATGATCTGGTAGTTTGGCCCCTAGCAGTCAAGCTTAACTTAGCGGCAATGTGTAAAGTGTTTATGCAGCACTTCACACAGAAAAAGTCAAAACACAGCACATGAAAAATCCCACACCAATTTAGAAAATTAGAGTAAAGTTGAATAAATAAATCAAGGACATCATGACAAAAATCCAATCAGAAATATGCAAGTTAAAAGATTTCAGTGAAAATAGCCTGAAAAAGCACAAAGCGCTAACTGTGGTTATCTGATCACATCGGACCGGGACAAAGTCACAAGTTCAGGCCCGCCACGATGGAGCACATGCCGGCTACATGGAGCCACTTAGCTCCACTAAACACAGTACCTTAATCCCGGCTGCCAAATCCCACATTGAGGATGCGTCTTATAGCAGAAGCAATGCTAGGTTCAGGGGAAGAGATGCATCACTCAGTAGCATTTCCAGGAAGCTGTAAAGTGCTATGCAATGCCCTTGCATGGAAATGTGTTGCTCCTCTGCAGTTCTGATGGACTGAGTTGGGTGAACGGGGGTTCAGAAGGGCTACGATGGGCAATGCGAAGTCCTTGCATTCGGGAAGTCTGCACAACAGATGTGATACATCAGTTCCAAGGGCAATCTGTCGAGCAGCAGAGGTGATGCACCCGTTCTGCAGAAGGTGCATAGTTTTGCTGAATCCACAGATGGGCTGGAAGAGCATCCTCAGGCCCACTTCCAAGGGTCCAGGACTGGGATGGTGCCACTTGGAAGGGCAGGGCTCACCTATGGCAGCATCTAAGTGCTAGATTCAAGGTTGTTGGAAGCCTGTTCTAGCCCTGATGATTCATGAGGCCTGCAAGCTAGCCATTGGAGTCACTCTGGGGTCCTGGGTTTAGATTTACAGATCCAATCCTTTTCACCCAGGCAAGAGGGCAGGAGGGCAGCAGGTCAGCACAGTAGGACAGCAGTCCTTCTTGTCAGCAGTCCAACACAGTGGCAGTCCTTTCAGCACCACCATAGTCCTTCCTCCTAGCAGATCAGAGGTTCAGAAGTGTACTGAAGAGTTTGGGTCTAAGGGTCTGATATTTATACCTGGTGCCCACTTTTAAGTAGGAGAAGCATCTAGAGCTTTCCACCCCCAGAGGTGTCAAGCATCCCCTTCTTTCCTGTCCTAGCCTCAGCCTTTCTGGGGTCACAAAAGGCCAGTGTGAGTGTGAGTCCTTAGGCAGAGTCTTTGTGATGTGCAAGTGTAGTAGGTGACAGCCTTCATCCCCTCACAAACTCAGAGTTACCTATCCTACCAACACCTATCTTCAATTTATCTTGCTGTCTGGAAGAAATACACACAGACCAACTGCCAACAACACCTAATCATGTGACCCAAAAACAGACTTCAGGCACCAAATGGTTAGGAAAAGAAAATGCCATCTTTATAGAAGTGGCATTTTGAGAATTGTGACTACGAATCTGACTTTACCATTAAAGAGGGCTTTCAAGTACAATTCTTTAGTCACCAAACTCGACCTGTCTACCTGCTCCCAACTGAAAGTTATCACTTATTAAATGCAATAAGGAAACCCAATGTTATCCAATGGGAGAGAAAGGCCTTTCAGTAGTGAAAAATGAATTTAGGAGTTTTTCACTATGAGGACATGTAAACGTTAAAAGCACATGCCCTACTTTTTAAATACAGTGCACCCTACCCTATGGGCTGTTTACGGCCTACCCTAGAGGTGAACAATGTGTATTAAAAAGGAGGGTTTGGGCTTGGAAAGAGGTTTAATTTGCCAGGTCGAAAAAGGCAGTTTAGAATTTCACACACAGGTTGCAATGGCAGGCTTGAGACAGGCTTAAAGGGCTACTTAGTAGATGGTACAATGGGTGCTGCAGGTCTACAAGTTACATTTCATTTACTGGCCGCGGCTACATGTAGTACCATGTTACGAGGGACTGACAAGTAAATTAAATGTGTCAAATGGGATGTACACCAATTCGACCATGTTTAAAGGAGAGAGCACAGGCACTTTAACATTACGTCTGCTAGGTTTGCTATACCCACATAGATGCACGAGAATGCAAAATATTTCAAAATTCCAACACTGAGTTATCAAAAACATGAATGCTGGATGCAATGTTGCAAGGATTGTTTCTTTCTTTTAGCCTTCCCAAGAGAGTGACTGCACAAGAATCTATTAAAATGGCCCAGAATCAAGTCTTATTGGAATTATTATAAAGGACAGAGATGAGTAAAATTATTTACACCATTTGGCAAAATTGAACTTGAAGGGAATGCTTGATTTATCAGCGGGCCATTTTTGTGTTTGATAGAATGATCAACAAATATCAAACCTAAGATATCTCACTACACACATATAGGGGGTCATTCCTAGATTGGCGGGCGGCGGTCGCCGCCCGCCAAGCGGGAACTGCCAGAAGACCGTACCGCGGTCAAAAGACCGCGGCGGTCATTCTGAGTTTCCCGCTGGGCTGGCGGGCGACCGCCAGAAGGCCACCCGCCCGCCCAGCGGGAAACCCCCTTCCACGAGGATGCCGGCTCCGAATGGAGCCGGCGGAGTGGAAGGGGTGCGACGGGTGCAGTTGCACCCATCGCGATTTTCAGTGTCTGCCACGCAGACACTGAAAATCTATGTGGGGCCCTGTTAGGGGGCCCCTGCAGTGCCCATACCAGTGGCATGGGCACTGCAGGGGCCCCCAGGGGCCCCACGACACCCGTTCCCGCCAGCCAGGTTCTGGCGGTGAAAACCGCCAGAACCAGGCTGGCGGGAAGGGGCTCAGAATCCCCATGGCGGCGCTGCTTACAGCGCCGCCATGGAGGATTCCCTGGGGCAGCGGGAAGCCGTCAGGAAACCGCCGGGAAACCGCCGGCTTCCCTTTTCTGACCGCGGCTTTACCGCCGCAGTCAGAATGCCCCTGAAGCACCGCCAGCCTGTTGGCGGTGCTTCCTCCTTCACCTACCCTGGCGGTCATAGACCGCCAGGGTAGGAATTACCCCCATAATGTTGTGCCCTGACAAATATTTCAGCAAATGATTGCTTCACCACCTTCTCTTGGTCCCCTTCTTAAACTCATGTCGTTAGAGTTAGTTCACTCAGCACAAGTAGCCGTCATTTTCTTGCAAGCAAGGAAGACCATCTCAGGACTGCAGGATTCCGTCCGGGGCACTTTTCAACACAATGTCACCAATAACATTTGGATGCTCATTTTGCACTGCCCACGTCAGTGTAGTAAATGCCTTACAGGCGTAATTTTGCACACCTCTAAATATAATTTTGCACACCCCTATTTTTAATCACTGCATAGCGGCTCTGTCAGAAGACAGTGAAACTTGTGCCTTTTAGAAACATGTTAAAATCTCATGTTTTACCAAACAAAGTGAAATTTAGTGAAGCCGGTGACCGTAATCATTGAAGGCAGTCTCATGTTACCAAGGAGTGACAGGTAATTTGAACAACAGTCTTGTTTAGATTCCAAATTATCTCTTGGGCTGTTCTGAATTCATATGCACTCCCCTTCAGCTACAACAGTGCCTTTCTGAGATAAAATGGGGAAAGACAAAAGGGAAAATCACCCAGTTATTCTATGATTAGCTAGGCCCGAAACGAATATCCAAGCATAAATATCTAAAGGCACAAGAGTCACTAGCAAAGGAAGAGAGGAAAGAAGAGATTTTGCACCTTTATAGGTCCAATGCACAAAATAAGAATTCTCAAACTGAAATAAGCGCAGTAAAGTTTTCAAGCTTCAGTCATAGATCTAGTGGTTTGTGAGAACTTCTAGTTGGGGTAGATAACGACAATGGGCTCTGACAGGCATAACTCGTGTAGGAAAACATTTGCTCTTGTGGTAGTTTAGTGGTATCTGAGATGGAAATATTTGTGAAATGGAAAGGTATTCAGAATTCCTCTTTTAGATTATGTGGGGCATGGGGCATGAAGCATTATGTAAAAGGCAGGGGATGTTATTGTTTGAGTATCATGATGATTTTATTGTTGCCTTTAATGCGTGAGAGGAGAGGTTAGATTGAGAAGGTGGAAGATGGGCCGTTGAGGAATTATGCATGTAGTCAAGGGTCATTGGAAGAATGCAATCATATAGTTCTGTGCAGAGGAATAGTGAAGGATGAAGGAGAAGAGCAAATAAGTTGATGGCAACTATGAAAGTTTGGAATGGTAATTAACACATGTTCAGATTTCCATCCGAAGCTTGGATCATAATTGTCCATACTGTTATAAACAGAGAATGTTAGATCAGCCTTGAAAGGTGCTAAAGATGAATTTGGTTAGCTTGAGATTGGAAAATAGTAGCAACCAGAGAGCAGTATTGTTGGAGAAGAAAATAAGTTTGATTTTCTACGTAGGCAGTGGTATTGGACAGTGATGAGGTAGTTAGTGTGATATCCTTTTATTAACTAATGAAAGAGAGCTGTATAGTAAATCATAGCAGGCAGCATTTTTCAACAACCATAGACCACAAACGTTTTATAAATAGGAATGAGAAAGAACAGAGCACATGACAATTATGGAAAAAGGACACAGACACTAAAAGACGCTGATGAGTTTGTAGAGATCTTAGATCAAGAAAAGGTAATCTAAGAGATAGATGAGCTTGATGTAATACAGAAATAATGTAATAGGACGTGGTTAGTAAAATAAATGAACGGTGAATTAAATATGGTAAGGAACACGTGGGGAAAGGAGCTAGTTACTGGGAAGTATGAAAATATTCTAGGTGAAAAGGACTCTCAGAAATGGAGAGGGATTGGAGCTTGGCTACTGACTGAGATGGCAGCCTCAAGCTAGAGTTCCCAAAGGAAATAGAGGAAAAGGACCCATTTGCTTTGACATACAGTGTCTGATAATATGTGCAAAGGTTAAATCATGCACAGAAAAACAGCTGCACTATCAGGGTTGAAGCTGACGCAGGATGAATACTTGAAGAATGTGTCATATCGACCAGAGTGGGTCCACATTCCCTCTCATTTTGCACACCTCAGCAAGGCTGACCAACAGGACAAAGGCAGTGAAGCATAAAGCCATGGCTAACTGGAGGACAACAAAGTTGTACATGGCATCTTGGCAAAAGCCCAGTAAGTCAAAATAAGGAAAGGGGAAGGAGAAGACATGTTGCAGTCCGGAAGATGGGGAAGAGCCTGTAGAAGAGTGTACAGCTGGAGGTGGCCACCCAGCTACTACTCGTAAGAAAGACTGAGCTGTAACATGCCCCTCACCACCCAACCCATGACTGACTAATTAGTAAGGTTGGAGAGGTGAACAGAGTACTTGGAGGTGCTGTCTGAAATCGAAAGGGGTCTGCCAGGAAGCAAGCAGAGGCACAAATGGAAAGTTGGTGGCAGAGAAGTATCGATCTCCATACTAACAGTTTAGGCCTAACACCCCTGCCTTCCCCAGGAAAGAAGTAGAGGCAGAAAAGTGGTGAGAGAATGATCTTGTCTACCACTATCTCTGTGCCCTTCATATAATCAAGCACACCGTCATCATGCCCCAAGAAAGACAATCACAGAAAGGCCAAAAGGCAAAGAAGGAACGCAAAGGTATAAGAGATAGGGCACATGAAGAGACAAACTAGACTAAATTAAATAAAGGTTATTTGGATTGCCAAGAGGGAGACACTAACATCACCCATGCCCAAAATGAGACGTAGACTAACGTCAAATTAAATTGAAGTAATATCCACCCAACACACTTGCTGTGAAGGACCTTAATGATATTTACATTAAAGAAAACCAGGCCCTAGGTCAGCCACTGCTAGACTATCAATGAGCCATTCAGAGGAAGTGAGAAGAACACCCTCAACCAGTAGGCCATTGACACATATCAATTATGGCTCAGAGAGGCTTCCGGTAATAATACTCCTGATAAGAATAGAGATGATTGATAAAGACATTCTGGGGGTCATTATGACCCTGGCGGAAGGCGGAGAAGTGGCGGTAAGACCGCCAACAGGCTGGCGGTCTTTTTTTTTTGTATTATGACCATGGCGGTTACCGCCAGGGTCATCCGCCGGTTCTCCGTTTCGCCCGCCGGGCTGGAGACCAGGGTCTCCAGCCCGCCGGCCGTCACTATACCGCTGGCGGTATTTGGACCCGGCTGACTGCCATGGATTTCATGCGGTTAGAAACCGCCATGAAATCCATGGTGGTAAGCACTATCAGTGCCAGGGAATTCCTTCCCTGGCACTGATAGGGGTCTCCCCCACCCAACTCCCTCCCTTACACCCCCCACCACCCCTGCCACCCCCAAAAGGTGGCAGGACCACCCTCCCCACCCTGACCCCCAACATCACAGCACTCATGCACACACGACACGCACGCAGGCACCACCAACACACATACACACACACACACCGACATACATGCCAACATCCACACACATAGTCAGACAAGCACACCCACATTCAAACATATATGCACACATACATACAGACATACACGCACTCATTCCCAAACACACAACACCCCCGCAAGCATACACGCACTCACACAACCCCTCTACATATAAACACGCACACCCCCATGCACGCACACAACACACAACGCCCCCCCTCCCCTCACGGACGATCGACTTACCTGATCCGACGATCCTCCGGGAGGGGACGGGAGCAATGGGGGCTGCTCCGCAGACACCTCACCGTCAACAGAACACCGCCACGCCGAACCACAGGACGTGATTCGCTGGGCGGTGTTCTGTTGGCGTGGCGGTGGAGCAACCTCCACTTCCCCGCCGCCCGCCAGTATGGCTGTTGGCGGCTCTCCGTCCGTAAAAGGACAGAGAGCTGCCAACGGTCATAATAGGCCGAGCGGCAAACCGCCACCACTGGCGGTCTTCCGCACGGCGGTCCCTCGGTGGTCTTGGAAAAAGACCGCCGAGGTCAAAATGACCCCCTCTTGCTTTTATAGGATGAGAGAAAAAACTAAAGACGGAAACCCACCAAACTAATAGCCAGCAGGAAATCAGAAGGATTTGGCCTCCTGTACATAGAAAACTATTACACTACAATGTGCCTGTCACAGATAACATACGATGCCAGGAATAGCGGATCCCCTGCCTTCAGTGTATTTAAAAAGGCACTTTCTTGGAAGAGAAAGGGACTTAGGCCCTCATTCCAACCCTGGCGGTCATGGACCGCCAGGGTGGAGGGACACGGAAGCACCGCCAACAGGCTGGCGGTGCTTACAGGGCCATTCTGACCGCGGCGGTAAAGCCGCGGTCAGAAAAGGGGATCCGGCGGTTTCCCGACGGATTTCCCCTGGCCCGGAGAATCCTCCATGGCGGTGCTGCTCGCAGCGCCGCCATGGGGATTCCGACCCCCTTCCCGCTAGCCTGTTTCTGGCGGTTTACACCGCCAGAAACAGGATGGCGGGAACGGGTGTCGTGGGGCCCCTGGTGGCCCCTGCACTGCCCATGCCACTGGCATGGGCAGTGCAGGGGCCCGCTAACAGGGCCCCATAAAGATTTTCACTGTCTGCTTTGCAGACAGTGAAAATCGCGACGGGTGCAACTGCACCCGTCGCACCCCTGCAACTCCGCCGGCTCCATTCGGAGCCGGCTTCATTGTTGCAGGGTCTTTCCCGCTGGGCCGGCAGGCGCCCTTTTGGCGGTCGTCCGCCGGCCCAGCGGGAAAGTCGAAAAGACCCCTGCGGTCTTTTGACCGCGGAGCGGTCTTTCGACGGGGTTACTTTGGCGGGCGGAGTCCGCCGCCCGCCAAAGTCAGAATGACCCCCTTAGACTTTATCCAATATATGCAGAGAAAATCCTGAAACACAATAAGACGTACCTTTATGGCATAGCACTGACATTCAAATGAGGGAAATTGTACAATGGACAATAGAGGCCAACGCAGGTAAGTATACCATTGACCAGCAAATCACAGAAGAGGGCCCTAAACCTTTCCACGCACTACAAGAAGATTTCTAACTGCTTGAGTCCCAGAGATAAAAACACCTACAGATGGGTCATTGCTTAAGCAGTAGAATGAGCCGAACCCTCTGGGAGATATTAGACTCCTCAATCCTCTCCTACAAACAGAACATGAGAGTACAGCCCGTCTAATAATGATGGTTATTCATAACATTTTAGAGCACCTTATCTGCTCAAACTCATTACAGAACAACCTTAAAAAAATGGCAATGGCTTCCAGACCATGAATTTGAGAGAGGGGATTGTACACAAAACTTAGAAGTATATGATGCAGGGATTAGAAAGGCCCATTTGAATTGTAGCCTTTTAAAATATTCTAAGACTTGTACTGGACTTCTTATAAACTAGAAAGAGATAGACTCATGATAAACTCTGTGTGATGGCAATGCAACAGCCTAACTGTGGCCTTATACATACACTCTAGGAATTACCAAAGCTGCTCACATACTGGACAGAAATGTGGAGAGCAACAAGAGCCTTTGAAGATCATTTAGTTGCACTGTCTGACAGACTGCCCTTTTACATAATACTAGTGACATAACTAATATCACATCACCCAGTAGACACTCACATGCAACTGCCAAAGTCTGCATCCTGAGCCACTGATATTCATCAATCCCACACACTGCCGATGAATGGCACTCAGAAATGTGCAATACGTACAAATGTATCAAATACAGGCAACAAGATAAATTGGCATTTGGAAATGTAGTCTCACTTTCTGGACAGACTTGTATTATGAAATTATCATGTACAAAATATGTGGGCACCACAATAAGAAGTGCATTAGAATCAATGACCACAGGTTCACTTAACAATAGCATATGCCAACAGATCAAGAGCACTTATATGATAGATATTTGGGGTAAAATCATAATGGAGGAGAATAATATTATGGAAGCAACAACAATCCCCAAAATGGAAGAGCCACAAAGAAGGCAACGGGCTTAGATATATCACCCAGTATAGGATATATTTGAACTAAATTAAACTAAAAGGAATTGAATTGCATAGAACTGCACAGAACTGTGCTGAATTGCATTGACTTGATAGAACTGAAGGTAAGTGAAAGATATTGAATCAATTGTGGTACCCACACATAACCTCCCCCAAACTCCCTCCTCTATCACTCCTTCCCTGGTGCAGAACAGGAACATATCACATGCCCTCTTGAGGATCTTGCTTGGAGAGGACTTCAAAGACAACCAACAAGCAGAAATGCTGGGCATCCTTCATTCGGTTATGATGGCTTTCTTGTTTGTATTATTCTGTACAGATATACCTTTTATGTGTGTTGATTTTGCATATTCTGTCTCCTTGCAAAACCTTCTGGTCGGGTAGGCAGGACTCTTGCCTCTTCTTTTCATGCACACCGAGAGTCCTGGTCCACCCCTTTGTTTATGCTTCAATGTGTTCACTTCTTTCGAGTGACCATTGGACAAGGAACATGACACCTTCTCAGGTGCGACTAACCATTGCTACATGTCTGTATGTTTCTATCAAGGCCTTCCCATGCATCTGTCATTGTTAAATTTGCCCTGGGGCTACGCTAGTGAGCTAAGAGGGTTTGGCTTACATTTGCAAATTACCATAGCTAGTTTGATTAGTTTGTTTTACAAGTTTCTAAGCTTAGCAACCTTCATTTATGGTGATGCATTGCTGCATACATCAAACCTTTGTGATCTGTTGTCATTCTACACAGCGCCCTTTAGACTGCTTTACATATTGTTTCCCTTTGTCATCGCCTTTGGTGCTGGAATTGTTTGGGCTCCTACTTCTTACTGTTATTGTGACGGCAACTTTTGGGTAACCATGAGCCTGAACAGTGTCATTCTTGTCTCCGCCTGTGCCCCTCTAACCGATTGACTTCTCCAAACTCTCATCTGAACTGGTAATGATTTTAGTTAGGAAGAACTCCATGCCTTCCCACACAGATAAATGTGCAATATCTCCATGAGTGGCATTGGTCTAAATAGATACCTGCAATGTCATGCGTGACCATAAGGCTCACAGTGCATTACACACCCATCTGATAAGGGGTACATGTTTCTTTGACTGGCACACAGTACTTCCTCTGACTTCTTCATACAGGGTCACCTTCTCCACCTGGTTCCCAGCACCAACAGTCTGCTGGGCAGCTTGTAGGATCACTCTCCAATTCAGCTGGATGTAAACAACCTGAGCCATGATTGTCTTCCCACAGAATTTTGAGAATGTATATTCCAAAATGTCAGCTTCTGGATGTGAAACAACTTCTTAACTTGCACATCCATCTTTATCAAGAGGATAATGGACACTCATTCTCCTCAGAATAAAAGGTATGGGTGGTGGTCCTAGAGAGGTCTGTTCATGAGAGATTCAGCTATAGCCAGGAGGAAAGTCTCTGTTGCACAAGCCAAACTGCAAAACAGAATTTCACTCCTGACTTCAGAATATGCAATTGACCCCAAGCCTCTTGTCTGCTGCCACCTAGATGTGGATATATGTGCTTTAAATGAACACTATACCTCAGCTGCTAAAAGGTTTTTCATGCAGCTAAAATAGTGACATTGTGAGCATTATTGAAGACAGGTAGGAAATTGGCCCACCTATTGCAAAAGATATAAATCAAATTGACTGTTCCAAAAATCCACGAAGGCAAAGACCACTTCTCATGCATCCTGAGGACATCTTAAAGGCCTTCTCCTCCTTGAATGAAAATGTATATCACTCTACCAGTGTAAGTAAATAATCTTTCCTGCATGATTAATAACAAACAGTGAAATATAGCATGTAAACTCCTGATAAAACACATAAAAATGCAAATTGCTTACAAAATATTCATTATTAAAATACATTAAAAAAGTCTCAAGACAATTTCCATTTACAAATAATATAGACAGCTTGTGCTCTTCATATCTATATCTGTCTTCTTCGCCCATTAGTGATATTAGAAGTCAGGCAAACTTTAACAATTTTAAACACTGCTATGATAGTTTAGGGTGCAAGGGACGATCTACAGATACAGGCAGAAGGACTCCAAAAATTATCAGATGATAATCTGATAATGTAAATTGCAAGGGATGATCTGCACAAACATGCAGGCAAGCTCTATGTGTTTCAAGTTCAAGTATAATGTTTTAAAATTCAAGGGTTAATCTACAGATGCACATTGGGTAGGCTCTAATAATTGTAGTTGCAAATATAACACTTTAAAGTGCAAGTGTTGGTCAACAAATACTGTTGCGGAGTCTTCAATAACTGGAAGCGAGCTTCCAGGAACCCTTCCCAGTGAACGGATATGGTACTATGCACATAAAGCAATCTAAAATCTGAGCACACGTCTTAATAATTAAACCTTTACATCCAGATGGTAAAATGTGGGTGCACCTCAGAAACATACACATAGAGTGTCGTGCTCACAAGTGTCTTTCCTGAAGCAGGGACCAGAGCCAAATTTCCAATACTGGTACCGTAGTTTGAAGGGCTAAAGCAGAAAAAATATATATAATTAGCCCTGAGTGGTCAGTTAAATGTTTTAAGATGGCTACAGCACATCTCTCCAGTCAAACCTTTGCTGAGGACCGAGCAGGGAGCATAGGGAGATCAAGGATTAAGCAGAGGATGGTCTGAGTGCAACACTACTGAGGTGAGCTAATAGGTTAAACTTTTCACCTTGCTACCCTTTTTTCAAACCTTTGAAGACATTTTGCCATGGCACAGTTCAGTCTGGCGTCCATTGGTTCAAAGCAGGACATCATCACTTCCCTGCATGACCTTATCCCTCAATCCAGCAATTTTCTGAGCAGTAGAAGGTGCCTTTCCACCATAAGAGCCCTGAAAAACCAAGTGCATGAACAATGTCTTCAGGCTCTTGGCCAAATAGCCGGCAGACCTCACTGCCTTCCCTCCTCTTCCATGGCTGAAAGTGACTTAGGACTGGTAGTAACCCCAGCCTATATTTCAAGAACTGTTCCTTCACCTGATTGCGGTAGGTTTCAGCCTGGTATAGGTGCAAAGTGTCATCGAAAAATGTCTCTGTTTCGATAAGCCGGCTTTATCTACGACAATTGGTCACTTGATTTAGACAGTTTTCCTAACCGTCATGTGGCTCATCAATAACTC